>NC_135805.1:137861972-138162174 GCF_964213995.1 Mustelus asterias
AAGGTGAAGGACGTTAGTGCTCAGGAATAAAACAGCACTGGAATTAGTGACTGCAACACAGAGATCGTGCCTGCATTTGGGAAATTAGATAGGCAGTTGAAGGAAGATTAGGTGATTTGGAAACAGGGTGGTTGCGTGAGATTAAGACTATTATTTGTACCCATTACAAAATTCCTTCATCCCACTGTTGGCTGACATACCTTTAACCATCTCAGCCTATGCTCTGGAATTCCTTCCTCATGTCTCTGACATCCCTCTCCTCCTCTGACTTCCCTTAAAGCCCACCTCATTAACCAAAATATCTCCTCCTTCGGCTCAGTGCTGCTTTTCATCTGCCTATGCTTCTGTAAAGCACTTATGGATGTTTCTCTACATTAAAAGGCACTGCATAAATTGTGGATTTATGCAGACAAATACTCGATTGTGGATAAATACTCGCAGTGAGTGAAGAAGAGTCATACGGACTCGAGATGTTTTTTTCTCCGCAGATGCTGCCACACCTGCTGAGCTTTTCGAATATTTTCTGTTTAATTTACTCGTAGTGGCTTCTTGGACTGAAAATATATATTTATATTCATTCGTGGGACATAGTCGTTGCAGGCTGGCCAGTATTTAATGCTTATCCTAGCTGCCCTTGAAAAGGTGATGGTGAGCTGCCTTCTTGAAACACTGATACAACTGAGGGGCTTGGTAGGTCATTTCAGAGGGCAGTTGAGTGTCAACTACACTGCTGTGGCTCTGGAGTCACATGTGGACCAGACCAGGTAACAATGGCAAATTTCCTTCCCTAAAGGACAGTAGACATGGGTTTTCCCAACAATCGACAATGGTGTCATGGTCATTGGTAGATTCTTAATTCGATTAGGTGGATTGGCCATGCTAAATTGCCCCTTAGTGTCAGGGGACTAGCTGGGTAAATGCATTGGGTTATGGGGATAGGGCCTGGGTGGAATTGTGGTTGATGCACACTCGCTGGGCCGAATGGCCTCCTTCTGCACTGTAGGGACTCTATGATTAAGTCCAGTTTTTAAAAATTAAATTCAAATTCCACCATCTGCTGTGGCAGGTTCGAACCGGGTGCTCTGAACAAATATGCTGTAATTCCCATGTTAAAAATGTTCCATTTTCATTTGTGAACCTAATACTTGTAATCAAGTGCCAAACAGCTTAGATGCAGCATTAAACTCCCTCAATCATGTGTCTCAGTCTAAACCCAGAAGCAAACATGCTCACCAATACTTACAAACACCATCCTTGCAGGTTCTTGGAGTCACTCTTACCGAATTAACAGAGGGGATAATTTTGTGTTACATCGAGAGTGAGGGTGTTGCTCTCAATTGTATAAAAATCACCATCCCAGCAGATCAGTTACAATAGCTCTTGGAATTTTTACCTCTTTACATATTTGTTATGTTCAAACTTTTAGTTTTTAAAATAACCTATCTATAGTCAGGAGCAGTTAACTAAGAAAATTTCAGACTAAGGAAATTTGGCATGTCAGCTACAACTCTCGCCAACTTTTATAGATGCACTATAGAAAGCATTCTTTCTGGCTGTATCACAGCTTGTTATGGCTCCTGCTCTGCCCAACACTGCAAAAAACTACAAAAGGTCGTAATTGTAACCCAATCCATCATGCAAACCAGCCTCCCATCCATTGAATCCGTCTACACTTCCCGCTGCCTCGGCAAAGCAACCAGTATAATCAAGGACCCCCGCGCACCTCTCTTCCACCTTCTCTCTTCCACCTTCTCCCATCGGGAAAATTATACAAAAGTACCAACCGACTCAAGAACAGCTTCTTCCCTGCTTCAATCAGACTTTTGAATAGACCTATCGTGCATTAAGTTGATCTTTCTCGACACCAGCTATGACTGTAACACTACATCCTGCACTCTCTCGTTTCCTTCTCCATGAACGGTATGCTTTGTCTGTATAGCTTGCAAGAAACAATACTTTTCACTGTATACTAATATATGACAATAATAAATCAAATCAAGAAGGAAAAGCAAAGTGGACAACTAAAACACGAGAGAATTTATAAATGTTGTTAATTCTGCAACTTGTTTTCTAATAATTTGAGGGAATAATTAAAATACATTGAGAAATCTTTTCTACATCAGGAGATCTACTCTTACAACCGGGAATGGTAGGCTGTGACACTGTGATGCAATCCTACACATGCACAATGGGAAATTCTACAGATGCCCAAACTGCAGCATTTCCTTGCAGGTAATGGAATGGGTCCCATTTATCGTAAAAAGGTCATCAAGAGCAATCCAAAGACACACAAAAGATAGAGAGACAGGAGGAGATATCCCGAAAACCTGGGTGGAAAATCAGTGGCACTTAAAAAATTGTGCCTTCTGCACCCCGCCCCCCCCTCTCCACAAGCCACTTTTCCCTTTCTGTCCACTAATGTTCATACAGAAATATTGGAAGCAGGGAAAATTACTGTTTGACCAGCATGACCACTGGAGATGGGCAATCATGAAGAAGTCTCTGAGAATAAGTTCAGCAAAGTTGGCAATCCTTGAGCCATTCAATTTGATCATGGCTGATCTGTGTGCTTAGTTTAACCCTATTACTATTAATCATCAATGTTTTAATTGAAAACCTTATTTTAAAGCCGTATCGAAATAATGTGTTAAAATAAAATCACAAATTTTCAAAAAATATTTTGGTCGATCTCTTTCTGATAAATTTACACGCAATCCAATTTATGATCCCTTGTTCTGACCTCCCCATACAAGAGGAAACATCTTTACTAGACTGATACCTGGAACGAGTGAGTTTCTTATGAAGCAAGGTTGGACAGACTAGATTTGCTTCCACTGGAGTTTAGAAGCGTGCGGGGTATACAAGATCCTGACCAGTCTGGGCAAGGTGGAAGTGGAAAGGATGTTTCCTTTTTAGGACAAGTCTAGAACTGAGTGGCACTGTTTTAAAATTAGAGTTCGGCTTTGTAGGATAGAAATGAAGGGAAATCAATTTTCTCAAAGGGGTTGTGTGACTTTGGAATTCTCCCTCAGAAGGCAGATTGATAGTTTCTTGTTAGGCACGAGAATCAAAGGTCATCAGGGGTAGAAGGGAATGTGCAACTTGAAACACAAACAGCTATGATCTTATTGAATGGTGGAGCAGATTCAAGAGACAAATGGTCTACTTCTGCTCCTATTTTGTAAGTTCGCTATGCCTAATTCCTCTAGACAGGTTTTTAATATTAACTTCAGGCTCTCCAATCCAAAAGAGGGCCAAATGGAACAAAGAGGCGCAGTTTCCATTTTAAAATTCCCTGTGACCAATTTTAGGCCCATTCTCTGCAAGATGTCGTCAGTGAAGAAGGAGAACCATTGTGATTGATAATGGTGGCACGGTAGCACAGTGGTTAGCACTGCTGCTTCACAGCTCCAGGGACCTGGGTTCGATTCCCGGCTTGGGTCACTGTCTGTGTGGAGTTTGCACATTCTCCTCGTGTCTGCGTGGGTTTCCCCCGGGTGCTCCGGTTTCCTCCCACAGTCCAAAGATGTGCAGGTTAGGTTGATTGGCCATGCTAAAATTGCCCCTTAGTGTCCTGAGATGCGTAGATTAGCGGGTAAAATATATGGGGGTAGGGCCTGGGTGGGATTGTGTTCGGTGCAGACTCGAAGGGCCAGATGGCCTCTTTCTGTACTGTAGGGTTTCTTCTATGATTCAATCACTAACTTCACCCTCATTTTTGTCAATATCTCTGGATCAAGGGAAAACTGTCACTCTAGCCATGAGGCTGGGTTAGACCTCAAGCACCAGCTGTTCCCTCATGCTATCCTCAAGTCACGAGATGTAGTCTTTGAATGTACAACACATGAGTGCTTGGTTGTGATGTTACAAAAATGTCGAGAACCCAGCACTTACCCACTTGCTTCTAACGGAGATGCGTCTTTGGAAGACTGAGAATGAAGGATCTTTTCAATCTTCTCCACTGATCGGATCACTTGAAGCAGTCTCAACACACACATCTGCAAGAGCACAAATGTAAAAGGCTGGGGCGTTTATGACTGTCAGTTTATTTGATGCATTCAACTCTAATTATAAAGCACTGGCTTTCATATTCTCACATCAATAAACAGCTTCAATACACACACTTAGCTCACTGGGACTCTCATTTACTTCCCCACTAACGACAAGTGAAGTGCTCAAATATTACCATAAATTGCTGGTTCTGATGTGTATCTGACATCCAGGAATTGGTTTTGTTTGAAAATGGGTCTGGTTCAGGTTGATGATAAAACCTCCAAAGAATACATTCATAAAGTTGGCCACCGATCTTTTGACCTGGTCACTTTGATCATGCCTGAACTATGTGCTTAGTTTAACCCTATGACTGTTAATCATCATTTCTTTAAATTAGAAACCTTATTTTTAGGATGTATCAAAAGACAAAAAACCCCAAATGTTTTTAAAATATTTTGGTCGATATAATTGCTTTCCCTCCTTTCTAACACATTTGCCTGTATTCACAGCTGGAGGTTATATACATATCTAAGCCATGCTTGATCTACTGATGGAAACAATATTTTAATTGCAACGATCCGGGGCTGGGTTCAAATCTTGGCAAAATTTTTTTAAAACTGAGTGCGCTTTATCGTGCATGACACATCTCGACATGCACACTTTGCAACCATTCCAAACAAACAGTGGTGGTTTAGTGGGTAACATGTTGGCCTTGTTAAGGTTTTGGATTCATTCATTAGTCTAGGAACATGAGGGAGTGCTACATTTTTAAAAATTCATTCATGGGACATGGGCATCACTGGCTGGCCAGCATTTATTGCCCATCCCTAGTTGCCCGAACGTTGAGAGTCAACCACATTGCTATGGTTTTGGAGTCACATGTAGGCCAGACCAGGTAAGGACTGCAGATTTTCTTCCCTAAAGGACATTAGTGAACCAGATGAACGCTGACAATCGATTCATAGTCCTCAGTAGTTTCTTAATGCCAGATGTTTTTTATTGAATTCAAATTCCACCATCTGCCGTGGTAGGATTCAAACTCTGGTCCTCAGAACATTAGCTGAGCTTCTGGATTAATAGTCTGGAGATAATACCACTAGGCCATCACCTTCCCACTATTAGAAGTGCTGTGTTTTGGATAAGATGTTAAATCAGTGGACCCACTCAGCTGAGCTTCAAAGATCCCACAGCAATATTCTGAAGAAGTGTGGAATTCTGTCCACTATATATCCCTAAATCAACATAACTAAAGAAAAAAACAATCACATTGCTATTTGTGCGAGCTTATTGCTGTGTATAAACGGACTCTATGTTGACTACATTACAAGGCTATGGGCCAAGTGCTGGTAGATGGGATTAGGTGGGAGTTCAGGTGTTTCTAATGTGTCAGTGTGGATACTATGGGCTGAAGGGCCTCTTCTTCGCTCTACGATTCGATGGGGGTGGCACAGTGGTTAGCACCGCTGCTTCACAGCGCCAGGGAACAGGTTCAATTCAGGCCTCGGGCCACTGTCTGTGCGGAGTTTGCACATTCTCCCCGTGTCTGCATAGGTTTCCTCCATTTTCCTCCCACATTCCAAAGATGTGCGGATTAGGTGGATTGACCCTGCTAAATTGCCCCTAGTTTCGGCGGGGATTAGCAGGGTAAATATGAGGGGATTACGGGAATAGGGCCTGGGTGGGATTGTGGTCGGTGTGGACTTGATGGGCCGAATGGCCTCCTTCTGCGCTATAGAGATTCTATTCTATGAGTGCCTTGTCTTCAGTACACTTCATTGAATATAATATACCTTTGGGGCACCCAGTGACTGAGAAAGGTGCTGTATAAATAGAGGGCTTTCCTTCAATTTCTTTTTAATGTGCTGATTTAAAGCATCATCAGTATGAATAGAACATCCAATCGCCTCTTGGAATTTATTCATAAAAATAAAGGCGGGCCAGTTTTATAGAAGCTCAGTGAGGACTATAAGGTAGCTGAAAACTCATTTCCAGAGTTAATAAACATCAAATTTTCCAAGATTTGTTTCTCGACTTCAGTATTTTGTATGGAAATGAAGCAATAGCATTAAATTGCAACTATGTGCCTAAAGCTGCAGTTATACAGTGGATAATGTATGACTGCTGCTTGACCTATGTGAGGGTCAGTACCTCGCATCGCGACTTGATAGCAGCATACTGGGATAGAAGTGGAGACTAGTGGCCATTTCATGATTGGATTCGATATAGTTTGGGAGAAACGAAAAGTCTTAAAAGCAATACAAACGGGGTTTTAAATGAAAAATGTCCTAGAAAGTCCCTGAAAGGCTGCAGAGGAGATTTATCGGAATACGTTAAGGGATGGGAACATGGTGGCAGAGTGATTAGCACTGCTGCCTCACAGCAAGAAGTTTAACAACACCAGGTTAAAGTCCAACAGGTTTATTTGGTAGCAAAAGCCACTCCAGGGATCTGGGTACAATTCCTGGCTTGGGTCATTGTCTGTGTGGAGTTTGCAAATTCTTCCTGTGGGTTTCCTCCGGGTGCTCCGGTTTCCTCCCACAGTGCGAAAGACGTGGGGGTTAGGTACATTGGCCATGCTAAATCGCTGCTCAGTGTCCCTGGATGCATAGGTTAGAGGGATTAGCAGGGCAAATATGTGGGGTTACGGGGATAGAGCCTGGGCGGGATTGTTATTGGTGCAGACCCGGTGGGACGAATGGCCTCCCTCTGCACTGTAGGGTTTTCTATGATTCTATGAGGGCTTTTAACTGCAAGGTTAGGTTGGAAAGTCTGGCATTTGTTTTCTTTGGGGGAAAGGAGTTTGAGGGCAGATTTGATAGAAGTGTACAAGATTATGATAGCTTACAAAAGGTGGACAAGAGGAAAGCTCTTCCCATTAGCTGAAGACAGAAGTACTAGGAGAGACAGATTCAGGACTTTGGGCAAGAGTTGCAGGGGGAATTAAGCAGAGAGTGGTAATGATCTGGAACTTGCTGCCCACGAGAACGGTGAAAGTGGAAACAATGATTTCAAAAAGAAATTGGATGGGCACCTGAAGACATGGGATGGAGTGGGACTGACGGGGTTTGTGGGGAGACAACATGAACTCAATGTGCCAAATTGCCTCCTTCTGTCCCATAAATGACTCTGAAGTTAAAGTTTACTTATTAGTCACAGGTAAGGCTTACATTAACACTGCAATGAAGTTACTATGGGCGGGAGTTTCTGCCCATGCTCGCCTCAAAAACCGGAAAATCCCACCCAAGGTCAACGGATCTTTGCATGGTTTGTCCCCCCGCCCACTACAATTCCTGTGGCGGAAGAGACGGGAAAATCCCACCTATGACTCTAATTTTAAAGCATGTGTATTAAATCTCTACTTGAATGAGAACAGCCCTAGTTTCTCCAATCTAAGCTTTTAGGTTGATAGGAAATTGGCTGGAAGCCATCCATACTTATCGCAAGAGTGACGTTAGTCTTTCAAAATGTAGTGTGGAGTGCCCCAAGGATCAATCCTGGGGTTCCTCACTGTTTCCAATCTGCACAAACCTGCTGAATTCACAAGCGCAATGCAAACTGATCAAATTTGCAGATGGTCCAAGACGCAGCATATGGTCAAGGTTGATGCTGCAGCCAAGAAGAACTGAGCGAAAAATTGTCATTAGATGGAAACAAGCCGCCAATTAAATTCAAAACAGGTGTAAATGCAAGTTAAAGTTTTTTTAAAAACTGTAGATCCTGGAAATCTGAATCAAAAACAGTAAAAATGTTCCCAGCACTCAGCAGCTAAGTAGGGTTGACTGGACAGAACTGATAAGTAAAACATCTGGGTTCAGAGAATTTCAAAAATTATGCTTTAAATTTCCACCTCTCATTCATCTACCTAGACTTTGCAACTGTAGGACGGGCTTTCCATTGACATCCATTGGAGGTTCACTGACTCTAAACACACCCGAATTATACTTCCCCTCATTCTGCTTCCAATCCTGCAAGGTTTCCAATTCCGTCTCTGGTTCGCTATCTGTCATCTGATGATATGTCACAAACCACTCTGATATTATATGAGAGGGTGTGGCAACTTAAAACACTGGTTCGTGGGCACAGCTGGATCAGAGAATCGTAGGATCCGGGAGGCACAGCCTCAGAATAAAGGGACGAACGACCCTTTAGAACCGATATGAGGAGGAATGAGGTGGTGATTCTATGGAATTCATTGCCACAGAGGGCTGTGGAGGCCAGGTCATTGAGTATATTTGAGATAGATAGGTTCTTGATTGGTATGGGGATCAAAGGTTACAGGGGAAAGACAGGAGAATGGGGTTGAGAAGGTTAATCAGCCACGATTGAATGGCGGAGCAGACTCGATAGGCCGAATGGCCTAATTCTATTCCTATATCTTACCGTTGTGGGGAATAGTTTTTTTGGAATATTGAGAGTGTCATGTAAAACCCCAGTAAGGAACCAGTTCAGTTGTCATAACAATTTTAAAGTAATATTTACTGACTTAAAATAAAAGGAAAATGCACAATGAAAAGGATTACAATACTCTAAGACACTTAAGTGCATGAATAACTAAACACACACAGTTTATGTAGAAATTATCCCTTATTCCAAAATATATCTACAATCCCTGAACTCATTAAGACTTCCCTTTCCCAAACAATATCCAAATTGAGTAAATCTATAAGTCAAATCCAGCTTATAGTTACCACACAATACAGGGCTGATGATCAAGTCTGGGAAACATCATTTCCTGGTCCAGCGAAGATATTTAAACTGCCTTTACGAAGGTTTCTGCAATATCTTGGCTCTAAGACTTAGATGCAACACTATAGCATCTGAGAAGTAAAAGATGTTTCAGGACCCATGGCTGTGAAATGGGTCCTGGCTGTGAATGCCAGACTGGCTGCTGGCTGTGAGGTGTGGACTGCCTGGTCTGCTTCTGAGGGGGGTAACAGTTATACTGTTTCCATTATGTTATTCCAAACTAGAGAGTCGACAGTCTACATATCTAAATTTCTTTCTTTTGTGGAGCTTAGCATTTCTATAGCCCTGAATCACTCAGTCATTTAGGTCAACTGTTACAGTTTGGGGTAATTTAACATTTCTATTGCAGTCATCTAAGTAATCTGTTTCTACTCAGAGCAATTCATACCTGATTATCTTTTGATGCTCTCATGCCTTTGGAATGCCTTGATCACTTTCAGAGGCTTGCCTGCCCCTAGAAATGCTGGTTGTTACTGTTGCTAGGCAGGTTTCTACCTTACAGGCCTTTTCAAGTTTAAGGTTTACTTATTATTGTCATAAGCATGCTTACACTAACACTGCAATGAAGTTACTGTGCGAATCCCCCAGTCACCACACTCTGGTGCCTGTTCAGATAGACTGAGAAAGAATTTAGCTCGGCCAATGCACCTAACCAGAACATCTTTCGAAATGTGGGGGAAAACCAGAGCACCCGGAGGAAACCCACGCAGACACGGTGAGAACATGCAGACTCTGCACAGTGACCGAAGCCAGGAATCAAATCCAGGTCCCTGGCACTGTGAGGCAGCAGTGTTAACCACTGTGCCACCGTCTTGTTACTGTTGTTGCTAGGCAAATCCTTGACAGACGCCATCTCCCGTTTCACAGGTTCGGAAATGCTAGTCTCTTTCCTCAACTGAGCATTCACCTTTACCATCATAGACGTGATCTTCAATCAGGTACATCCCATTTCCAGTCCTTCTGCCCTCACTCCATTCCCCCAACCTCCTCTCACACAGGGTCCCTCATTCTCACCTTCAATTCCCATCAGTCACCACGTTCAGCAGATCACCTTCCACACAATTCCACCAAACACACCTTCCCTTCCTCATCTTTCTGCTTCCCAAAGGTGCCTATTAGCTATACAACACTCTGGTCCATCGCATCCCATGGTGCCTTCCCATGCAAGTTCAGGAGATGCAAGAGTTGTCCTTTAACCCCTTCTCAAAACATTATTCGAACCCAAAATATTACCTGGAGTCATAGAAATATACAGCGTGGAAACAGCCCAACTCGCCCATGCCAACCACGTTTCCCAAACTGAGCTAGTCCCACTTGCCTGCGTTTGGTCCATTTCTCTCTAAACTTTGCTATCTATGTCTATTAAATGTTGTAATCGTACCCACCTCTACCACTTCCTCTGGTAGCTCGTTCCACCGTGTCTGAAAAAATCACCCCTCAGGTCCCTTTTGAATCTTTCCCCTCTCACCTTAAACCAATGCTCTCTTGTTTTAGACTCCCCTACACTGGGGAAAAGATCTTGGCTATTCACCTTATCTATGCCACTCATTAACTTCTACTAAACTAGCATGCTGCGTTCTCTGCTGAAAGGCTTCTTTAGAGACCAAGTAACACATTAGGTGCTCAAGTTGCTCAACATTCAAATTTGGTTCACAAGTGTCAAATAAAAAGGATGAACACAAAGAAACATGGACAACATGAATATCAGCTGCATGGTGATATCACCGTTGATAATCCTCCGAGTAATTCAGTGCGTACAAATACATTTTAACCTCCTTGTTCCAAAATGCCTCCCCAACATTGGAAGATGGACAAATAGACGTATTTTTCTTTAAGATCAGTTGTGAAACTAGAGAACAGTGAGCTACTGAATCACCAAACACAGATTGGGACCAGCCACTAATGGCAACAAGTGTCTGAATGGATCGAAGGGATTTAAATTACCACAGGGCCCAAGAATCAATACTCATCCTGTTATCATATCGCCAGCAACTGTTTATTTTTAGCCACCTGCAAAGTTTTAAGATTAAAATGGCTCAGGTGCAGTCTGCTAGTCTCTGTACTAATGAGCAGAAGGCAAAATGAGAATGTTGCACTGCAGCAAACTGAAGCATTGAGGAGAATAAACTCAAACACGGCACTGCACGATGGGACTGAGATTTAAACAGCTAATTCAAAACATGATCGCCACACTCACAGGGGCTGTCGTCAGAGGACCATTACATCCTTCTGATTGACACGGTCGCAGGGTGATTGGGATTGAAATGCAATCAAGTCCTAAAGGTCCCCCTACCTGGCTTGCTGTAGTCATGTGACCTCTGCCATGAGACTCAGGCTGCGGGCAGCCATTTGACATTCAGTTCTAATAAAGACGTTGTGCTAAAGGCACTGTGGTCTTTGAGCACATAACATAAAATGGCGCTGAGATTAAATTTTGAAGAGTTGGAGAAAAGCCACAGCCACAGAATGGGGAACACAAACAAAGAACAAAGAACAATACAGCACAGGAACAGGCCCTTCGGCCCGCCAAGCCCGCGCCGCTCCCCGGTCCAGGATTGAATCCTGAATCCAGGATCCCCGCCCAAATTTCCAGCCTATCTACATCCTAATATCCTATCCACCGAGCTGTCCCTCACAGCTACGATGCTTTGTTCATCACAACCTATTAACTCACCCCCACCCCCCCATTCCAGACCATGTGATCTCCAGGGAGAGGCGAAAACCCAGAGTGAAAACCCCAGGGCCAATATGGGGAAAAAAAAATCTGGGAAATTCCTCTCCGACCCCCTGTGGCGATCGAAACGAGTCCAGGAGATCACACTGGCCCTGATCAGAAAATGCTTCCCAACCCTATTCATTTCCACTTCTGCTTTACGAACACCATCTGAATTCCCTGCCCCCGAGACAGGTTCCCAACTATCCGCAGTCTCGCTCTGTACTGGCACCAGCAAGATGATCATAGAATGAAGCCTTGAAACGAGAAACAAAGAACAATTAGCCCGCGCCGCTCCCTGGTCCAAACTAGACCACTCTTTTGTATCCCTCCATTCCCACTCCGTTCATATAGCTGTCTAGATAAGTCTTAAACGTTCCCAGTGTGTCCGCCTCCACCACCTTGCCCGGCAACACATTCCAGGCCCCCACGACCCTCTGTGTAAAATATGTCCTTCTGATATCTGTGTTAAACCTCCCCCCCCTTCACCTTGAACCTATGACCCCTCGTGAACGTCACCACCGACCCGGGGGAAAGCTTCCCACCGTTCACCCTATCTATGCCTTTCATAATTTTATACACCTCTATTAAGTCTCCCCTCATCCTCCGTCTTTCCAAGGAGAACAACCCCAGTTTCCCCAATCTCTCCTCATAACCAAGCCCCTCCATACCAGGCAACATCCTGGTAAACCTCCTCTGTACTCTCTCCAAAGCCTCCACGTCCTTCTGGTAGTGTGGCGACCAGAACTGGACGCAGTATTCCAAATGCGGCCGAACCAATGTTCTATACATCTGCAACATCAGACCCCAACTTTTATACTCTATGCCCCGTCCTATAAAGGCAAGCATGCCATATGCCTTCTTCACCACCTTCTCCACCTGTGATGTCACCTTCAAAGATCTGTGGACTTGCACACCCAGGTCCCTCTGCGTCTCTACACCCTTTATGGTTCTTCCATTTATCGTGTAGCTCCTCCCTACATTATTCCCACCAAAATGCATCACTTCGCATTTATCAGGATTGAACTCCATCTGCCATTTCTTTGCCCAAATTTCCAGCCTATCTATATCCTTCTGTAGCCTCTGACAATGTTCCTCACTATCTGCAGAAAGCGTCTAAAATAAGCCATTGAAAGTCACTGAATAGGAAAGCAAACAACTGGGTGAGTCAAAATGGCGGCTAACTTTCCTCTCCCAGCTTCTGTCAACATGAAAGATGATATGCGGCGGAACTGGTAGTTATTCCACTTGCAATGGCAAAACTACAAGAGTGTAACAGATTAACTTAACAAGCCAAAACCAATGCTTGTACTAACACTTCCAACATCATTGGGGAGAGACGGCTACAAATTGTATTCCACCTTAAATCCATTTATTTATTGTCACAAATAGGCTTACATTAACACTGCAATGAAGTTACTGTGAAAATCCCCTAGTCGCCGCACTCCGGCACCTGTTCGGGTACACTGAGGGAGAATTTAGCACGGCCAATGCGCCTAACCAGCACGTCTTTCAGACTGTGGGAAGAAACCGGAGGAAACGCACGCAGACACAGGGAGAACGTGCAGACTCCGCATAGACAGTGACCCAAGCTGGGAATTGAACCTGGGTCCCTGGCGCTGTGAGACAGCAGTGCTAACCGCTGTGCCACCATGCCGCCCATCTCCCCGTAGGATGGAAAAAACAGATGACATGTCAAAGCCACTCATTTCAACCGAAGCAAGTCTAAGGCTTAGGTGTGCCAAAAGTGACTTATAATGTGCCTCAGCGCGCTGAACCACTGACTGCCGAACAGATCCGAAAGATGTACAAAGATGTTTTCAGAGTTTAGAAGTCTTCCTGGTGAATACTGTCTTGAAGTTGATAAGAGTGCAAGATCAACTCAGCATCTGCCAAAAAGAGTTCCAGTTGTCCTTATGTCCAGCCTAAAAAACAAGATGGTAGGCTGGAAAAGAAGGGAGCCAAGAAAGTAACAATTCCCACAGACTGGATTAGAATCCCTACAGTGCAGAAGGAGGCCGTTCGGCCCATTGAGTCTGCACCGACAACAATCCCACCCAGGCCCTATCCCTAAAACCCCACATATTTACCCTGTTAATCCCTCTAACATAGATATCTCAGGACGCAAAAGGGCAATTTAGCATGGCCTACCAACCTAACCTGCTCATATTTGGAGTGTGGGAGAAAACCAGAGCACCTGGAGGAAACCCACGCAGACACGGGGAGAATGTGCAAACTCCACACAGACAGTGACCCAAGCCAGGAATCGAATCCAGCTCCCTGGAGCTGTGAGACAGCGGTGCTAACCACTGTGCCACCGTGCCGCCCAGCAAAGGAGCAGTGATTTCACCTGGAAAGCTGACGATATGCATCGACCCAAAGGATATAAATAAAGCATTGAAGAGGTCTCACTACCCCGTGTCGACCATCAAAGGAATTTTGACACAACTTGCCAAGACAAAGATCTTTGCTACCCTAGACATGAAGGATAGTTATTGGGAGGTGAAGCTGGGTGAAAGTAACAGTTGTCAAACAACCTTCTGGATGCCGTTCAGGAGCTATAGATGGTTTTGCATACCATTTGCATTTCCATGATTCCAGAACAATATCAACACAGACAGCATGAGATGGTCAGTGATCGGCCCAGAGTGGAAGCTATAGTGGGTGATTTGTTATTCTGTGGATTTGGAGACACAATGGAAGAAGCCATTGTTGACCGCAATCAGAATCTAGCATGACTGTTAGAGAGAGTCTTCTCGGTGAACCTAATGGTGACCAACAAAACACTGCGATTGAAGGTGCTTGAAGTCAAATACAAAAGGCATGTACAGAAAAAGGTCTTCCATCCAGACCATGAAAAGGTGAGAGCTGCAGCAGTGATGCAATGACCAGATGTGAAAGCAGTACAACAATGTTTGTATAATTTGTCAGAGTGTGAACCATTACGCCAACTCACTGCCATAGGTGTGCAGTGGCATTGGGACACAGAAGAAGAGGGGCTCACTGAAATCAAACAACTAATGACAACAACATCAGAGCTGACGTACTATGACGTCAATGAGGAAATCACCTTGTAGTGTGAGACACGATACAGGCCTTGAAGCAATCCTAATGCAGCAAGGACTCTCAGTTACATTGCTTAGTGCAAACTGAGCAGCGCTATGCTCCGATTGAGAAATAGTGTGGCTGGCTATTGTCTTTGCTTCTGAGTATTATCATCAATATCCGTTTGGGAAAGACAAAGTGACAGTGGAGTTCAACCACAAGCCATGTCAAAATATTTCCTTCAAATCACTACTTTCTGTTCCAAAAGTCTACAAAGGATGTTAGAATCATAGAATCCCTGCAGTGCAGGAGGCTATTCAGCCCATCGAGTCTGCACCGACCACAGCCCACCCAGGCCCTATCCCATAGCTCCACATGTTTACTCTGTTAATCCCCTGACACTAGGGCCAATTTAGCATGGGCAATTAACCTAACTTGCACATCTTTGGACTGTGGGAGGAAACTGGAGCACCCGGAGGAAACCCTTGCAGACATGGGGAGAACGTGCAGACTCCACACGGACAGTGACCCGAGGCTGGAATTGAAGCCTGGTTCCTGGCGCTGTGTGGCAGCAGTGCTAACCACTCCACCACCATGCCGCCCTTAGAGGCATCATTTGGATCTGATACACAAGCAAGGGAAACAGATGTACATTGCTGACACGCTGTCAAAAGCAGATCTCCCCGAGGAATAAAACCGAGGATGATGAAACAGAAAGCAAAATCTTCCAACTTCAATGTGAAGCGGCTGCTTGACATGCTCTAGAAGTCATTAACCCCACCAGGACATAGACAAGTGTCTTGCTCAAATCAAGTGACCTACACAAGATGCAACTCTCCAAATGCTGGTAGAAGTATTGATGAAAGGATGGCCTGAGAGCATTATGGACACACATGTGGTCACAAGAGCGTAATGAGCATTCAGAGATGAACTGACAGCCTAAGAGTCATTATCCCCAAAGATGTGAGAGGAGAGATTCTGAAGAGTATCAATGTAAGCCATCAAGGAAATGAGTCAAAAATGAGGACGGCAAGAGATATGCTTTTCTGGCCGAACATAAGCAACTAAATTAAGGAACACATCGGCCTGCGCGGTGCTTGTAACGAGTACCAAGCTAAAGCAAGCTAGAGAGCCGCTGATGATGCATAACATTCTAGACAGACCACGGAGGAAGCAGGAAGCAGACCTCTTCATTTTCACAAGAATTGATTAACTTATCTCCATAGACTATTATTGACTACATTCCCATGAAACTCATCTCCAAACTCTGTGGCCGAGGGCTCAGCTCCTCCCTCTGCGACTGGATCCTGAACTTCCTAACTCACAGACCGCAATCCGTAAGGATAGGCAACTACACTTCCTCCACGATCATCCTCAACACCGGTGCCCCACAAGGCTGTGTCCTCAGCCCCTTACTATATTCCTTATACACTGTGTGGCCAAATTCCCCTCCAACTCGATTTTCAAGTTTGCTGATGACACCACCATAGTGGGTCGAATCTCAAACAATGACGAGACACACTACGGGAAAGAGATAGAGAACTGATGCTACGACAATAATCTCTCCCTCAATGTCAACAAAACGAAGGAGATAGTCACCGACTTCAAGAACGTAGTGGAGGACTTGCCCCTGTCCACATCAATGGGGATGAAGTAGAAATGGTTGGGAGCTTCATGTTTTTAGGTGCCCAGATCACCGACAACCTGTCCTGGTCCCCCCATGCCGACACTATAGTTAAGAAAGCCCACCAACGTCTCTACTTTCTCAGAAGAATAAGGAAATTTGGCATGTCAGCTACGACTCTCACCAACTTTTACAGATGCACCATAGAAAGCATTCTTTCTGGTTGTATCACAACTTGGTATGGCTCCTGCTCTGTCCAAGACTGCAAGAAACTACAAAGGGTTGTGAACGAAACCCAGTCCATCACTCAAACCAGCCTCCCACCTATTGATACTTCTCGCTGCCTTGGAAAAGCAGCCAGCATAATTAAGTGCCCCATATATCCCGGACATACTCTCTTCCACCTTCTTCCGTTGGGTAAAAGATACAAAAGTCCGAGGACACCAACCAACTCAAGAACAGCTTCTTCCTAGCTGCCATCAGACTTTTGAATGGACCTATCTCGCACTAAGTTGATCTTTCCCTACACCCTAGCTGTGACTGTAACACTACATTCTCACTCTCTCCTTTCCTTCTCTAAGTACAGTATGCTTTGTCTGTAGAGTGCCCAAAAAACAATACTTTTCACTGTATACTAATACATGTGACAATAATAAATCAAATCAAAAGGGAGTTAGATCAGTTGATGTCAACGACTACTGGTGAGATTGTGGAATACCTGATAACACACTTCAGTCATTTAAGGCATTCGAGACATTGTGATGAGTGACAAAGGCCCTCAGTTCATGTGTGAAGAATCAGCCACTTTACACATGATTGGGAAAGTCAACACTATACATCATCTCCAAACTATTCCCAGCGGAATGGAAAGGCTGAGGTGACAGTGAAAATCGCCAAAGGAATCATCAAGAAACTGAGCATATTTAGCTTAGATGAATACAAGGCAATCCTCGAAACACATTGATTGAATGCATGGAAAGTAGTCCAGTCCAAAGACTAATGTCATGCTGCACCCAAACAGCATGCAGAAAGAGGTGGAGAAAAAACAGGGAATTATAGACCAGTGTGATGTAGTAGTGGGGAAAATTTAGAGTCCATAATCAAAGATTTCATAGCAAAATACTTGGAAACGGTAAGGGAAATCATCCTTAGCAAATCTACTGGAATTACCAAGGGTGCAACTAATCGACTTGACGAGGGGGAGAAAGTGGTTGTGGTTTATTTGGATATGCAGAAGGTTTTTGACAAAGTCCCTCATAAGAGATTAATGTGTAAAATTAACGTGTATGGGATTGGGGTAGTGTGTTGAGATGGGTAAAAAAAAAACTAATTAGCAGATGGGAAACAAAGAGTAGGAATAAACTGGCGTTTTTCCAAATGGCTGGTAGTGACTATTGCAGGGACCAGTGCGAGTGCCCCAGCTTTTAACAATACATATTAATGATATAGATGAGGGAACTAAATGTACTTTCTAAATTTGCAGATGACAGAAAGCTGAGAGGGAGGGTGAGCTGTGAGGAGGAAACAGAGATACTTCTGTGTGATTTGGACAAGCTGAGTGAGTGGGCAAATGCATGGCAGATGCCGCATAATGTGCATAAATGTGAGGTTATCCACTTTAGTAGCTAAAACAGGAGGACAGATTATTATCTGAATAGTTATAAAGTAAGCGAGGTGAGTGTGCAACGAGATATGGGTGTTGTTGTACACCAGTCGCTGAAGATAACCATTCAGGTGCAGCAGGTGGTGAAGGCGGCAAATGATACATTGGCCTTCATAGCGTGAGGATTCAAGTACAGGGGCAGCGTTGTCTTGCTGCAATTATGCAGGGTCTTGGTGAGGCCACACCTGGAATATTATGTGCAGTTTTGGTCTCTATCTCAGGAAGGATGTTCTTGCTACAGAGTGCAGAGAAGGTAGATCAGACTGACTCCTGGGATGGCAGGACTGACATATGAGGAGAGATTGGCTTTGTTAGGATTATAGTTGCTGGAGCTTAGAAGAATGAGGGGGAATCTCATAGAAACCTAGAAAATTCTAACAGGACTAGGCAGGATAGATGCAGGAAGGACGTTCCCGATTATGGGGGTGTCCAGAACTAGGGGGTCATAGTCTAAGGATATGGGGTAAACCATTTAGGACTGAGATGAGGAGAAACTTCTTCAGCAAGAAAGTGGTAAGCCTGTGGAATTCATTACCATAGAAAGCAGTTGAGGCCAAAACAGGGTATGTCTTGAAGAAGGAGTTAGAGGTGGCTGCTAGGGTTAGGGGATCAAAGGCTATGGGAGAAGGTGGGATTGGGCTATTGAGTTGGATGACCAGCCATGATCATAATGAATAGTGCAGGAGGCTTGAAGGGCTGAATGGCTTGTCCCTGCTTCTAGTTCCTACTTTTCTGTTACTTTTTCAACAGCAAAACAAAAGGTAGCAACAGCCGTGAGTGACACAAAGCCAAATTTCATTTTAACAAGACTGCCAAACCATTGCCAGAGTTAAGCATTGGAGAGTCAGTCATGGCTCTCCAATACTTTCAATGCTCTCAACAGGATTCAGTCCACATGGAAAATTGGGACATGCGTAGAGCAGTTGTCATTTCGATCCTACATGGTGGACACGAAAAACCAAGCGTACCGGTACAAACGCAGGAATATATGAACAACTAGAGAAGCTGTCCCTTCACTGTAGGTGGCCGAACGAGATAATGGGATCTCACCAGCTGCACTGAGTAAAGACTGACCATCGCTCCCAGAGGTCCACCGGTCTCCAACAACGCAAATGGAACAGCAACAACAAGTACCACAAGGACACTCTCCAGAGTAGCAACATCACCCAGACAAACCGGCAATAACAATATGCATGTGCATCATTAAAGAGACCTGCACAAACAAATGGTTACGTATGCAATGCATATGCAGAGACTGATGAATGAACAGTTTGTTCAGTGCATGAGAATAGCAGGTGTATAGTGGGTTGCTTGGGTAAATCACAGGATACAAAGGTTATAGGTGTCAGGCGGGAAAATGGAATTGAACTAAATCAGATCATCCATGATCTTATCAAATGGCAGCACTGACTTGAGGCCGAATGGCCTACTCCAGCTCCTATTTCTGATGATCCTATCTGCTGCATTTCCGACACCATATAGTGACTATACTTCAACAACAACTTGTCTTTATTGTGCCTTTAACTTTACAGCTAGTGAAGTATTTTGGGATGACCCGAGGTCACAAACGGTATTATATAACTGTGTACTTTGTTTGATTATACCAGTTTGTTGTGTTTAAACCAGCAAGTCTAACTAAATAAAGTACAGTTTTGAAAAGTGGGTAAACTGCAAGTGAATGAAGACACAAATATATTTTATTTCCAAATATATTTATATTAGTTAAATTCTGCACCATGTGTTGACAATCAGAGCCACAACATCCTACCAAGTCCATTCAATTACATGCTCCTAATCAGATATTAAACAATATTTCACCTTTTTCCTTCTGATGTCATCCTCTTTAACCAGACGGTCATCAATGGCTTGAATCCCTTCACTCACCACCAGTTTGAGACTCTACAGGGCAGTAGAGAGAGAAAACCTTGGTCAGTGTCCTCAAGAAATGAAGGCACATTTTTTCAAAGCAAAGGGAAATTATTCAGAGCAACGTACTTCAAACATATTGTCAAATATAACTATAGAAGACCGGTGGCAAGAATGTGCAAGTTGCCTCACAGCTTTGAAAAGATCTCATACTCGCACAGGGTAACAATGATAAGCTAAAAGATTCTAATATTTGTTGATATCAAATGGAACATCTGATTGATCATGTGGACGAAGCGAGACAGTCAATTCTATAAGTACCAGTGAAAGAGCAGTGGAAAGCAGCTATCAATTTGCTGATCTCCCTTCCCGTCTAAGGTTCACCAAGAGAAAGGATTATACAAGCGACATTGTAAACTTGGCATTCGCCACTACTTGGAATTCGCCACTACTTGGAATTTTCAGCAGGGTGTGAAAGTAGCTTCCATAGAACTAAAGGTCTTATAACATAATTCACTTAGTAAATCAAATAATCAGTAAAGGAATTGCGAGTTATGGGGATAACGCAGCAAACTGAAATTGAGGATAATCATTTCTGATCAGTCTTGATCTGACTGAATGGCAGAGCAGACTCGGTGCTCCTACATCGTGTGATAATTCAACAACTTACACTTATTACAGCAGCAGCTTTACTGTAGGACATGTCTCAATTCAAAACAAAATGTCATTTCTTAGAGTTGCCTTTGTTCGAAAACATTCCCGATCGCCCAGCTACTGTTTCAGTCATCTGGGCTCAGTATTTGGAGCTTGCTCAAGTTATTGAGCAAGCCTTTTTTAACCAGTTGTTTTACAGCGGCCATTTTGGTTTCACCTGATGAGCTATGATTCATGTCAACCACAAAAGACGCTACCTTTGCTAAAGTTTAGACGATTGGATTCTTTTCATGATCTAACCCATCCTCGGTTCCTGCTCTTCCCTTATGGAACCCATGATGTGGAGATGCCAGCGTTGGACTGGGGTGGGCACAGTAAGAGTCTCACAACACCAGGTTAAAGTCCAACAGGTTTATTTGGAATCACGAGCTTTCTGAGCGCCGCTCCTTCATCAGGTGAGTGGCTCACTCGCCTGAGGAAGGAGCAGCGCTCCGAAAGCTCGTGATTCCAAATAAACCTGTTGGACTTTAACCTGGTGTTGTGAGGCTTCTTATTTATGGAACCCAGCTGACCAGTGTGCGCCCAGACCCAGCTAACTTAAGTGTTTTTTGTTTGTTTGCTTCCTGGAGTGGCAGAGTTGAAACGGACCAAAAGAGACCAAGGAGTGAAAGAGTCAGAGAGAAAGTGAGAACAGGAGACATATAACAGGGGAGAAGACATTTTTAAAAAACACTGACAAAGTGTTTGATAAAGACACAAACAAGATCACCAAACATGCGTTTCTTTTCTATTGCCTGTCCTTACCTGCTCAAGTCCATTGTACTTGTTAGCTGGATCGCAAAGCCCAACCTAACCAAAACTATCCCCACCCATTATTTCACTCCTGCATCCGAGATGCTGGGCTGTGTTCCATTCCCCCTCTAAGGTATTCGCAATCTGACAGCTGATCATAGAGTGATAGCACCCAGCAATTACAATCCCTGGATCAAATATGGCTGGGTTCTAGCTCAGGGACTTCCTGACCTGCCAAAAGGTGAACCATTAGAGAAATTGAATAATAATTTTAAATAATTTTATTAGTGTCACAAGTAGGCTTACATTGACACTGCAACTGAGTTACTGTAAAAATCCCCTAGTCGCCACACTCTGGCGTCTGTTTGGGTACACTGAGGGAGAATTTAGCACGGCCAATGCACCTAACCAACACGTCTTTCGGACTGTGGGAGGAAATCCATGCAGACATGGGGAGAATGTGCAGAATCCTCACAGACAGTGACCCAAGCCAGGAATCAACTTGGGTCACTGTCAATCGAATGAAGATAAGAAATGAGGAAGGGGAGGAACTGAAGCTGACCAGAGAAAATGAGAGAGGGGAAGAAATTAGCAAATGAGACACAGACAAGTAGGGGAAGACATAGAGACAGAAATAAAAAGCAAAGCAAGACAAGGGGATAACTTAATGTACTCAAAGACATCTTTCATCTTGGCAGCCGGAAGCAAAAGGTACTCCCTTGTCCATGAAACCTCCACTTTCTGACAATTAGATGATCCATGGGGAAAGGTGTTAGATTAGATTGACTCCAGTTCCCACAGTACAAAATTGCTCGGGACTCAAAATTGCCAAGCCCACTGAGGGAGGCCATATTGTTCCTTTGTAAGGTAAGGCACCTTACTGAGAATCTTCACACTGTGTCTAATCTTATACATGATTGATCTGAGACATAATGTTATCATTTCATGACATGTGATAAACTGTTCCCTTCCTCCACACAACTATCTTGTGCTTTGACAAGGAAACAAAATGTCCACATTGACTAAAAAGCCAAAAATCAGCAACTTCATTAACTGGTTCAACTTGAAATAGCCCATTTCCAAAATAGAGGAACTCGAGCTGAAGTTATTGGCTCAGAACCGGTTTCATCAATGGTAATGACACAAGAATGTGACGTAAAGACATACCATCACCTCTTCTCTCAACTGACCCAGTGGTACTGTCAGTTGGTTCAAAGCTCTATCCATGCCAACCTGAAAAATAAAATTACACTTCAAAAAAGTGAGCACAAATGCAAATAGCCAAAACTACACAGGTTCAGTTAGAAAGAGCCTTACCAAATTGGTAGAAAGGTTGACAAAGTCTGCATAGTCCTTATTTATCAGTTCTATCATAGCAGTTTTCAGGAGTTTATAATAAAGTTCCAGATCATCTCGAAGTGTCTCCAACTGAACATGTTTTCTGCACTCTGACACAAAATGATCCACATCAAAATCATCCTGTAAATGAAAAGCAGTGTGCACACGTCAAAGAACACAAATTCTCAGCCTAATGAACGTCTACTTAACGTTTAATGCATAATCAGCAAATGAACATGTACAGTTTATAAAACTGTCAACTTCTGAATGACGAAATGAACCTCTCAGAAATGAATTACGCTTTAAGATTACGATCATCTGAAATATATTTCCAAAACCCTCAGACAGGAAAGGGGTCCAAAGTCCTAGACACTAACAGGATAAAAGTACACTTCTTTGCTCGATTGGTATGATCTCCTGAGAGAGATAGCTAATGACTGAAGGCAGCCTATCTGAAAAAACGGATTGACCAGAGAGGCAGCCCTGGTCAAAGTCAATAGACCAAGACTCTTAGCCCACTCAGCAGGGGCGATGTGGTGGCATTTTATCATTTTCTTGGTTACAAGGTAGGACTGAAATTAAGTTAAAGCCAGATGAGATTTGCTGTAACGGCTGCTGTAAACATGATTCACTGCAAGATAAAACAGCATAACAATTTGTATTGTTCCTCTCACATCAATGCACTGTTCAAAAGACTGCAGAAGCACATGTCGGTATACACAAGCTAATGTCCAGTTCATCCAACAGGAGTCTTGTTTCAATAGTCTCCAGGTTCATACTGTCATAGGGGTGTGCAGGTTGGGTGGATTGGCCGTGCTGGATTGCCCCTTGGTGTCCCAATATGTGTAGATTAAATGGGTCAACAATGGTGAATGTACAGATTTCTGGGATGGGGCAGGCAAGAGGGCCTGGCTGGGAGATTCTGTCGGCGGGTTGGTGCTGACTCGGTGGGCCGAGTGGCTCCCTTCTGCACTGTAGGGATTCAATGAAATAACATTTTTGGGATTTAAATAATAATATTTATTAACAAGAATTATTAAACTAGAAAGAGTGCGGAAAAGATTTACTAGGATGCTACTTAGTGGTGATCAGGACTTGATGGTTTAAGTTATAAGGAGAGGCTAGATAGACTGGGCCCTTTTTCTCTGGAGCGTAGAAGGCTGAGGGGTGACCATATAGAGGTCTATAAAATAAAGAGTGCCATAGATCAGCTCGATAGTCAATATATTTTCCCAAAGGTAGGGGAGTCTAAAACTAGAGGGCATAGGTTTAAGGTGAGAGGGGATACATACAAAAGGGTCCAGAGGGGCAATTTTGTCACACTGGTGGTGAGTGCCAGAGGTCCAGAGGTAGTAGTAGAGACGGTACAATTCTGTCTTTTAAAAAGCATTTAGACAGTTACATGGGTAAGATGGCTATAGAGAGATATGGGTCAAATGTGGGCAATTGGGACTAGCTTAGGGGTTAAAAAAAGGGGCGGCATGGACAAGTTGGGCCGAAGGGCCTGTTTTCATGCTGTAAACCTCTATGACTCTATGAAGAAAAGAAAACTTAAGCAAATGTGATTATAGTTACATGGTTAAAAATAGTCTTGCAAAATTCTTCCCAAAAGAATTTGGGTGGTGGGTGAGTGGAATCGGCTGCCGTCAGTGGTGGTGGAGGCAAACTCGATAGGGTCTTTTAAGAGACTTCTGGATGAGTACATGGGACTTAATAAGATTGAGGGTTATAGGTAAGTTTATATATAAGCCTAGGTAGGTAGGGACATGACCGGCGCAACTTGTGGGCCGAAGGGCCTGTTTGTGCTGTATTTTAGGAAAAAAAATTAGATTTTTTCTTATTCCTCCAGGGGATGTGGGCTGTGGCTGGCTAGGGCAGCATTTATTGCCCATCCCAAATGGCTCTTGAACTGAGTGGTTTCCGTAGCCATTTCTGAGGGCATTTTAGAGTCAATCACATTGCTGTGGCTCTGAAGTCACATGGGCCAGACCAGGTAAGGACGGCAGATTCCCTTCCCTAAAGGCCATTGGTGAACCAGATGGATTTGTAACGACAATCAATTTTTCATTAGATTTTTAATTTCAGATTTTTGAATTCAAATTTCACCATATGTTGAACCCGGGTCCCCAGAGATTTACCCAGGTTACTAGTCCAGTGACAATAGGGTGGCGCGGTGGCACACAGCTATCTCACAGTGCCAGGGACCTTGGTTCGATTCCCGGCTTGGGTCACTATTTGTACGAAGTCAGCACGTTCTCCCTGTGTCTGCGTGGGTTTCCTCCGGGTGCTCTGGTTCCCTCCCACAGTCCGAAAGACGTGCTGGTTAGGTGCATTGGTCATGCTAAATTCTCCCTCAGTGTACCCAAACAGGTGCCAGAGTGTGTCGACTAGACGATTTTCACAGTAACTTCATTGCAGTGTTAAAGTAAGCCTACTTGTGACACTAATGGATAAACTTTAAAATATCACTGCGCCATCGATTCCCCTAGAGGTAGGGTTACACAGAGCGAACTGCTAATTAGAAGATGCAGAGTCATTGAGACCAGTACCACGGACAGTGCAGTGAGTGAGGGAGAAAAGTGAGGGACAGGGAGTTAAGGAAATCAGTGTAAGGGTTAGTGCTAGGCATGAGGGAGATCTATATGAGGGACGGGGAGTGAGGGAGATCAACAGCAGGGACAGAGAGTGAGGGACGGGGTGAGTCGGGGGACGGGACGGGGGGGGGGCGGGGGGGAGGGGGTCGGGGGAAGGACGGGGGGAGCCGGGGGGGGGGGGGGGGGAGCGGGGGACGGGGACGGGGACGGGGGGAGCGGGGGGACGGGGGGACGGGGGGGGGGGGGACGGGGGGAGCGGGGAGCGGGGGGGGGCGGAGGGAGCACGGGGGGGGGGGGGGCGGGGGGAGCGGGGGGGACGACGGGGGGAGCGGGGGGGGGAGCGGGGGGGGGGAGCGGGGGGGAGCGGGGGGGGGGGGAGCGCGGGGGGTAGCGGGGGGGGACGGGGGGAGGGGGGGAGCGGGGGGGGGGAACGGGGGGAGCGGGGGGGGACGGGGGGGGAGCGGGGGGGGGACGGGGGGAGGACGCGGGGGGGGGACGGGGGGAGCGGGGGGGGGACGGGGGGAGCGGGGGGGGGGGACGGGGAGCGGGGGGGGGGGGGAGGACGGGGGGAGCGGGGGGGGACGGGGGGAGCGGGGGGGGGACGGGGGGAGCGGGGGGGGACGGGGGGAGCGGGGGGGGACGGGGGGAGCCGGGGGGGGGGACGGGGGGAGCCGGGGGGAGCGGGGGGGGGGGACGGGGGGAGCGGGGACGGGGGGGGGGAGCGGGGACGACGACGGGGGGAGCGGGGGGGGGGAGCGGCGGGGGAGCGGGGGGGGGAGCGGGGGGAAGGACGGGGGGGGGAAGGGGGGGGACGGGGGGAGCGGGGGGGGAGACGCGGGGGGGGACAGGGGGAGCGGGGGGAGGGGACGGGGGGAGCGGGGGGGACGGGGGGGGGACGGGGGGAGCGGGGGGGGGGGACGGGGGGAGCGGGGGGGGGACGGGGGGAGGACGGGGGGGGGACGGGGGGAGCGGGGGGGGGGACGGGGGGAGCGGGGGGGGACGGGGGGAGCGGGGGGGGACGGGGGGAGGGACGGGGGAGCGGGGGGGGGACGGGGGGAGCGGGGGGGGACGGGGGGAGCGGGGGGGGGACGGGGGAGCGGGGGGGGACGGGGGGAGCGGGGGGGGACGGGGGAGCGGGGGGGGGACGGGGGGAGCGGGGGGGGACGGGGGGAGCGGGGGGGGGGACGGGGGGAGCGGGGGGAGGGACGGGGGGAGCGGGGGGAGCGGGGGGGGGGGACGGGGGGAGCGGGGGGGGGGGACGGGGGAGCGGGGGGGGACGAGGGGAGCGGGGGGGGGACGGGGGGAGCGGGGGGGGACGGGGGGAGCGGGGGGGGGGGGATGGGGGGGGGGATGGGGGGGAGAGGGGGGAGCGGGGGGGGGGCGGGGGGGGTAGCGGGGGGGGACGGGGGGAGGGGGGGGGACGGGGGGGGGAACGGGGGGAGAGCGGGGGGGGACGGGACGAGGGGAGCGGGGGACGGGGACGGGGGGAGCGGGGGGGGGGACGGGGGGAGCGGGGGGGACGGAGGGAGCACGGGGGGGGAGCGGGGGGGGGGGGGGGGGAGTGGGGGAGCGGGGGGGGGGGAGCGCGGGGGGGGGAGCGCGGGGGGTAGCGGGGGGGACGGGGGGAGGGGGGGGAGCGGGGGGGGGTAACGGGGGGAGCGGGGGGGGGGCGGGGGGGGGGGGAACGGGGGGAGCGGGGGGGGACGGGGGGGGGACGGGCGGAGCGGGGGGGGGACGGGGGAGCGGGGGGGGGACGGGGGGAGGACGCGGGGG
This sequence comes from Mustelus asterias, assembly GCF_964213995.1. NCBI lineage: Eukaryota > Metazoa > Chordata > Chondrichthyes > Carcharhiniformes > Triakidae > Mustelus > Mustelus asterias. The sequence continues at coordinate 137,888,774 of NC_135805.1, forward strand.
GGGGACGGGGGGAGCGGGGGGGACGGGGGAGGGACGGGGGGAGCGGGGGGGGACGGGGGGAGGGGGAGCGGGGGGGGGGGGGGAGGACGGGGGGAGCGGGGGGGGACGGGGGGAGCGGGGGGGGACGGGGGGAGCGGGGGGGGGGACGGGGGGAGCCGGGGGGGGGGACGGGGGGAGCCGGGGGGGGGGGCGGGGGGAGCGGGGGGGGGGACGGGGGGAGCGGGGACGGGGGGGGGGGGGGAGCGGGGACGACGACGGGGGGAGCGGGGGGGGGAGCGGGGGGGGGGAGCGGGGGGGAAGGACGGGGGGGGGAAGGGGGGGGGACGGGGGGAGCGGGGGGGGAGACGCGGGGGGGGGACGGGGGGAGCGGGGGAGCGGGGGGGGGACGGGGGGGACGGGGGGGGAGCGGGGGGGGGGACGGGGGGAGCGGGGGGGGGACGGGGGGGGACGGGGGGAGCGGGGGACGGACGGGGGGAGCGGGGGGGGACGGGGGGAGCGGGGGGGGGACGGGGGGAGCGGGGGGGGACGGGGGTGAGCGGGGGGGGGACGGGGGGAGCGGGGGGGGGACGGGGGGAGGACGGGGGGAGCGGGGGGGGGACGGGGGGAGCGGGGGGGACGGGGGGAGGGACGGGGGGAGCGGGGGGAGCGGGGGGGGGACGGGGGGAGCGGGGGGGGGACGGGGGGAGCGGGGAGGGGGACGGGGGGGACGGGGGGAGCGGGGGGGACGGGGGGGAGATGGGGGGAGCGGGGGGGGGGGATGGGGGGGGGGAGAGGGGGGGGATGGGGGGAGAGGGGGGAGCGGGGGGGAGCGGGGGGGGGGGGGAGCGGGGGGGGTAGCGGGGGGAGACGGGGGGGGAGCGGGGGGGGGGGGGGAACGGGGGGAGCGGGGGGGGAGGGGGGGGGGGGACGGGGGAGCGGGGGGGGGACGGGGGGAGGACGCGGGGGGGGACGGGGGGAGCGGGGGGGACGGGGGGAGCGGGGGGGGGACGGGGGGGGACGGGGGGGGGACAGGGGAGCGGGGGGGGACGGGGGGAGCGGGGGGGGGACGGGGGGAGCGGGGGGGGGACGGGGGGAGCCGGGGGGGGGGGGGACGGGGGGAGCCGGGGGGAGCGGGGGGGGGGGACGGGGGGAGCGGGGACGGGGGGGGGGGGAGCGGGGACGACGACGGGGGGAGCGGGGGGGGGAGCGGCGGGGGAGCGGGGGGGAAGGACGGGGACGGGGGGACGGGGGGGGGACGGGGGGGAGACGCGGGGGGGGACGGGGGGAGGGGACGGGGGGAGCGGGGGGGGGGGGACGGGGGGGGAGCGGGGGGGGGGGACGGGGGGAGCGGGGGGGGGACGGGGGGAGCGGGGGGGGACGGGGGAGCGGGGGGGGACGGGGGGGAGCGGGGGGGGGACGGGGGGAGCGGGGGGGGGACGGGGGGAGCGGGGGGGGGACGGGGGGAGCGGGGGGGGGACGGGGGGAGGGACGGGGGGAGCGGGGGGGGGGGGGGAGCGGGGGGGGGGACGGGGGGAGCGGGGGGGGGGACGGGGGAGCGGGGGGGGACGAGGGGAGCGGGGGGGGACGGGGGGAGCGGGGGGGGACGGGGGGAGCGGGGGGGGACGGGGGGAGCGGGGGGGACGGGGGGAGCGGGGGGGGACGGGGGGAGCGGGGGGGGACGGGGGGAGCGGGGGGGGACGGGGGGGGAGATGGGGGGAGCGGGGGGGGGGGGATGGGGGGGGGATGGGGGGAGAGGGGGGGGGGATGGGGGGAGAGGGGGGGGGGAGCGGGGGGGGGATGGGGGGGCGGGGTCTGGGGGAGATCAGGAGGAAGGGGAGTGGGATCTGGATGGAATCAGTTGGTCCAGATGATGGCGATTGGGTTCGAGCCGATTGTGGGCACAATGTTCGGTGCCGGGCTCGGGGCCGGGTGAGGGCTCGGTACTCAGAGCCCGGGGCCGGGTGCGGGCTCGGGGCCCGGGGCCGGGTGAGGGCTCGGTGCCCGGGGTTGATCTGCCGGGTCTACAGGCGCGGAGTTCGCGGCAGCTTCACCTTCATAAACTCGTCTTTGTTGAAGCAGAGCGAGTCGGGCCCGGCGGGCAGGTTGAGGGGCCCCGCGGGCAGGGTGAGCGCTCCTGCCGTCCGGCCAGTCTCCATCCTCCGCTTGTTTACAGCCGAACCGCCGCCGACATGGCACCGAGGAGGCTGTCGGAGCAGCAAGAGGTGCCGTCCCCGGAAACCTCACCGACAGCGCCCTCCGCAGCACAGGAGGACAACATCCCACTTTCAGAATTTCACTCCTCCTGAAAATCCCCTCGTCGCCACACTCCGGCGCCTGTTCGGGTACACTGAGGGAGAATTTAGCATGGTCAATGCACCCTAACCAGCACGTCTTTCAGACTGTGGGAGGAAACCGGAGCCACCGGAGGAAACCCACACAGATACGTGGAGAATGTGCAAACTCCACACAGACAGTGACCCAAGCCGGGAATCGAAACCCGGATTCCTGGCGCTATGAGGCAGCAGTGCTAACCACTATGCCGCTGTGCCACCCTAAATAAGGTATTGACATGACAAACAGCCTTCCTCCCACCTGGGATTCTTTATTGTACAAGTTCAAATATATTTTATTGCCATCATATAAGTATTTACATTTTGTTTCAATCTGTCATGAACAAAAAGCTCTTTCATTAGTTAGTTAGTTATTCTGTTATGTTCTTGATGTCCTTCTGAGTGCACTTGTTACATTTTGTAGGTACAGCTGGCAAGAAGCATGTGGTTGTGTCAATCCCTGTATTCCATACATCAGCCACAGGTCCACTGTGTGTCTTTATCAACCCTCCTCCCCTCCTTCCCCCCTCCCCCCCCTTGCCTTTGTTTCCCCCACCATCCTCCACCAGCTGTAAATCTCAATGAGACTCCAATATCATATCCTGCACAGAAACCTGTTCACTTATCACTCCTATCTTCACCCATTGACCTCAGGCGCCCAACATCTAAGATATAACATTCTCATTTCCAGTGTTTAAATTACTCCATGGGTGCAGCTCCCACCCTTCTTCCTGCCATATTCATTTAACTTCTTCCAGCCCTGTTATCCCTGGCTAATTCTAAAGATAAAGATGTAATGTAGCAAAAATAGCATCCTGCTGGATCCTAGCTTTTATTAATAGAGTGTAGATTACAACTCTGTAGTTCCAAGCCTCAAAGGTTCAATTCCAGCCTTGGATTACTGGCTGTGTGGTGTTTGCACATTCTCCCCTTGTCTGCCTGGATTTTCTCCGGGTGCTCCGGTTTCCTCCCACACTGCAAAGATGAGCAGGTTAGGTGGATTGGCCATGGTAAATTGTCCATTAGTGTCCCAAGATGTGTAGGTTAGATGGACTAGCCATGGTAAATGTGTGGGGTTACGGGGATAGGGTGAGGGAGAGGGCATGGGTAAAATATTGTCAGAGAGTTGGTGTGGACTCAATGGGCTGAATGGCCTCTTCTACACTGTAGGGATTCTATGAAAGCCTTCGCTATTTCCTTTTTGACTTCCCTCAGCATCCGAGGATATGTGACGTCAGAGGCCTAGCATTTTTTGAACTCTGGGTTGCACTAATTTTCTCTATTATTTCTTCATCTTTAGTTACTAATAGTATCTACTTGGTCCATGTCCTCCTCATATTCCAGTCCCAGACTCTTATTCATTCTTCTACAAACTCTTCAGCAAAGGCCTCACAAAGATGTGTAGTTTAGGTGGATTGGCCTTGCTAAATTACCTCTTAGTGTCCCAAGATGTGTCAATTATGGGGATTAACGAGATAAATACGTGAGGTTACGGGGATAGGGCAGAGGGTGAGCCTTGGTAAGGTACTCTGTCAGAGAGTCAGTACAGACTCGATGGGCTGAATGGCCTCTTCCTGCAGTGCAGGGATTCTATGGTTACAACAGCTTGCATTTATATAGTGCCTTTAGTAGAGGAAAGAAAATCCAAATCTGCCAATTATTTGTCCCTCATAGGATTTCCTTTCTCATTATTAACCAACCCCTCCCTTTCTGACTAAATCCTTAAATACTTTCCTTTAAGTTATTGCAAGGGGACGGAGTATACAAGTGGGAAAGTCTTGCTACAACTGTATAGCATGTTGGTGAGATCACATTCGAGAGTACTGTGTACAGTTCTGGTCTTCTTACCTACATGGGAAACAATTCAGAGAAGGTTGGTTCACCGTTGATTCTTGAGACGAAGGCATTTCAAAGGTTGAGCAGGTTAGGTCAATAGTCATTGGTGTTTAGAAGAATGAGAGGTGATCATAATGAAACATATAAAATTGTGAAGGGGCTTGACAGGGTAGATGCTGAGAGGCACAGTTAAAAATCAAACGGTCGCTGGACGGAGATGAGGAGGAATTCCTTCTTTCAGAGCTACGTTAGTCTTTGCAATCCTCTTCCCCATTGAGCAGTGGAGACTGGGTCATTGGATATACTCAAGACTGAGCTTGACGGATTTTTAATCTACAAGGGAGACGAGGATTATGGGGGGCAGGCAGGAAGTGAGTTAAAGCCACAGTGAGGTCAACAATGATCTTATTTAATGGTGGAGCAGGTTCAAGGGGCCAAATGGTCTACTCCTGTTCCTATTTCTTATTATCTTATGACCATATCTGCCAGTCTTGCTTGTTTTCTTTCTATGTTCAGCATAATTTTCTTCGTAACCACAAATCTGTCATTGTTTTTATTTATTTGCGGAACATAGGAGTCGCTGATTGGCCAGCATTCATTGCCCATCCCTAGTTGCCCTTGGAGGGCAGTTGGAGAGTCAACCACATTGACTGTGGCTGTGGGGTCACATGTAGGTCAGACCAGGTAAGGAAAGCAGATTTCCTTCCCTAATGGACATTAGTGAACCAGATGGGTTTTTTCGATAATCGGCAATGGTTTTGGGGTCATCAGTAGATTCTTAATTGCAGATATTTTTTATTGAATTCAAGTCATGGTGGGATTCAAACCCTGCTCCCTAGAACATTCGATGAGTTTCTGGATTAATAGTCTAGCGACAATGCCACTTGGCCATCGCTTCCCCTTTATATGTCACGTTGGCTTATTTTCACTTTAACTTCCCCAGCAAGTACTCCAGATTATACTAAACCACTCTTACTTCTGTGGAAATATGCCTATTCTGTAACGTAATCATCCCTGATTGGAACATTTCCCATCTGTTTATGTTTAAGATGATTAAAGGATTTGATGGAGTGAATTTGACAGAAGAGATTTCCTCTGGTAGAAGAGACAAATCAAAGGGCATAACTTAACGTTAGAGGCAGGATATTCAGAGGTGATGTCAGGAAGCATTTCTTCACAAAAAAGGTAGTGGAAATCTGGAACTCTGTGCCCAAACAAAGCTGTTCAGGCTGGGGGTCAATTGAAACTCTCAATATTAATATTGATAGATTTGTGTTAGGCAAGGTATATCCAAAATGGATAGATGGAATTAAGCTACAGTTCAGCCATGATCTAATTGAATGGTATAGATGGAGAAAGAACAACTACAACAATGATTTTAACAACAATAATGGCATATTGGCTTTAAAATGGCTATTCTGGCTGAGTGTTAAACATGCTGGGATTTTTGGTCAACTTATAATTAAAACCAGATGCAGATCGTAAAGCTACTCTGAGGCAGGACTTGGTCTGGGAACTATGATCTGAAGCTTCCTGTGTTGACCAAATATGGGAAGTTGTTTATGTTGACTTGGACTTGGTGGCACTGAGTAATGGGGTTTGCATGCAATCTGAACTAAGCATATTGGCGTCGTTTACTAGTAATTTCATTGGCTGTTCGAGCCATGTGATCGGTTTCCGGTTACGCAATTGGCTGAATGCTAGAGAATCTTTTGGAAGCAAGTGAAATAATTTGTAGATAAAAGACATGTCCAGTCTTTTGTCTCTATCGAGATCCACCATCGTAAGAAGTGTGCTCTGAAGGAACTTCTTCAGAGAAGACCACGAGTATAGATTCTACATTGGGAATAGTCCTGGCCAGGTTTTTCCTAAAATCTGGTAGTATCTATTTTCAATTAAATAATTAGAGTTAATGTTAAGAGTTAAAGTTTTGTAAAAGAGTTAAAAGGGTTGCAACTGTTTGAGTTGGTACCTAATGTGTTAAATAAAGGGAGATTATTGATTGAATTAAGATCCGGCTCCCATTCTTATTTGTCTCATTCACCTGGAATGTTAGAGGGTGTTTAAATTGATAGCTGAGTAATAACGGCAAGAGTTTTGGGGGCTCGAATGGTCTACTTCATTTTCTATGTGTGCACAGATCTTTATCTGCCCATGATTCACCACTTATCTGTGATGGTTCCATTTTCATCTCATCCAGATTGCTTTTCATCACCTACCCTTATCTTTAATAGGCACAGAAAATGCTGGAAATACTCAGCAGGTCTGGCAGCATCTTGGGTGGCACGGTGGCACAGTGGTTAGCACTACTGCCTCACAGCGCCCGGCTTGGGTCACTGTCTGTATGGTGTTTGCACATTCTCCCCGTGTCTGCGTGGGTTTCCTCCGGTGCTCCACAGATGTGCGAGTTAGGTGGATTGGCCATGCTAAATTGTCCCTTAGTGTCAGGGGGACCAGCTAGGTTAAATGCATAAGTTTATGGAGATAGGACTTGGGTAGGATTGTGGTCAGTGCAGACTCAATGGGCCGAATGGCCTCTCCTCCTGCACGGTAGGGATTCTATGATCTATGGAGAGAGAAACAGTGTTAACGTTTAGAAAGGAATAGGACTCTTCTGCAGAACTGAAGGAAGGGAAGTCTGGGAATAGGGTAGAGGGTGGGACCCTGGGAAAGATTAAGTGACAAAAATGTCAATGAACAAAAGTCAAAGGGAGCAGTAATGGTTGTAGGAAAGAAACAGAGCATTTGTCAGAGTGACTGTGGATGGCAGAATAATGAACAGCTCTGTCCGAAAGTAAAAAGATGAAAAACAAGATTCAGACTGGCATATGGCAAAAAAGAAACAGAATCAAAATAGGGAACTCTGTTCATGATCTGAAATGATTGAACTCAATGTTAAGTCCAGAAAGATGTAAAATGCCTAATTAGAAGATGTTTCCCAATCTTAGGGGCAGTTGGTGGCACAGTGGTTAGCACTGTTGCCTCACAGCGCCAGGGAACCAAATTAGATTCCCGGCTTGGGTCACTGTCTGTGCGGAGTCTGCACGTTCTCCCCGAGTCTGCGTGGGTTTCCTTCGGGCACTCCAGTTTCCTCCCACAGTCCGAAAGATGTGCTGGTTAGGTGCATTGGCCATGCTAAATTCTTCCTTAGGCACCAGTAGCAACTAGAGGATTTTCACAGTAACTTCATTGCAGTATTAATGTAAGCCTACTTGTGACACTAATAAATAAACTTTAAAAATATTCAGCTCTCAGCCCTGCCCTAGTCTAGGCTATGCCTGTCATGCTTTGTACCATCTCACAAGCCATAACAATTCTTGACTGGAGCACATCAATTGTATTCACAAAATATTTGCATTAACATCCATATCACACAAAACCAGCCCTTCTATTGGCAATCTTGCTAATTTCTCTCTCTTCTCCTCCTGATCATTTCTTTTTTTCGCCACACTCTTTGTCCTTTTTGCTCTATGTTCTGCTTTCTTATCTAGCTTTTTCACTTCACCCTGCCTTTTTTTTATTGTATCATTAGTTACTGTCTCAATGAAGACATTCATTCATTTTGGCTGTGTTCAGGTGAACATCCAACAGAAGCTACTTCTGCCTCGGAGCTGCTTCCAATGTCCCAGGAATCTGAAGACTTCTTCTACACCATCTCTCCTATTTTGTCATTCCCACAATAGGTAGAGATCTATAAGATTGCGTAAGGGTTTGATATATTAGTCATAGAGATGTTTCCACTTGTGGGGTAGACCAAAGATAGGGACAGCAAGTATAAGATTGTCATTAAGAAATAACACTCGGGAATTCAGGGGAAACCTCTTTATCCAAAGAATGGTGGGAATGTGAAACTGCTACTGCGTAGGAGTTAAGGCAGGTAGCACAGGGGGAAGCTCGGTAAACACGAGAGGAAAAGAAGGGACTTGTGTGGACTGTAAACACTGGCATGGACCAGTTGGGCTGAATGGTCTGTTTCTGGATTGACATTTTATGCAATTCTATGCTGTTGTTACTTTTCTCTGACATAAACACTTGTGGATTGAACGATGTGCCGCGGAAACTGGTTAAATCTTGCTGCAGGACCCACATTACTGCATAACGTTGCTGATATTGTCATAAAAATTGACCTCAAAACGTTGCCGATTTTTTGGGGTTCCCGCACAAAGTACAAAGAAATCCGGTACTGATCAGGATTAAAGCAAAAGGGGCTTAGAACAGGATTAAAGATTATAAAGATAAATATAGAGTGGGATGATGAAATAAAATACTCCACTGCACAGTTTTTTATCTGCCTGAAAGCTTTGGATTCTGAGTCTTTTATTTTGCTCCATCTCCTTCTCAAGGTGAATGCTACAAATTAAAAGTTAATGATGGGCTCTGCCACATTAGCTGTCAGTGTTATTCATTGGACCTCTTGGTGCCACTGCAGCTTGGTGCATAGTCAAAGGCCACTGCAAATGCTGTCTGCACCACTACCTACAAGTGTTGACAGCATTTTGTGGTTACCACGCCTGCCTTTGCTTCATGCATTGGGTGCCACTGCTGTTCAGCGCATTGATTGCGGGGAACGTCCATGGTATTAGATAGGGTTACTGGGGTCATTTGGTACGCTGGCTGCCATTGATGTTGCCACTAGAAGTCCCAATGTCCATTGTTACTCAGACCACTGGCTGATATTTGTCACAGTAAGAGTTTTAACAACACCAGGTTAAAGTCCAACAGGTTTATTTGGTAGCAAATACCATTAGCTTTCGGAGCACTGCTCCTTTGTCAGATGGAGTGGAAACCTGCTCTCAAACAGGGCACAGAGACACATCATGATATTTGTCACTCAGTATATTTGCTGTTAATGCCAGTCAGTAAGTTGAGTTCCAGCACTGACTGCAAGCGCTAACGTTACTCATGCGTTTCCTCGTCCATTCATTGCCTATGGACGCTGCTGGTGTGTTGACTGCTCATTCTGATAGGTGTACTGGTTGCTGATGCTGCTCGCATTATTAGAGCCGTTGCATTGGTGGCCGATGTTGCTCAACACATTGACAACTCCATGCATTGCCGGCAAGTGCACCCCCACTTTCTATGGCTATGCACCCAGTTGTATTGCTTCCCCTTGAGTGTGGAGGGTTGCTCTGCTTTAAATGCCAGCGCGGATCCACTGGCACTGTAGGTGCATTGGCTGCATGTGTCCCTCCTGGTGCCGCATCCAGCGAAAACCACTGACGTTCCGCCCCTCCCCAGTATGGCCCCGCCCTCCAGAATGAGGGCCCGCCTCCAAAGTGAGGCCCCGCCCCTCCCAATGAGACCGCGCCCCGCCCTCGTAAAGCCCAGCCCCCTTCAGTGCGGATGCGCAATGTGGCCCCGCCCCTCCACACAAAGCCCCGCCCTTCCACACAAAGCCCCGCCTCTCTGGGAGCCCCTCCCTGTGCAGCCCCGCCCCTCAGCGAGGCACTGTACTTCCCAGTGAGCCCTGCCCCTCTATGCGAAGCCCCGCCCCTCAGCGTGGCCCCGCCCAGCCCCTCCTCGCGCTCCCTCTGGAAGGTGTCATGCGCGGTGAGCGCGCGGCTGCTGCCCCCCCTTCATTTCCATGGCGACCGAGGAGGTGGCGGTTGCGGGCCGGCGGAAAGCTCTGTCCCTGTCCCGGCTGCGGGCCGCCCGCTCCCGCTACCAGAGCCTGCAGATCTCCGATGATGTATTCGGGGAATCGGGCGCCGACAGCAGCAGCGACGACAACCCGTTTTACAGCACCTCAGCCGGCAGCTCGCAGTCCGACTGGGGGGACGAGGAGGCGGCGGCGGCGGTGATGCTGGTGGAGTCCCCGGGATCCGGGGGCAGGAGGCCCGGGGCTGCCGGACAAACCGCCCTCGAGGCGGGGGACCGAGAGGAGGCGGCGGGATGGACGGAGAGGCTGAAGGACGTCGCGTTCCCTCCGTTCGTCGACTCGGCGGGTAAGGGGAGTGAGGGGTGGCCGGGGAGAGAGAGAATCCGGAGCCCCGGGGATGTGTTCGGCCAGACCCTTCCCCCTCAGCAAGCTGCTCCCCCAACACCTGCGGCGGCTCCAGTCCCCCCGCGGGAGTTGGCGGATCCGCTCCCTCCCTGAAAGCCGCATCCCCACCCACCCAGCAGCAGCAGCATCCTGATCGCCTTACCCCCTTTCCCCTCTCTCTTAACCCTCTTTCCCCTCTCTCTTAACCCTCTGCAGCCGGGGGAAACTGGGATCCCAGGGCTGGGTGGATTCCCTGTGCTTGTCCGAGCCGGAGAGCTGTCACCTCCCTGTGTCCAGGAATTGATGTGAATAGCCGGGGAAATTCTCAATCTTTGTCAATACACGGCTCTCCCAGACTTTAAATGAGGAGAAACCCCTCCTTATACACTGCCTTGCCACCTGATTTGGTTAAGTTCATTTTATTATTGTCACCAGCAGCCTTGCATTATTAACACCGCAGTGAAGTTACTGTGAAAATCCTCTGTAGTTGTGAATTATTTATCGGCCCCTTTATTTTTGCTGGACCTCTTGTTAGGGTTTTGGGACTGTTCTGCCTTTGAATTTGTTGGGTGCTGTGAAATTGTTGATTCTGTCCATGTAGCAATCGAAACGGAATCGTCAGTCAGAAGTAACTGCCTATATTGCACAGCAGATAATCATCACTCGGTCCACCCACACTCCGCAGAAATCCGTATAAGACTGGGTCCGAGTTGATGGAGCCAAATTGGAGGGAAGTAATGCAGAGGCTAAATTGCTTTGCCATATCCCCAAAGCGCAGGAATTAGTTTTATTGCATATTCATGCTTCGTGTTAGTCCGTTATCCTAGTCTTTGGTAGACCAGTATGTTCACTTCGATTCTTCTATTTCATGAGCTATTAATTTTCATGATCCAGGGATTATTAAAGGCAGTGCATTTACTTGTTGCTTTGAGCCTGCTGCAATCCCTAAATTACATTATTTAATGGCTGTCTGGTTTAACTTTGAATTCCCACCGTGCCCCCACCACTTTTGCAATGTTGAGATATAGGGAAGGTTTTTATTCTAGTGAACATACTTTACACGGTTCTTTGTGTTATCTACAGATGTAGAGGTTGTACGACAAACTGAAGAAAGCTAGCAGCAGCAGGTTCAGTGACATAATCAAAATGTTGTGCCCAGATGCTCAATGATGAATTCTGACAGTTCCAAAAAGAAGTTTTAATTGATCTGCAATGGTGAAACACAGCACCCATATGTGTAGAGCAAGCATTGAAGACCGGATTCTTTATCAGATCAAGGTCAGGATGAGAAGAGCCAGAACGATGGTTCTGAGGATAATTTATTGAGAAAATGAGTGTTGTGTGGTGTAACTCATTCCAGGTAGGGCAAATATTTCAAAGTTTATGAGGTTGAAAGATAGAAACAGCTACAAGTTTTAACCAGTTTGCTAGGAGATGCTCACTATTAGTCTCATTTTATTTAGAAGTATACTGCAGGCATACCAGTCAGTGTCATTTTTGACATTATTGCTTTCTTGTTAAATTTAGATTGTTTTTCTTGTATATCCCTCCTTTTTAATTTCTAATTTCGTGTATCATCTTTCAGGTGGATTGCAGTGGTTCTTTTTTGGTCCCTTGCATTCCAATGTTCCTTAAGTCCTTCAAACCTCTTTCTTGTTTCTTTCTGTTTATGTTGGAGCTGTACCTCACTACCGGATGTTATTGAGTCAGCCTGGTTATGATGGAGAGGCAGCCGATCTGCCAACCCCTCATATCGTGAAGCAGAACCTGCTACTGTGCTGTTGATGCAGACCCCTTCCTTCTAACTGGCATTGTGACACATTCTGATTAAGGTGCAATGAATCAAAATTATTTCACAAATCTTTGTACAGAAATTCTTGTATCAAATCCATTTGCATCAAGTTGCACAGATTCTAATTTGTGTTTTCTTTCGCTTCCTGCCTCAAGCACTTTATAATTGAGAGCTTCTCTTCAAAACATCTGTCAAAACCATAAAACTCACAAGCTGAATGCTTGTATCAGATTAACAGCACATTAACAGGCCATTTAGCCTCCACAATCCATATGGGCATTTATACTGCACTTAAGGTTGATTTGGTTTCGGACACTGGGGGCCCGACTTCACCATCAAGTTGTGTCCGTTTTCGGGCGTGGAAAATTAGTAAAGTCGGGCGGAGGTGAGTAGCGCATGCATTTAAATTGACTTAATGGGCTGCACGCCCAACCTTACTGGCACTTTCCCCTTTACCACTGTGTTTGTCCATCCAGATTCGGCGCGAAACAAACATGCATCCAGATTTGGGCGCTCCAGCTAGTGAGGACGTAAGTGCCGAGCGTCCGAATCGTCTCCTTGAGATCAGTGGGGGGGGGGGGGTCTGCTGCCACTCTGCCTGAGATCGGTGGGGGGGGGAGGGGGGGCCACTCTGCCACTTTGCCTGTGATCAGTGAGGGGGGGTTCCGCTGCCACTCTGCCTGTGATCAGTGAGGGGGAAGGGGGGTCTGCTGCCACTCTGCCTAAGATTGGTGGGGGAGAGTCGGAATAAAGGGGTCAGTAATGTTGTGAGGTAGAACAATATCTGAGAGGACCGGGGGAGGCATTATCCGGCCCGGGAGCGATGTGGCAGGGAAGCCACATTCTATCATTTCTTTTCTGCGCCTGCGCAGTTGTTGGCGCCGATCAGAGCTGAAGGATGTTGGGTGAGTTAAGCCCTGCCCACAGGCTTGTGCAGCGTGATTCGGAATCGCTGATATTTTTTCAGGCAGAGTGCGTATGGGGGTGCCTCAGAACGGGCCTAAAAGTCGGATCTGAAACACTCCCAGTTTCAAGTCCGCCCAGCACTTAGGATCAAAATGGTAAAATAGGGCCCTGAGTATTAAATGTGATTCTACTGCCCAGAACAATTTTTCAATTGATTTTTAGGATATTGAATTGACATCATCTGTCTTTTTATTTGCATCAATTCTTGGGAAGTCAATGTTGCTGGCAGGTTCTCTAAGTTGCCTTAGAGAAGGTGATGGTGAGCTACCGAAATGACCCACTGCAGTCCTTGTGGTGAAGGTACTGCCACAATGCTTTTAGGGTGGAAGTTAAAAGATTTTTGATACAGTAACACTGAAGGAATGACAATAGAGTTCCAAGTCAGGATGGTGTGTAACCTTGCAGTTGGTGGTGTTTCCATGCACTGGGATACCTTTATCCTTCAAGGTTGTGGAGGTCATGGGTTTGGGAGGTGCCATTGAAGAAGCCTTGCAGAGTTGTTGCACTGTATCCTGTTGATGGTACACACTGTAATCACAATGCAGTGTTGTGGAGGAAGTGAATGTTTGCTTTATGTAATACACAATATAACCCATCTGGATGTTTTCCAATTGAGAAGAGGGAAGATTATGTGGGGTAAGAGAGGCAAAGTCAAGTGGCATGATCCAGATTATCCATTCTCTATATTTCCCACCCCACCTAAAATTCTAATCAGGTTTTTAAAAAAAAAACTGTGCACATTGCTGGCAAGCTCTGCATTTGATGCTGATCCCTAATTGCCCTTGAGAAGATGGCAGTGAGCCACTGATTTGAACTGCTGCAATCCATCTGGTGTAGATACACTCACGGTGCTGTTAGAAAGAGAGTTCTAGGTTTTTGACCCAGCAACACTGAATGAACAGTGATGTACTTCCAAGTCAGGGTTGTGTGTATCTTGGAGAACTTGTAGCTGGTGGCGTTCCCATGCATCTGCAGCCCTTGTCCTTCTAGTTGGTAGAGTTCACAGGTTGGAAGGTGTTGCTGAAAGAGGCTTGGCGAGTCTTTGGAAGTGCACCTTGTGGATGGTGCCCACTGCGCTGGTGATGGAGGTAGTGAATGTGTACATTGTTGGATGGAGTACCAATTAAGCAGGCTGCTTTGTCCTGGATGGAGTCAATCATCTTGAGTGCATTTCATCATATTCTTGATTTGTGCCTTGTAGATGGTGGACAGGCTTTGGGGAACCTGGAAGTGAGTTACTCACCACAGAATTCTCAGTCTCTGACCTGCTCTTGTAGCCACAGATTTTTATGGTTGGCTGAGTTAAGTTTCTGGTTAATAATAACTCTCAGGATATTGATGGTGGGGGATTCAGCAATGGCAATGCTGTTGAACTTAGAGGAGATGGGTTAGATTCTCTATTGTTGGAGATGCTCGTTGCTAGACACTTGTGTGGCATGAATGTTATTTGCCATTTAACCAGCCCAATCCTGAATGTTGGCCAGGTTTTTCTGCAAATGAACATGGACTGTTTCAGTATCTGAGGAATTATGAATGGTACTGAACACTGTAATCACCAGTAAACATCCTCACTTCTGACCGTATTGAGCGGCCTCAGGCAAGGCATGGGGAGGTGGGGTCTGCTTCCTAATCAACACCTCGTGGTGCCTAGACATAGCAACACTGGCAACTTTCTGCTCCCCAGACCTAGAATACCTGACGCTAAAATGCCGTCTCTACTGCCTTCCGCGGGAGTTCACCTCCGTTATCCTGATGGCAGTTTACATCCCACCCCATGCAGATGGGAAGATTGTGCTGGACGAAATATACACCACTACTAATAGCCTTGAGACGAAACATCCCGAGGCCTTGTTCATTGTGGCCGGGGACTTCAATCAGGCCAAGCTCGAGTGTACTGCCAAGTTACCATCAACACGTCTCCTCCTCCACCAGAGGCCCAAACATCTACACAAATGTAGATGTTGCTACACAAATATCAAACACATGATGTATAGCAACATATCATGTGATATGTTGCTACACAAATATCAAACATACCTACCACTCTATCGCCCACCCACACTTTGACAAATCAGACCACAAGGCTGTGCTTCTGCTCCCAGCTTACAAGCAAAAACTGAAGCGTGAGAACCCAAACTAGAGGATCAGAAGGACCTTGGGGTCCGGGTCCATAGGACTCTAAAATCGGCCCTGCAGGTGGAGGAGGTGATTAAGAAGGCGTATGGTGTGCTGGCCTTTATCAATCGAGGGATTGAGTTTCGGAGTCCGGGATAATGATGCAGCTATATAAGACCCTCGTCAGACCCCACTTGGAGTACTGTGCTCTGTTCTGGTCGCCTCATTATAGGAAGGATGTGGAAAAGATTGAAAGGGTGCAGAGGAGATTTACAAGGATGTTGCCTGGATTGAGTGGCATGCCTTATGAGGATAGGCTGAGGGAGCTCGGTCTTTTCTCCTTGGAGAGACGTAGGATGAGAGGAGACCTAATAGAGGTGTATAAGATGTTGAGAGGCATAGATCGGGTGGACTCTGAGACTTTTTTCCAGGGTGGAAATGTCTGCTACGAGAGGACACAGGTTTAAGGTGCAGTGGGGTAGGTACGGGGGAGATGTTAGGGGTAAGTTTTTCTCTCAGGGTGGTGGGCGAGTGGAATCGGCTGCCGTCAGTGGTGGTGGAAGCAAACTCAATAGGGTCTTTTAAGAGACTCCTGGATGAGTACATGGAGCTTAATAGGATGGAGGGTTATAGGTAGGGATGTGTTCGGCACAACTTGTGGGCCGAAGGGCCTGTTTGTGCTGTAGTTTTTCTATGTTCTATGTTCTAACCCATCAAAGAGACTTGTGCAATGTTGGTCTGAGGAATCGGATGATCTTCTACGGGGCTGCTTGGAGTCAGTGGACTGGTCAGTATTTAAAAACTCTGCAATCAGCCTGAACGAGTACACCACTACAGTAACTGGCTTCATTATTAAGTGTGTAGAAGACTGTGTGCCAAAAAAGCAAATCCGTGTGTTCCCCAACCGGAAACCATGAATGAACAGGGATATCCACTTCTTGCTGAAGCCAGGTCTGAGGCGTTCAAGTCAGGCGACACTGACCTATACAAGAAAGCCAGATATGATCTAAGGAGATCCATCAAAGATGCCAAAAGACAATACCAGACCAAGCTAGAGTCTCAGGCTAGCCACACCGACCCCTGCCGATTATGGCAAGGTCTGCAAGACATAACAGGCTACGAGGTGACGGCATGTAAAATCGCCGGCTCCAACGCACCCCTCCCTGATGAGCTCAATGCATTCTACGCCCGTTTTGTGCAAGAGTTCAGCGAGAGCATGCCCTCCACCCTGGAAGCCTGGATGAACCTGTATCTGGGGTCACCATTGCAGATGTCAGAGCAGCTTTCTTGAAAGTCAACCCGCGGAAAGCAACTGGCCCGGATGGGGTACCTGTATGAGCACTCAGATCCTGCGCGGATCAGCTGGTGGCGGTATTCGCAGACATCTTCAACCTATCTGAAGCCTCTATCTGCTTCAAGAAGACGACTATCATCCCGGTACCTAAGGAAAAACCAAGCAGCATGCCTTAATGACTATTGGCCGGTGGCTCTGACATCCATCATTATGAAGTGCTTCGAAAGTCATGGCACAAATCAATTCCAGCCTCCCAGACTAACTGGATCCAGTACAGTTTGCCTACCGCCGCAACAAGTCCACAGCAGATACCATTTCCCTGACCCTGCACTCAACCCTGGAACACCTAGATTACAAGAACACCAATGTCAGACTCCTGTTTATTGACTACAGCTCAGCCTTCAACACTATTATTCCCACGAAACTCCTCTCCAAACTCCGTGGCCTGGGCCTCGGCACCTGCCTCTGCGACTGGATCCTGAACTTCCTAACTCACAGACCACAATCAGTAAGGATAGGCGGCAACACCTCCTCCATGATCATCCTCAACACCGATGCCCCACAAGGCTATGTTCTCAGCTCCCTACTACTTATACACCTATGACTGTGCGGCCAAATTCCCCATCAATTCGATTTTCAAGTTTGCTGACAACACCATCGTAATGGGTCAGATCTCAAACAATGACGAGACAGAGTACAGGAATGCGATAGAGAATCTGGTGAACTGGTGCGGCAACAGTAATCTCTCCCTCAATGTCAACCAAATGAAGGAGATTGTCATCGACTTCAGGAAGTGTAAAGAAGAACATACCCCTGCCTACATCAATGGGTGTGGAGATGCCGGCGTTGGACTGGGGTAAGCACAGTAAGAAGTCTCACAACACCAGGTTAAAGTCCAACAGGTTTATTTGGTAGCAAATACCATAAGCTTTCGGAGCGCTGCCCCTTCGTCAGATGGAGTGAAAATCTGTTCTCCAACAGTGCACAGAGACACAACATCAAGTTACAGAATACTAATTAGAATGCAAATCTCTACAGCCAGCCAGGTCTTAAAGGTACAGATAATGTGGGTGGAGGGAACATTAAACACAGGTTAAAGAGATGTGTATTGTCTCCAGACAGAACAGCTAGTAAGATTCTGCAAGATCAAAATAGAAAGGGTCGAGAGCTTCAAGTTTTTAGGTGTCCAGATCACCACCAACCTGCCCTGGTCCCCCCCCCCATACCAAACTATAGTTAAGAAAGCTCACCAACGCCTCTACTTTCTCAGAAGATTAAGGAAATTTGGCATGGCAGCTACGACTCTCTCCAACTTTTACAGATGCACCATAGAAAGCATTCTTTCTGGTTGTATCACAGCTTGGTATGGCTCCTGCTCTGCCCAAGACCCCAAGGATCTACAAAAGGTTGTGAATGTAGCCCAATCCATCACGCGAACCAGCCTCCCATCCAGTGACTCTGTCTACACTTCCCGCTGCCTCGGCAAAGCAGCCAACATAATTAAGGACCCCACGCACCCCGGACATTCTCTCTTCCACCTTCTTCCTTCGGGAAAAAGATACAAAAGTCTGAGGTCACGTACCAACCGACTCAAGAACAGCTTCTTTCTTGCTGCTGTCAGACTTTTGAATGGACTTACTTTGCATTAAGTTGATCTTTCTCTACACCCTAGCTATGACTATAACACTATATTCTGCACCCGCTCTCTTCCTTCTCTATGAACGGTATGTTTTGTCGGTATAGCGTGCAAGAAACAATACTTTTCACTGTATGATGATACATGTGACAAATCAAATCATAGCAGTGACTGAAGTTGGTTGGGCCTAGGGCACTACTGAGGAATTCCTCCAGTGGTATTCTGAAACTGAGGTGATTGGCCTCCAATGACCACAACCATCTTCCTTCATGCTCGACACGACTCCAGTAATATGGAGAGCTTTCCTCCTGATTACCTTCCATTCACTTCAATTTTGCTGGGGCTTCTCGATGCCATACTGAGTCAAATTATGCTTTGATGTTAAGGGCAATCATTCTCATCACACTTCTTGAATTCAGCTCTTTGATCTATGTTTGTTTGGATCAAGGCTGTAATGTGGTCAGGAGTTGTTTGGTTGTGGTGGAACAGAGTGTTAGTGAGCAGTTTATTGCTGAATAAGTGCCACTTGATAGCACAATCGATGACATCTTCCATCACTTTGATCGAGAGTAAACTGATGGGGTGGTAATTGGCCAGTTAGGATTTGTCCTGCATATATGGACAATTTTTCTTATTGTCAGGTTGATGCCAGTATTTTAACTGTAGTGGAACAATCTAGCGAGGGGCTTGGCAAGTTCTGGAGCATGAGTCTTCAGTACTACAGCTGTGATATTGCCAGAGCCCATAGCTTTTGCTGTATTCAGTGCCATCTGCAGTTTCCTGTCATCACCTGGCCAATGACTGGTATCTATATGTTGGGGATCACAGAAGAAGGCTGAAATGGATTATCCACTTGTTACTTCTGCCTGAAGATGGTTACAAATATATTAGCTTGTCTTTTACACTTGAGTGCTGGGCTCCCCACCTTTGGGGATGATATGTTTGTGGACCATTTCCTTCCATTAATTCTTTACCTCCAGTTGTACAGGACTGCAGAGCTTATATCTGATCCACTTGCTCTATCACATGCAGCTTCCGCTGTTTGACGTGCACATTTGGCAAATCCTGTTGTAGCTTCACCAGGCTGGCACCTCATTGTTAGGTATGTCTGGCGCTGCTTCTGGCATGCTCTCCTATACTCCTCATCAAGAGTGTGTTTAGGAAAGTTTTCTACGGCATGTTTCCATTCCAACAAGAAAGGAGGCATGACTTGCCCTGATTCTTGGGAATGAGGTGAGCCAAGTGGATTAAGTGTCAGGGAACATTTAGGTAATAGTGATCATTGTATCATAAGTTTTAGACTGGCTATGGAAAAAGAACAAAGAATAATCCAGAATGAAAATGATGAACAGGGCGGGCGGTGGGGGAGGAGCCAACTTCAATGGAATAAAAATGCCTCCAATTTATTCAGCCCAGAACCAAATATTGGCAAGAAAGTTGCACCTGAATAATGGGCTACCTTCAAAAAAGAGAGTTTGGGTACAGTCAAGGTTTTAGCCACAAAAGGGAAAGGGAGGGTAAACTAATCTAGCGCTCCCTGGATGACAAAAGGGATAGAAATTAAGATAAAGAAGAAAAATTGTGCTTAAGGTGGGTGTCAGGTAGAAAATACAATTGAAAACCAGCCTGAATATCGAAGTTTTAGAAGGGAGGAGAAAAAATAAATAAGAGAATCAGAGGCAAATTGGAAAGAGACTGGCAGCTTACATATAAAAGGGAACCCCAAAGCCTTCTATCGGCATACAAATAGTAAAAGGGTGGTAGAAGGAGCAGTAGGGCCAATTAGCGAACAAAAGGGGATTAATGTATGGAGGCAGAGAGCATGGCTGAGGTATTAAATTAAAACTCCACCTGCCTTTTCCAAGTAGGAAGATGCTACCCAGGACATGGTGAAAGTGGAGATAATTCAGATTCCAGAAGGGTTTGAAATTGATGAGGAAGAAATACTGGCTAGCCTGTCTGCACTTAAGGTTGATAAGGCACCAGGAATGGATGAAATATATCCAAGGATACAGAAGGAAGTGAGTGTGGAAGTTGCAGAAGCACTGGCCATAATTTTCCAATCTATCTTAGACTCAGGAGTGGTGCCAGAATTCTGGAGAATCGCAAATGTTGCACCCTTGTTCACAAAAGAACAAGTCAGTTTAAGTTCGGTGGTGGGGAAAACAAAACTAATAGTCACATGAACAAATGAATATTAATTAAAAGAAAGGTTGTGTGGATTTTGTTTTTAGGAAAAGTCATGTTTAACTAACTTGCTGGAGTTTTTTGAAGAGGTGACAGAGGGTTGATGGGGGGACTGCTGCTGACGTGCTGTTCATGGACTTCATAAGGTATTTGATATAATGTCACACAACTTCTTGTGAACAAAATGATGGCTCCTGGAATATAAGGGACTGTAGCAACAAGATATGTAATTAGCTAAGTGACAGGAAACAGAATAGTGATTAATGAATGTTTTTAGGGCTGTAGAAAGGTTTGTTGTGACATTCCCCAGGGATCAGTAGGGACCCTCGCTTTTCCTGATGTACATTAATGACCTAGACTTTGGTGTACAGGACCCAATTTTGAATAGGGAGAAACTGTTCCCATTCGAGAATGAGAGGGCACAGATTTAAAATAATTAGCCAAAGAATCAAAAACAACTTGAGAAAAGACTTTTTCATGCCGCTGGTCTGGAACGCACTGCCTGAGATTGTGGCAGAAGCAAGTTCGATCGTGACATTGAAAAAGGAATTAGATTGTTACCTGCAAATGAAGAACATGAAGATTATGGGGAGAAGGTGGTAAAATGGCACTAATTGAATTGTTCAATTGGCGAAATGCTGTTTACACAATGGGCCAAAAGGCCTCCTCCTTCACTGTAACCATTCAGTGATTCTGTGAACCAGGGTTGGTTGCATGGTTTGAATGTAATAGTAGAGTGAGGGATATGCCAAAACGGTCAAGTTACATATAATGCTCGAATACACTTCTTCTGCTACTGATTGCCCACAATATCTCGGGGATGGGAAGCGCATGAGCAACAGACCCATAAGTGCTATGTGGGATTGCGGGTGAGAAAATGGTTGATCTTGTGTTGAGTAGTTATTTGCCTGGAAGATTTGGTGCAGCGCTACAGGAGTTGAAGCTGGGAATTTCAAATTTTGCTGACAGCAGCAGCTGCACTTCAGTAATCTCAATCAATCAATTTATCCATTCATCCAAAAATGAAAGGCAGTGCTGGCTACTGCTGAAATTTTACCATCCATTTCTACCATCCCTACAACTGTATTCCCAGTAATGAAATGCAAAATCTCCTGTAAGGTGAGATGAAGATGGTTGGGAGGAGGTTCATGTGAAACATAAACACTAGCAAGGACCAGTTGGGCTAAATGGCTTGTTTCTGTGCTGTAAATTCATTGCAATTATTTTGCTTTCTTTAGATAATTTTGGAGGAATGGGACAAGTTAATAGCTGTCAGCCATGAAAATAACCTAGTTAAGAGACACTGGGTGAATTGTTTCACTTGTGTAGCATAAAGATGATGCAGAGTTTAACACAATCGCCACCAAAGCATATGCTTTTCTTCTCTATTCCTCCAGTCCCATCATATTACATACATTCTACCTGGATGTAAGCTGCTGAAAAATGTGGTTGCTACAATGTTCACAGACACTTAAAAAAGAAAGATCTGCATCTACATAGTGCCATTCAAGATTTCAGGATGTCCCAAAGTACCTAACAGGCATTGAAGTACTTATGAAGTGTTGTAATATAGGAAATATGTCGATCAATTTGTGCACAACAAGGTCCCTGTTTTACAGTTAATGATTGAGAGTCAATTATTGGGTAGGAAACCAGGGAGACCATCCCTGCAGTTTGAAATGGACCATGGAATTTTTTGCTTCCACCGCCGAGCAGATGGGGCCTCGGAGTTTGCTCCCCGTGTCTGCGTGGGTTTCCTCCGGGTGCCCCGGTTTCCTCCCACTCTCCAAAGATTTGCAGGTTATCAGCCATGCTAAACTGCCCCTTAGTGTCAGGGGGATTAGACAGGGTAAATACATGGGGTTACAGGGATAGGGCCTGGATGGGATTGTTGGAGGTGCAGGCTCAATGAGCCAAATGGCCTCCTTCTGCACTGTCATGATTCTATGATGTTTTTCCCGATGTGTGGTGCCCAGAACTGAAGGCTGAATGGGGAATAACCAGAATATTGTGAAATAATAGAGGGAGAAAAACTCTGCTGATACATGTATTAGGATCCAGTTAGGGACTGTTAACATTTAAATAGAAATCTGAGCAACATTTTTGACCAATACACCACAACTACACCACAAGACTTCACTTTTTTAACAACACAAACTTAATTGTTTATAAAAGAATTAAACAAACAAGCACTATTAATTTAACAATATGGTTTATAGTTGCTTGTAATGCACACTTCCCCCAAGAATTCTCTTATAAAGATACATCAATCTTTTAAAAAAATAATGAAAGATTTTTCAATTTTTATAAAAATAATGCAACAAATTCTCAATGATTGGTACAATACAGGAAGATTATTTTCAAACAAGTGCATGTAGGAAGAGACACAAGAAAAATAGCAATATAGTTGGCTCGGATTATTCATTATATCCAGTGCCTTCCATCATGCAAGAAATGAAATGATATATTTAAGGATGGGGGGTATAACAGGATGTAGCCACAATTAGCTTAACTCTATTTAGTGGTACACAACCAAGGTCACAGTATAATGGTAACCGAGCTACAGAACTTATGGAATACCTTGTAGGAGTACATTAGACAATGCAGAGCCCAGAACTTTAAGATAAGAGTCCTGCTATACTTTATGGAATGTATCCGATTTAGCTTCGAATCATAGAATCTCTACAGTGCAGAAGGAGCCATTCGGTCCTTCGAGTCTGCACTGACCACGATCCCACCCAGGCCCCCTCTCTGAAACTCTGTGTTTGCCTTGTAAATCCCCCTGACATAAAGGGGCAATTTAGCATAACCAATCAACCTAACCCACACATATTTGGAGTGTAGGAGGAAACTGGAGCACCTGGAGGAAACCCACGCAGACACGAGAGTGGGGGGCAAGCAATGTGCAAACTCCACACAGATAGTCACCCGAGGTCGGAATTGAATCCGGGTCCCTGGTGTTGTGAGGCAGCAGTGCTATCTACTGTGTCACAATGTCGCTCTTGAAGTAAACAAGTCAAGAATTCCATCGGTATGCATTCCAAAAATGATTTTGTGTCAATTCTGAATTTAAGGGGACTTAGAGCTAACCCACGAGCAAAGGATATTCTTCTGTGCTGCAAATGTTAGGATATTGTACAGGCTTTTCCCATTCACAACACTGACTTTTTTTGTCTGGGAGACCCAGTATCAGATGCAAGGGATCAAATTCTAAGGCTGAATCGAAGATAAGCTCAAACTGGATAAGGGTGTTTAAGCTATTGGCTTTAATCTTGACACAGGACCAGAAACAATGCAGGTGATCCCCCATGTTCGCCTTGCACATCTGGCCCAACAGGGATATAGCGGGGTCAAACCTGTGCCACAAGCTTGGAGACAGTACAGTTTCTTAAGTTGAGTTTCTTTTGTTCTATTACAAACTGAAATTTTATTAGCACATTCCCAGAATCACCCCATGTCTCCTTGTCAACATTTACTGTGAGGTCTCTCTCCCAAGACTGCAGTGTGTCCAATGTATTTTCACAAGATCTAGAGCATAGAGTGTCATAAAATGTACTAATTGCCTGGGTTTTGCAGATGGCAGGATTTTTACTACCAGGAAAATTTTACTATAACAAAGAAGAGTTGTCTTATTAAGGATAAGGTCCCGAGGCTGCAAGTATCTAAAAAAGGGAATGTTTTGGAATGTCAAACTGTTGATATAGCTGCTCAGAGGGTAACACCGTCAAACACGCCACCTAGTTTACAGAGATCTCTATCCACTTATTGAAACAGTGGTCCACAAAACCTGGTGGGAAATCCGCTTTACCTTGAATGGGAGAAAAAGCGCAAGTTAAATTAGATCTCCACTCCAACTCACGGGCCATCCTCCAAGCCTTCAGTGTAAATGACAAGATTATCTCACTTATCTAACATCTTCAGAAGCAAAAGTGACTGCAAAGAGTACAAGGAATGGTCAGCTTCAACGTCGAGAGATATGGAGGAAGGATCTCCCTTAGCCCATTCACGTATAAATCTTAATATTTGGCATTCCTAGCCCTCCTTTAGAACCAGGCAACTGCAGCTTAGCTCATTTTAAACAAGGCTTCTTCTTGAGCCAAACAAAAGAACTGAGCATCCCATTAATTTCTTTAAGGACCTTAGTCCACAGGATGGGTAGTATTTCCACAGGATAAAATAGCCTAGGTGACACATTCATCTTAATCAAAACCATTCTACCCAACCAGGAAATCGGTAAAGATGACCAATGTTGTAGGTCCCACTTAACAGAGGACAATAATGAAGGAAAGTTTGCTTTATATAATTGACGAAAATCAGGGGTAATACAAATACCCAAACAAGTAAACTCTGATGAGGACCATATGAAGGGAAAACAAGGAGGGAGGGGGTCTATCCTTTAACTTGCTCAAGGGCATAACCTCTGGTTTTGTGACGTTAATCTTATACCTGAAGAAAGAATAAATCTAGCTACCACATCAATAATAGCAGGAACAGAGACATTCGGCTTAGAAACAGCCAGCAACATATCATCAGCATAAAGCAAAATTTTATGCTGCTTACCTCCACTAGACAATCTGGAAACCTGAGGGTCACATCTAGAGCAAACAAAAAGGGAGACGAGGAACATTCCGACATCCCTGCCTAGTCCCTCTCTGAAGGCCAAAATTCTCAGATCTATAACCATTTGTAAGGACTGCCACCATTGAGTTCCTATAGTGTCTGAATCCTCTTCAGGAACTCACCTCTCACTCCAAATTTATACGACGTATAGAATAAGTAATTCCATTCCACCCTATTGCAAGCTTTTTTGTCATCCAACTAACTCATTTAAAGCACGCTTTTGGAAGACCTGGATAATAATCAGCAATCTCCTAACATTATTGCATGAGTTTCGACCCTTAATAAATCCAGTCTCCAGGTGTATCGCCAAAACAATTGGCAATTTCAAATCAATATTCAATAAAGAAATGGGTCTGTAGAAGTACATTGCTCAGGACTTTTGCCTGATTTCAAGATTAAGGAAACATTTGCCTCCCAAAACCCAAGACTGTGGTAGCAGACCCACCTCAAATGAATGATTATACATACCAATTAGTTGATCTAATAACAAGTATTTGAATTCCTTGTGGAATTCACACCCAAAACCATCAGGCCTGTTTGCCTTACCAGGCTGAAGCTCCTTTATAGCAGAGACCACTAACTCCCCAGAGATCGGAGCATTCAAAGCTACTCTCAGATCCTCCGAGACAAGAGAAGAAAAAAATGTTCCACAAGTACCAGAGCGTCCTCAGCGTGGTCTGATTTATATAAATTGGCATCAGCATTCTTAAAAGCCTTTTAATATCTTCTGCACTTATTTCCCTTAGAATCTACCACCAAAACAATAGTCTGAGAGTCCGATTTCCTCCTTGTAAGAAAAGCCAAATATCTAATCAGTTTACTCCAAAATTCATACAATCTCTGCTTACCAAACTTTAAACTCTTCTCAGTACACTGGGTCAACAAGAGTCCAAACTATACTAATTTCCTTCAACTTTGCAAGACAAGGATTCTTACCACATTCCTCTCCAGTTCAGCTAGTCGGATTTCCAACTGGCACTCCGGCTTTATCAATTTATGCCTCTTTTTGGTTGAAAATGAGTTAACCAAACGTCTAGTAAAGGGCTTGCAGGAGTCAAAGGACAGGGGGGCTCGCATCAAAGAAAATTAACGGAGTAATTTGGTCTTGAACTATGAGATGAATTTATGGTCTGTAAGTAGAGACGCATCCAATCTCTAGGACCTGGACTGAGAGTGGGCTCCCTTAAGAAATTCTAAAAAACTGGAGCATGCTCAGAGATCTCAATACTACCTTTGTTACAAGAGGCAACCGATTACAGGGTCAACTTTGGCACAAAGAATTAGTTAGTCCAGGTGCGAGACATGATGGGCTGAAAAAAATAATTGGGATGCAGAGTTCTCCGCACTTCCAAACAATCCACCTCTTCACAAGCCAAAGCCAACACCCTACCTTGCTGCATAGGAGGGTTCCTTGTGACAGGGAGTTGTCAATTAGCAGGTTAAGATAGCAATTAAAATTGTCACCAACAAAGGAATAATGAGAGGCCAGTTCAGCAAAGTCCATAAAGACCTTTAGTGATAAAGTCCGGGGAATAATTAGGAGGACCATAGACATTCATTATTGACACATTCCTCCACATACCAGCCCCTTAACTACATACCTACATCCTTTGTCTTTCACGCAGAAAGAAGCAAAAAGCCCTTGTCACACACAAACCCACAGTTTTGAGTTTGAGGTGTTTCGCCTCATCCAAATGAGCTTCTTGCAACAAAGTGATGTCAACACTCTTTGAGAAAAGACAAAATCTTTGCTCTTTTAATCAGTTGGTGAATTCCTCACGCATTCCAGGAGCAATTGTTTAAAGTAGCTACTGCCATTGCTTCTTTAACTACAAAAAATACAGGGTATAAACACAGTTTGCTGCCAAGGAGTTTCGTGCCACACTTGGGTGTGCACCAAAAGGTGCTTTCCTCATCCCTAACCACCTTGCAGGCACCAATGATACAATATGTCTTTTCCAGGATATATACATGTATATAGTCTGTCTGTACCATAACAGAGATTTTATAACCCAAAACAAGTAGAATACAAAAATCCGTGAGCCCATAAGTTCTGTGGGGGGGAGGAGGGGCGTTTCATCCCTGGTATGAAATTACAGAGGATAAGGATAAATGGTTGTCCTTGGATTTACCAGGATAATGAGTGACAATTGGTTAAAGAGGTGTGAATTGTTTCCAGCCAGGACAGTTAGTGAGATTTTGCAAGCCCAAGCAAGTCGTGGGGGTTACAGGTAGTGTGGTATGAATCCAAGATCCCGGTTGAGGCCATCCTCGTGTGCGGAACTTGGCTATCAGTTTCTGCTCAATGATTCTGCGTTGTTGTGTGTTGTGAAGGCCGCCTTGGAGAATGCTTACCTGAAGATCAGAGGCTGAATGCCCTTGGCTGCTGAAGTGTTCCCCGTCAGGAAGGGAACACTCCTGCCTGGTGATTGTCGAGCGGTGTCCATTCATCCGTTGTCGTAGTGACTGCATGGTCTTGCCAATGTACCATGCCTCGGGACATCCTTTTCTACACTGTATCAGGTAGACAATGTTAGCCGAGTCACAAGAGTATGTACCGTGTACCTGGTGGATGGTGTTCTCACGTGAAATGATGGCATCTGTGTCAATGATCCGGCACATCTTGCAGAGGTTGCTGAGATTGGGTTGTGTGGTGTCGCGGTCACTGTTCTGAAGGCTGGATGGTTTGCTGCGTACAATGGTCTGTTTGAGGTTGCGCAGTTGTTTGAAGGCAGTGGCGGTGTGGGGATGGCCTTGGCGGGATGTTCGTCTTCATCGATGACATGTTGAAGGCTCCGGAGAAGATGTCATAGCTTCTCCGCTCCGGGGAAGTACTGGACAACGAAGAAATCATGTAACAGGATCAATTTAAGAGATGAAATTACAAGGGATACATTCAAGGATTAACGAAGAACTGCAGAATTTGGCTGAACAAGATAATGGGTGAAATTCACCTCAGAGCTCAGTTACTGGATTGCTGTCATCGGTATGAAAAAAGCAGAACAGGTTCAACATAAGGATGTAAAGTACAGGGGTGTACAGTCCAGGATTAACAAGGAACTGCAAAACGCAACTCCAAACCATTGCCGTTCATGGATTCTAAAAAAGCCGAACCTCAGCAGGGTTGTCGAATATCCTGATAGACTCTTCGTGGGTAACCCTCAGAAACCCTCACCAAATAAACCTGTTGGACTTTAACTTGGTGTTGTAAGACTTCTTACTGTGTTAACCCTCAGAACAGCAGGATAATGCAGGGCACACTGGATTCCAAAACCCTTCAAACGTTTTCTACCTTCATCGAAGCCTTTGTGCTTTTGCTGCACAGCTGCCAAGAAGTCCTTGAAGAACGAGACTTTCGCTCCATCATAGAGCCAAGTTCTACCATGGCTGGCAGCACCAAAACTCTGACGGTCCCTCAAGTTATGAAAATTCATGGTAATGGATGTTGGATGTCCCTGGGCCTCAAGATAGGATACGATGTACCCCTTTGAGCATGATCCTTCCTGCCGTCATGTCGAGGGTAAGAAAATGTGGTAGCAAGGTTTTAAAAAAATTTGAACTGGAACTTACTCTCAGCACCTTCTGGAAAACTGATCACATGGGATATTCTTTCTCCTGTCCCCTTTTTCCAGATCCATTAGGATATCTGACATACCATACAGCTGGTTCTCAAAGGATTGCAACAAAGACTTAACCAAAGAAGCAGCATTTCGACATTGAGGATTCTATGTTCCATCTCACTGAACCACTTGCTAGTATTCTGCAGTTCATCCAAGTGAGCAGTAATGTTCTATGTAAAAGCACTGAGTTTGTCATCTGTAACTTTGGTAATGTTTGCAGTCATCTCCCGAAATGCTTTTGAGAGCGCCAGCTCCCTTTCCTGCTGCATAACCTGGCTGTCATGCTGAGGGCCCCGGATGCCTCTGACTGCTCTCCTTATCAAGGATTTTCTTGACACTCCTCGGCATTTTGTCATCAAAACTCCACCAAAAATGTTCCAAGGGCACAGCACAGAATATTGACTCCAGGATAAGGCAATTACAAGCTATGCATCAGGATGAAAGGAAGAATTTAAAAAATGACCAGTGTCAGAGCTCGTGGAAACATGGCCATTCCTGGGCTTGCATCATGTGCCCCCCCCCCCCCCCCCCCTCCCCTACCTCGACACATTAAACATTATTTACATCTGTGGGAACCACTCCTAAGTATGCTACAGTGCTGTGGAGAATTCTCCTCAGTTTCATGTATTCTCCGAGGTAACATTTAAATTTACCATCTGTTAGTTTCATCCTTTATTCAGCTTACTTTTCAATACTTCCAAGCTAATCAGCTTGTTGCTTTCTTTGATGCAAAACTCTGTGGAGGACCACTGTAGATTCTTCCACGCGGTTCAAACTACACAATCTCCCTGCTTCTGTGCCTTTATGAAATTCAAACTGAGATTAAGTCTTACTTGCATTCCACACAATCATTGTTGAAATATATTTTTTAATCCTGTGTCAAGTGCAGACCTAGCTAACGGTCGTTTACCTTGGCCATCTACACTCAGGGAGTTGCAAAGCATATGAGGTCCATACTGCAGATAAATTGAAATCAGAGATCCTCCATGGACCCTACCCATCTCGATGGAAATGTAACCTGCTCTGGGCTGTGCTCGAACTGACCCTTGGATTAATTGTCCTTCATTTACAGTTTTTCCTTTGATCTGGTGAAGTAAGTTAGCTTTGTAACCTTTCAGGGTTTACTAAGTGCTTTTAAACTAATTCATGAACACATAAAAGCATACAAATTAGGAGCTGTAGGAGGCCATTCGGCATCTTGAGCCTGTCCTATTCAGTAGATCTTGCCTGATCTGATTGTGGACTTCATCAATTAATACAAACTGAATTTATTAATAAGAAAACAGCAGCCTCTTGGCTGCACCTTGCTCCCTACGTGTCTCCTGCCTAAAAGAGCTCCACTTCCTGGGGTGATTCCACACTGAGTTCCAATTGGTCCCTAAACCAGGTAACCCTGTTCTGCTATGCTGCCATTGAAGGGACAAGCTCCTTATTAGCATAGTGGCTAGTATCCCAACCTGTCACGTGGGAGACTGGGGTTCAAGTCCCCAAAGGGGTGAATCTTGCTTTATGGCAGTCGGTTAGCTCAGTTGATGGGATGACTGGTTAGTGTTGCAAAGTGACGCCAACAGCACAGGTTCAATTCCTGTTCCAACTGAGGTTATTCATGAAGGCACGCCTTCTCAACCTTGTCCTTTGCCTGAGGTGTGGTGACCCTCAGATTAATTCGCTACCAGACAGCTCTCCCTCTCAAAGGGTAGAACAGCCTATGTCTACTGGGACTATGGTGAATTTACCTTTTTAATCACCACAGTCCTCAACTTTTCATTCTGCTTAGCTCTGATAACCTTGGACTCCCTTGTCAATTAAAAATCTATCTACCCCTTCCTTAAAAACATTCAATGACTCTGTCTCCACCATCCTCTGGGGAAGAGAGTTCCAAAGATTCGTGACTCAGTGAAAAAAAATGTCGTCTTGATTGTGTTAAATGGGCAACCCCTTATTTTTAAACTCTGTTCCCTAGTTCTAATAATTTGGGTCTAACTGCAAAAATTAAACGTCCCTCTAAACTGCACTTGCAAGCGTTGCAGACATCACGCTTCCAGTTCTCAAACTCCATCTGCAGTTTTATGATGTTGCATTTCTAGCTCTTAATCTCTTAAGTCAACATGGCCACGACCCTTTAAGTGTAATAGACTCCAAGCTTGCTTTAGTTGCATTTTCTACAGTTAACACTTCCTAAAACTAAAAGTGATGTACTAAAACCCATGGAGTATGAATTCAATATTGACAACACCTCGCATAATATTAGTTGTCCTAAAGCTAAGAACGCAGACCTGATTTCTCCAAAGTAAGATGGTCTGTTATAAGTAACGAGGCGCAAATGCTTTATTGTTTGGCAAAAGTGCCTTATTGCTTTTGTTAATGATGATTGTACTAAGGCAAGTAGTTACAGATTTTGGCACATTTCACAGAAGAGTAACCAAATCACTTTTTGCTTTTTCCTGCCACAGGTCCTGTACATCAGATGCCGCTAAATGCAAGTGCAATTGACTTCTTTCAGCTCTTTGTCCCTGATAATGTTATACGGAATATGGTTGTTCAAACAAACATGTATGCCAAAAAATACCAAGAAAGATTTGGTTGTGATGAAGGTTGGAGTGATGTTAGTCTTCCAGAGATGAAAACCTTCTTGGGATATATGATCTCCACTAGCATTCACCACTGTGAATCTGTCCTCAGCATATGGAGTGGTGGATTTTATAGCAACAAGAGCATTGCACTGATGATGACACAAGCCAGGTTTGAAAAGATCCTGAAGTACTTCCATATTGTAGCATTTCGTTCCAGCCAGACAACACACGGACTCTATAAAATTCAACCTTTTTTGGATTGCCTGCAGATGACATTTGATACTGCATTCAAGCCTTCTCAAACCCAGGTATTGGCATCCATGGCACTGTAAGCTATGTAATTTTGCATGATTAACCTTTTCTGATTGAATTTCCAGAATATTGTCTAATGAGATTGAAGTAAGTAGAATTTATCTGAGATTTAAACTTGAACTGATCAATGCTGTGGGCCTTGAGCTTTGTCTCTTGTGCCCAGTTGAAATTGTACAATGTAAATTGTTTGAAAGAATTGCCTTTCTTCCATGGCACTGTGTGTTGTAACATTTTTTTGTGCCATGAAAATGCACTTAGCACGGGATGAATCCTAGCAACCCACCCCACATCCTTTTGTTGGCTCACTGCTGGGATTCAGCAGATGGCGAGTTCTAAATCAGGCTGGAATTATCAGAAGATGATTTGCACAATGAAAGGAATATTGATTGGATTGGTGGGGTAGAGAGGGGCAACATTGCAGCTTTTGGTCATACAGGGCAGAATTCTCCCCCAAAAATTCTAAGTGTCGAATCCGTGTGAAAACTGGAGTAATTCACGCTGGGTTTTTTCAGTGGGATCTCAGACCAGAATGTCCCACACTCTGTGCAATGCAGAAGCCACCAGCGTGAATATCATTAAATTTCAGGGGGCGGGGCCTGTCCCCACTGACGAGGCTGAAATCAGCGCGCTGAGCGGGTCACTGCATGTCGCCGATCTGTCAGCGCTGAGATCGACACATGCTCAGTGGCCCCGTACTGATGGCCTCCCGATTGCTGGCCAGTTTGATCGCTGGGCAGCCCTGCGAGCCCAGCAATGCCGGTTCTCCACCCACCCCAGGCCCACTAATCATATTTAAATTGTATTAGAATGACCACGTAAATGATCTTTGCGCCTCCCTGCAGATGCTGCCAGCAATCTGGTGCTGGGAGATGCTAGCGGGGCAAGAATGCTTGTGCGAACCCCATGATTCGGCCAACGTGAGAATCTCCCAGCCCGTTGCGCTAAAAAATGAGAAAATCGCAGCGACAGTCTTTGGCTCTTCAGTAGCTTGAGTCAGGGTCCAGAATGAAATTCCGTACAACACTGCTTATGGGAAAATCATACCAAAGGAGAAATCTTTAAAAAAATGGAACATTTTGGACTATGTGGTTTCAAGACTGTTTATTTGTTAATACTTGACCCAACTGCACATGTTTCAATCTTGTGTGAAATACAGCAAGGGAGTTGATTTAAAAACAGCAGCACTTTCTGTGATGCCTTTATAGTGGCAGAGATTGAATCAGGAAGATTACATTAACGTGTGTGTGTTGGGGGGGGGTTGGGGGTGTGGATGGGGGGGGGGGGGCGGTGGGTTGGTCGGGACAACCACCGATCGCAGCAACTAATGCTACAAACGAATAAACTAAATAGAAATCCCATGCACTGCTCACTAAATCCATTCACGTTCAAAAACCATGGTAACTATCCCTCCATCACATCCAGGTCTACTCCTCGGGGACCACCAACAACCCCTCAACTCCCATACAAGTGTAATACCTGCCCTCTTCTCACCATCCAAACCTCCAAGCATCCTTCCAGATGCCTCAGTGATTTATGTGTACCTATTTCAATTTGCTACAATACATTTGCTGCTCATGATGCTGATGCCTCAACATTGGGGAGACCAAACACGGGTTGGGTGTCCACTTTGCAGAACACTCCATTCGATTCACAAGTGTGACCCTGAAGCTCTAGTTGGGTATTACTTTAATTCTCTGCCCCACTCTCACTCTGACCTCTCTTTCCTTGGCCTTGTATACTGTTGTGGCCTTTTACATTGTTCCAGTAGTTCAAGGAACAGCAACACATTTCTCAATTAGTCACTGTCGAGCATTGTTTGAAATTTAAACCAGGCAGCTTAATTTTTGATTGGTCAAGGTATTGCCATGAGGAATCAATCAGCAAACCACTTTCATTTATTATGTTTAGATGAAACAGGTGCAATGTGTGTACATCTTTGTGTTTAGAAAGGGCATGATTGAGTATTAAATGTGTAGCTCCAGTTCACGTAAATTGCCACATTGCAAGCCCAACTGACCATCTTAAATTGCTTGTCAATGTAATTCTTGGAACACTGAGGATTATTTCGCAAATGTTGTCCAATCACGGAGTTGCATATAATGTTGAACAATGTACTTTGAATTTTGCAAACATGGGCTGATTGGATATGACCTTTAACCTTGCCTGTTGCAAACAGTGGAAGTGACGTGCTGTTTCTTGCCCCAATACTGTCTTCTTGCAATATCATCCCTTTTGTCATTTAATCTGTCTTGCCTTCCACCCTTTCGCTGACCTTCCCTTTTATTCACCCCTTCCTTCCTATGCTTCCACCCTCACACCACAACCAAATTTCCCCTGTGCCTGCAACTGCTTCAAAGCTGTTATATTACCACTTTTTTCCAGTTTTGCTGAAAGGTTATTGACCTGAAATGTTAACTTTGCTTTTCTCTCCACAGATGTGGTCTGATCTGAGTGTTACAAGCATTTTTAACTTTTATTTCAGATTTCTTGCATTCATTGTAGTTTGCTTTTGCATTGAATGTTTGATCATTTGCTTTTGTCATTAATTGGGATAGTGCACATTTGGATTAATGCCATTCTGCTGGACTATACATTTTCAAATATATTTTGGCATGTGAAGCAGACTTTTATAAAATGCACACTGCCCAGATTATACTTTGCAGAACATGTTGAGAGTCACTATATTAAAAATATTCTGCAACTTACCTTTCTCCCCAAGCTGAAGGGAAGGAACATCTTTGCTAGGTAAATAGTGGAACATTTTCATAGAATCCCTACTGTGCAGAAGAGGCCATTTGCCCCATCGAGCCTGCACTGACTCTCTGTCAGAGTATTTTACCCAGGCCCCCTCCCCCGCCCTACCCTGTAACCTCACACATTTACCATGACTAATCCGTTTATTCTATACGCCTTGGGACACTAAGGGACAATGTAGTATGGCCAATCCACCTAACTGGACTTTTATTGGCGACAAAGTTTATTAAAATTATCTTTCGAGCAAAAGGAAAAAAATCTCTCTTCCCTGGCAGTTGTTCAAAATGCCACTGCATTTTTGTGTTCAAAATGATTCATAAAACATACATGAATGTGCTATTTATGAAACATTTATGAAACTAGTTCTGCTAGTCCAGTCAATACAAATCCATTATTGGCAGGGACTGGTAGTGAGCCAGCCAAGCCTTAAAATAGATACTGATCAGTTTATTGTCCAGCTCTCTCTTCGACTAACTGGCTGAGTCATTGCTTGGCAGGGAGGCTCGGCAAAAAAGTCATTCAGCAAGAGGTTGATTAATAGATTTGCTAGAATAACTCAGCAAAGAAACTCAGTAAGCATTCTCTACTTAAACTTCCAGAGAAGGCGTTGCACAAGATGCTTCTCTAAGATCAAAGCCTCTGGTATGAGTGGTAATGTATTGGACTGGATTGCGAACTGCCTGGCAGGGTGTAGTCAAAAAGCAGTTTATCTGGATCTGTTTGGAAACTGGTCACCATTGATGTCCATGATGTGGAGATGCAGGCGTTGGACTGGGGTAAACACAGTAAGAAGTCTCACAACACCAGGTTAAGGTCCAACAGATTTATTTGGTAGCACAAGCTTTCAGACTGTCGCTCCTTCAGGTGAGTGAGGAGTTGTGTTCACAAACAGGGCATATAGAGACACAAACTCAATTTACAAGATAATCCAAAGATGTGCGGGTTAGGTTGATTGGTCAGGTTAAAAAAAAAAATTGCCCCTTAGAGTCCTGAGATGCATAGGTTAGAGGGATTAGCGGGTAAATATGTGGGGGTAGGGCCTGGGTGGGATTGTGGTCGGTGCAGACTCGATGGGCCGAATGGCCTCCTTCTGCACTGTAGGGTTTCTATGATTCTATGATCTATGAATGCGATTCTTAACAGGTAATCAAGTCTTAAAGGTACAGACAATGTGAGTGGAGAGAGGGTTAAGCACAGGTTAAAGCATGCCATATGTTTTCTTCTTCACCTTTTCTACCTGTGCCGCCATCTTTAAGGATCTGTGGACCTGTACTCCCAGATCTCTATATCTATGCTCCTGATGGTTCTGCCATTTATTTTATAGCTCCCACCAGAATTTGATCTACCAAAATGCATCACCTCATATTTGTCCGGATTAAATTCCATCTGTTATTTTTCCGCCCAATTTTCCAGCCTATCAATATCCTGCTGTATTCTCTGACAATCTTGATCACTATCCGCGACTCCAGCAATCTTAGTATCAATCTGCAAACTTGCTAATCAGACCAGCTACGTGTTCTTCCAAGTCATTTATATACATTACAAACAACAGAGGTCCCAGCACTGTTTCCTGCAGAACACCACTAGTTACAGACCTTCATTCAGAAAAACACATTTCCACTGCTACCCTCTGTTTTCTATGGCCAAGCCAGTTCTGAATCCATCTAGCAAGTTCATCCTTGATCCCGTGTGATTTAACCTTTTGCACCAACCTGCCATGAGGGACCTTGTCAAATGCTTTACTAAAGTCCAAGTAGACAACATCCATGGCCCTTCCCTCGTCAATTATTTTTGTCACCTCCTCAAAAAACTCAATCAAATTAGTGAGACATGACCTTCCTCATACAAAACCATGCTGGCTGTCGCTAATAAGACCATTCCGTTCCAAATGCGTGTAGATCCTATCCCTAAGAATCTTCTCCAACAATTTCACTATCACTGATGTCAAGCTCACTGGCCTATAATGCTACCCTTCTTAAATAACGGGACAACAATGGCTATCCTCCAATCCCCTGGGGTCTCACCTGTGGCCAATGAGGTAACAAATTCTATTAGAGGCCAGCAATTTCCTCTCTTGTCTCCCTCAGTAATCTGGATAGATGCCATCTGGTCCTGGGGATTTGTCTACCTTGATGCTTTTTAATACACCTAACACTTCCTCCTTCGTAATGATGACTTGCTCTAGAGGGTTTACATACCCCTCCGAGACACTATCAATCAACGCGTCCCTCTCCTTTGTGAATACTGATACAAAGTACTCATTAAGAATCTCACCCACTTCCTTTGGTTCTACACGTAATTTCCCTCCTTTGTCCTTGAGTGGACTAACTCTTTCTCTAGCTACCTTCTTGTTCCTAATATATGTATAAAATGCCTTGGGATTCTCCTTAATCGTGCCTGCCAAGGACATTTTGTGACCCCTTTTTGCCCTCCTAACTCCCCGTTTCAGTTCTTTTCTACTTTCCCTGTATTCTTCAAGTGCTTCATCTGTTTTTAGTTGCCTAGACCTTATGTATGCATCCTTTTTCTTTTTGACTAGACTCTCAATTTCTCTGGTCATCCACGGTTCCCAAATCCTGTCTTTCCTGATCTTCCTTTTCACAGGCACATGCCTGTCCTACACTCCGATCAACTGCTCTTTAAATGCCAGGTGTGGATTTGCCCTCAAACAGCCTCTCTCAAACAACAGCCTCCAAACCCTGCCTCATCCGGTTGTAGTTAGCCTTCCCCCAATTTAGTACTTTAACCCTAGGGCACCACTTGTCCTTTTCCATGAGTATAATTGTGGTCACTGTTTGCCACGTGTTCCCCCCACTGCAACTTTGACCTGGCCGGGCTCACTCCCTAGTACCAGGTGCAGTATAGCCCCCCCTCCAGTTGACTATCTACATATTGTTCCAAGAAACTTTCCAGGACATACTTAACAAATTCCTCACCATCTGGACCCCCTAGCCCTAAGGGATTTCTAGTCAACATTAGGAAAATTAAATTCTTGCACTACACCAACCCTATTATTTCTACATCTGTCCAGGACCTGCTTACATATCCATTCTTCAACTTCCCATGGGCTGTTGAGAGGCCTGTACACCCCCATCATAGTGATTGCCCCCTTCCTGTTTCTGAACTCTACCTACAGTGTCACGTTGTAATAATTCCTAATGGCTCCCTAGCTATAGTTATATCATAACATCCTCTCCACTTTCAGTTGGCTTGGTAAGATGTCAAATTTCCTTATTTTTATTTATTATTTGTAGTTTCTAGAGGGCAAACTTTTATTTGCAAGTTAGAGGAATAAAGGATAAAGAATTCAAAATTTGTGTGTGCACCATGGATACATTATTGTTAAAGAACTGTTATGGATATTTCAGGTTTATGACATAATTAGGTTAACTCAGACAAGTCAAAAATCCTGCCATAAAGTTGTGTTGCCTTGGATGGAATCATTTGTGACAAATCTCATTGATTATTAAAAGACTAATTTCCCACGTTGTTGGTGCTCTTCAGAAAACCCTGAAGGGATGAAAAGTTTTCCTCTCCTCTTTACTTCCTGACTTTTTTGTAGGATTTAGTTGTACTTTGAAGCTGTTTTTAAATTAAGAATATGGGCAGTTTAATAAGTGACCAGAATGTTTTTATTGAGTAAAAGGTACCTCAACAATACCGCTGATATATCCATCTTAAGAACATGGCAAAGCTCAGATTCATTTATCTTTCTGGGCCAAATAACTACTTTCTCAGTTGCTTACGCCCACACAAAATACAGAGCCACAAAAGATGCTGCAGGCTTTGCAAGATTTCTTGATATGCATTTGGGTTTTACTTTCAGTGAGAACCATCAGGGTAATTGTCACCTTCACCATGTGGGCGGTAAGCTGGCAGAACGCCCTCTACCCAATTTTCATTTCTTTTACAAGCAATGGAAATGAATAGTGGGCAAGCAATTTGCTCTCCGTTCACAGCCTGAAGTGAAAATTCCAGCCATCATGTCTTCCCGTCATCATCTTCCTCATAAACTCAATTTTTTAAATTGGCATTCAACTCCAGTCTTTAAAAATTCCAGTCATGATTTTCTTTGTAACTAGTAACTGCTTGAAATCTATTTCTACTTGTGCATTAATTGCTGTGTCCACTCCATTAATTCTGCTCTTTGCATGAGATTTGAAATCACAAGATGTAACCTCAATCCCACTTGAGTTTCTGATCTGCGCTGGAAGTGTCCAGAAACCCAGATGGCATTATTATTTCAGCGGTGTAGCGTGCATATAGGCTGCTGCAAGTGAAATTGTGATTATATAAAGTGTGACTACAGCAGAGTAAACTAATTGCTAATAACTATCTTGCTGCCAAATCTCTCCAAGACAGCCACAATCTTTAAATAGTACGTTCCCATTCCCACCTTCTAACAGCATCTGCTTAATGATTCATTTTGCACATAGACATGTTAAGACTAAAGAAGACCTTTCATCTTGGGCAGTGTAGTGTTAACATCAAGCGTGTATAAGTTATAGCAATTAGGTACCAAATATAACTCTATCCCACAATATGCCTTCTGCAACCTCCAATGAATGTCCGTAGAGTATCAATGTGGCTTTTTTCTTGCTTCCAATATCTGTCATCCAATGTCCTCTGAGGCTATTAATTTCAAGCTGAATTACATCGAATTACATAAAAGCATTCAAAAGAAAAACAGGCTATTCCACCCAATTGACCCATGTTACTGTTTGCTCCACGTGTGCCTCTTCCCATCTCTCTTCATGTAATTCTGTTAGCATATCCTATTCCTTGCTCCTTCATATACTCACATAGTTTCCCCTAAATGTGTCCATGCAATTCTATCTATCTGATCATCTCCCTGGTGGTAGTGAGTTCCATATTCACACCAATTCCTATCGCTTTAACTTCCTCCAGCCCTTCAACAGCCTTAAGATCACTGCACTGCTCCATTTCCGGCCTCTTCTGCATCTCTGGTTTTCATATCATTTCACATCATTTCAAATCTTCACCATTAACGGCCATGCCATCAGTTGCCTAGGCCTTAAGCTCTGGATGAAAGCACATTTTCCCTTGCTAGACCTCTTCACCTCTTTACCTCCCATGCTCTTCTTCCCTTTAAAATGCTTTTTAACACCTACCTCTGACCAGGTTTTTGTTTTAATTCCTCTTTATGTGGCTTAGTGTCAGATTTTGTTTGTAACACTCCTGCGAAGCATCTTGGGACTTTTTCTACTTTTAAGGCAATACATAAATGTAAGGTAAATCTTTCCTGAATTTTAATTTGGATTTATGGGTTACTAACATTGCAATAGTCTCCCCAAAAGTAGAAACATACATCTGCCCTACACCTTATCCAACCCCTTGATAGTGTTGAAGGCTTATTAGGTTATCCTTCAGATAGAAAACATTCTTGCACTTTTTCCTGTATTGGAACAGGTTTGAGTCAGACCAGAGTAATTTCAAATGGTACAGTTACTGCCAACAGATGGGAGAAACTTTAATTCCATCAGTATAAATGGATCTGAACCATTGAGAAGTGGTGCTTAATTCACTGTACCACTGGGTTCACTAAAATATGCTGGTTTTAAACAGACATTACTTCATTATGCTGTTACTACCATTTGACAGGATATTCTTCTGGGAGAGAGTGATCAACCAGAGGTCGTGCTTCACATTGGTTCCAATGATTAAGATAGGAAAGAGGACGAGGTCCTGAAAGCAGATTTCAGGGACCTAAGGAGATTGAAAACAGTAATTTCAGATTACTCCCAGTCCACCAGGAGAATTGAGTGATTGAACACATGGCTGGAAAGCTGTTGGGGAGGGTTTAAACTGTAATAGCAGGGGGAAGGGAACCTCAGGGCAAATTCAGAGCAGAGAACCGGAGATGGAAAATTAGTGAGCGATTCTGAAAGACAGAAGCAGCACAGGTTAAAAAAGAATTTGGCAGTGTTAGAAATATATGTACATGGAAGGATCATCGCAAATTAAGCTGATTTAGCTGACTGCACAGACACATTTATCACGTGATATCATCGCTATAATGCAAACTTGGCTTAAAGAGGGGCAAAAATGGCAGATCCGCATCCCTGGATATAGTGTTTTCAGGCAGGATGATGAGCTAAATGAAGCATCAATTGAGATCATTTGGGTTGAACTTGGAAATAAAAAGGGACAGCCATGCTGCTAGGGGTGTACTTTAGACCCCCAAATAGTGGAAGGGAGTTAGAAGTACAAATATGTAAGCAAATTTCTGAGTGCAAAAGCAACATGGCAATAATGGTTGGGGACTTCAACAGCTCTAATATCAAGCAGAATATGAACATGTAATAGACACAGAGTGAACAAAATTCTTCAACTGCATTCATGAGAACCTTTTAAGCCAACCTGTAATAAGCCCAATGCGAGAGGTTGCAATGATAAATTTAGTCTTAGGAAATGAAGCTGGTCAAATAGATGAAGTAGCAGTGGGAGACCATTTTGGGGTAGTAACCATAATATAGTTAGATTTAGCATCATTGTGGAAAAGAACAAAGATAGATCAAGAATAAAAGTAACTTGGGGGCACAAATTTTACAAAGCTGAGAGGTGATTTGGTAGATGTTGACTGAATGCAACTACCAGAATGGAAACGAGTGTCAAATCAGTGGGAGGTATTCAAAAGTAAGATTCTGCAGGCACAGTGTAGACATGTCCCCACAAAGAAAAATGATGGTGCTGCCAAATCTAAAGCCCCCTGGTTATCCAGGAACACACTGGGTAAGATAAAGCCGAAAAAGAGAGCTTACAACAGTCACAAAAAGCTTAATAGTGTAGAAATGCTGGAGGAATATAGAAAGTACAGGGGTGAAGTAAAAAAAGGAAAGTAAGAAAGCAAAGAGAGGATCCGAAAAAATATTGGAAAGTAAAATAACAACACCCAAAGGCATTTCACTTGTACATTAAGAGCAAGAGAATAACTAAGGAAAGGTTAAGGTCTGTGTGGAGTTTGCACATTCTCCCCATGTCTGCGTGGGTTTCCTCTGGGTTCTCCGGTTTCCTCCCACAGTCCAAAGATGTGCAGATTGGCTGAATTGGCCGTGCTAAATTCTCCCTCAGTGTACCCGAACAGGTGCCAGAGTGTGGCGACTAGGAGATTTTCACATTAACTTCATTGCAGTGTGAATGTAAGCCTACTTATGACACTAATAAATAAATAAACTTTTCTGTCAGAGATCTACATTGTAACTTGTGTGTTGATGCAGAAAATGTAGGCACGGCTCTCAATGAGTAATTTGTCTTTACCAAGGAGAGAGGGATGTTACAGACATTCTGGTTATAGAGGAGTGTGAAAAATTAGATGCAATAAGTATAGTGAAAGAGGAAGTACCAGGACTGACATCCTTGAAGGTGGATAAATCACCAGGACTAGCTAGATTGTATCCTAGGCTGTTAAATGCAGCCAAAGAGGAAATAGCCTATGCTATCTTCACTAGATTCAGATGAGGTATCACAGAATTGGAGACCTGTGAATATTGTACTGTTATTTTAAGAGTGTGAGGGATAGACCAGAAAATTATAAGCTGGTTAGTCTGACTTTGGTGGTGGCAAATTATTGAAATAGATTGATCAGCGATAGTCAGCATCGTTTTGTTCAGGGAAGATTGTCTTACGAACTGAATTAAATTGTTTGAGGAAGTAACAAGGAGGATTGATGAGGGTGGTGCAGTGGATGTTGTCTACCTGAATTTTAGTAAGGCATTTGACAGGTTCCGACGTGGCAGACTGGTCAGAAAAATGAAATCCCATGGAATACGGGGGAAAGTGAAAGGTTGGACCTAGAATTTGCTCAGCGACAGCAAAGGGTAATGATCAATGTTTTTTCAAATGGAAAGCTAGGAATATGCAGTAAACGAGGAGTTTATGAAGGGAGGCACCTTGGAGTGTATGCCCACATGTAGGGATTTATAGGGATTCTTGGTGAAGTTTGAGAATGTAATAACTATAATAGGAAGATCCTCTATTTTTAGTTAGCAATTGTACAAGTGTCTGACAGATTCTCATAAAAGACTAATATTTAAATTTGAAAGCCAGGGTAGAAGCTGGGGCTGGTTGAGTTAGATAAAAGATTGGAAAGAGTATTCATGAGGGATTAGTGTCAGATTGGCTGGCAGTCTTAATGGGGTCGGTGCTTGGATCTTTGTGCTAATCTACATATGGGTCCCAATCCAATTATTTGCTTGTCATATATATCAGCAATACTTAAATAGAGAAAACAGTGAAGATATGAGTAAAGTTTATAGTTGCTCTGGCTTGATTCTGTCATTTGGGAAGCTTAGTCATTGCCGATAGCAATCACAATGAAGATCGAGAAAGTTTTAAATGGAACAAGCAAAATAAATGCATCTTCTGTAAAACAGTAAAAGTGCAATACTGTGAATGCTAGAAATATGAAATAAACAGAAAATGATACAAATGCTCAGCAGTGCAGGCACCATAGTTGGAGAGGGTGAACATTTCAAGTTGATAACTTTTCGATACTGCTGGAAGAAGTTTAAAATTTAACAACTTATAAGCAAGTTAAAAATAAAAGGGGAAAGAGTTGAAGGTGGAAGTCAGTAGGACAGAAGGCAGGAATAAGTGTGCCATCAACAATGGAAACCGTTGGGTGGGATTTTTCAGCCCTGCCCGCCACCAGGATTGCCCAGTCCCGCCAATAGTCAATGGGCTCTCCCACAGCAGGTACCGACACGGCGGGGCTGGATAACCCTTGTACTTGGATTGAAAAAATACTCCGTTGGTTCCCCTCACTTTCACAAATAATAGGTATCCCAGTAGGGAGTGATATGGATTCTGACTTGTCCTGCCTTTTCGAGGCACACAAGAAACATTTTGTTTTTGTTCTCACAGTTCTTCTCCTCCTCATGTTTTGAATGTATTGGTGCAGTTTCTTGTTCTTTCCCAGGACTGGAATATTTCAATACTTCCAATCTCCACCCCTCACCTTTTCGTGGTTCTTCTTTGATTCACTTCACTTCCTCCACTTTCTTATCTCTATTTTTGGGGATAGGTGGTTTACCAATGGCTACTGTTAGCCCACTGATTCCCACACCAATCCTGATTACACTTTATCCCATCCTGTAAGCACTAAAGTTTCTCCTGTTTTTGTTGCATCTGCTCTAACGCTGCTGTCTCCGCAACAGTTTTCATTAATCCTCAGTTGAGGAAAATTCTCCACTGAAATAGGCATTCCATTGTGCCCATGTTATTTCCTGCACTTCTGCCGTCACACCTTCCATTTCCTTCCAGGACAGAAATACAGTCCCTATGTTCTCACTTTCCATTTCCCCAGCCTCCAAATTCAATGGATCATCCTTGTCAATTTCTGCCACTTCGTGCATGATGCTATCACCAAAAGAGTCTTTCCCTTTCACCATTCTGAAGGCACCATTTCTTGATCCACTCAATTCCCCCCTCCCCCCTCCTACAGCATCATCTTGTGCAAGTACTGTGTGCGCGCGCGTGCGGCTTCCAACCTGGCCACCTCTGTATAAGGGAGGCAGATTGGATGATTGCCGTGCGGAACCACTGTTCAAATCTGAGCTTCTATTTGCTTCCCATTTTAATTCTCTGTCCTGCACCCACTTTGAAATCTCTGCCCTTGATCTCCTAATTTGTCCCACTGAAACTCCTTGATTAGGCACTTTGTAACCCTCTGAACTCAACACAGAGTTCAACAATTTCAGTTTGTAACTATTGTTTCCGTTTATTGGGACAGTTGATGTTGGTAATGATTCTGCAGCTCCTCCACATCCATTATTTCTTAACCAATTACCATCTCCTCCTGCCTTGTACCATCATGCTTTTTGTCATTTAATCATTTCTGCCTTCCACCCTATCACTTTTTCACTTTATTCCCTCCTTCCATTCTCTGCACCACTTTCCCTGCCTCAGCACTTAATAAAAAAGTGTTAAATCTCTTCTTCCAAATTGGTCAAAAGGTCATCGACATGAGATACTAACTCTCTTTCCATCCTCACAGCTTCCTAATCTGTTTTTGATTTTCATTTTGATTAAATTGTTTATCTTTTATTTGGGGGGAAAAAAATTGAATCTAGCGAGGAGCAACAAAGTCAATGGCTGAAGTTACTGGTGTTTTCTTTTATTGATGTTGAGAAACACAAGAGCACACAGGTCGGACAATCAGTTCTCTTCCCCACCCACCCCGCTCCTCCTCCCGACCAACTGTAAGTCCCGGGGCTTTAAACGTGAAACTTGTACCTGAAAATCCCTTTTATAAACGTTTTTCCTCCTGCTCATTTTCAAATAATTTGGATAAGAATAGGAATATGGAATTTTCAAACCCACCGGCAGGGTTTTACATTCATCTTGCTGCTTATTGGAATATTGCAAGCACAAAGAGCTTTCCATCCATTGATCTGAGTGAGTGGAAAAGTCTGACCATTCACCCCTTGGAGCCTGTCTGCCATTCAGTTGGGTCATGGCACTATTCCCTGTAGTTGATGCAACGGTTGCACTTGAGCAAGTATTTTCCTGTAATTGTAACGAATCACCTGCTGCATATGAGGCTTTCTGATGACACAGGCCTCAGAAAATTTCACCCTTGAGTCTGAAAACAGC
Source organism: Mustelus asterias (assembly GCF_964213995.1). NCBI lineage: Eukaryota > Metazoa > Chordata > Chondrichthyes > Carcharhiniformes > Triakidae > Mustelus > Mustelus asterias. The sequence continues at coordinate 137,933,385 of NC_135805.1, forward strand.
ACTTCCACTTACACTGAGAGAATTGGGGTGGAATTATCCTGTCCCGCCCACCACGGGAATTGTAGTGGGTGGGACAGAAAATTCGGCAGACCATGCAAAGGTCTGTTGTCCTCGGATGGGAATTTCCAGCCTTGGGGTGAGTGCGGCCAGAAAATCCTGCCCTTAGACTTTAGAAGGGTAAGAAGCAAGTTGATAGAAACCTTTAAGATCCTGAGGGGTATTGACAGGATGGATGTGGAGAGGATATTTCCTCTTGTGGAAGAATCTAGAACTAGGTGTCAATGTTTAAAAATCAAGGGCTCATGCATTTAAGAAAGAGATATGGGGAATCTTTTTCAGAGGGCTGAGAGTCTCTGGAAATTTCTTCTTCAAAAGGCAGTGGAAGCAGAGTTTTTGAATATTTTTAAGGCAGAGCTCGATAGATTCTTGATCAACAAGGAGGTAAAAGCTTATCGTGGTAGAGAGGAATGTGGGGTTGAAGTTACAATCAGATCAGCAATTATTGAATGGTGCAGCAGGCTCGAGGGGCTGAGTGGCCTACTCCTGCTCCTAATTTGTATGTACTACGTATGTTCATATTCAGCTGTTGCGTCCGGACAAACACTCAGGACTACATATGTTTACTGTATATCTTTGTAGACACAAGTGCAGAAAGTTAGTCTCTTCAGCTGACTAAGAAAGACTTCAGCTTTTGGGAGATCACTTTAATTGTTGAAATCTGAAATGCAGGAGAATTGTAACTCATTATTCTGGAATCCAGAATAAATCTAGGGCATTTGTGGTGGGTGGCAGGAGCTATCATTATTAAAAATAGGAATTGGAGGAATGGAGCCTTGGAGATTTGTCTGATTATTGCTCATTTCTTCCCACCAGGCTCTTCAACCACTTTGAATTATCTGCAGGTCCTTCTGGACTGTAGGGCACCTTCCCTCTGCAACTCATCTATTAGCTGGTTCCTGTCTTTATTTGCTCAAGGAAATTAGTATAAAATTAGTGTTTGCTGATATGCTAACTTCAATTAATACAAATTTGTAAAATAAAAGCAGATGCTGGAAGTTGAAACAAAAACAGAAAATGCTGGAGAATCTCAGCATCTGTGGAGAAAGAATAGAGTAAGAAGTCTCGCAACACCAGGTTAAAGTCCTGGACTTTAACCTGGTGTTGTGAGACGGCTTACCGTGTTTACCCCAGTCCAACGCCGGCATCTCCACATCGAGGAAGAATAGAACCAACATTTTGAGTCTGGATGACCCTTCATCAAATTTGTAGAAGCATGTTGAGCCCATCCAGTACTTTAGTTTTGTAAAGCTTCTATTGAATCTTCTCTTGGCTGTTCCAAGTGGAAATTGTCCCCAAATCTCAACTCTACCTGTAACCTTTGTTGCAAAGAATGATGCTTCATTTGAACTTCGATTTGACCAAAATGTCTTAATCCTGATTTGCACCATGTCCTGTTGACCCATCATCCCTGTGCTGACTGACAGCAGGGCTGGATTCTGGGCCACCAGCACCTCAAATTTAAGACTCTCTTGTGTGTGTTCCAATTCCTCTATGGCAGGGGTCTCCAAACTACAGCCCGCGGGCCACACCCGGATCAGAGTTTGGAGACCGCTGCTCTATGGCATTGTCCCTCCCTACCTCTTGTCTCCAACAACCTTCCAAGATCGTATTAGCTATGAGGAAAGATTGAATAAACTGGGATTGTTGTCCCTGGAAGGACGGAGGCTGAGGGGCGATCTGATAGAAGTTTATAAAATTATGAGGGGTATAGATAGGGTAAACAGTTGGAAGCTTTTTCCCAGGGCAGAAATGACAATTGCAAGGGGGCACAAGTTCAAGATAAGGGGGGAAAGGTTCAGTGGAGATGTGCGGGGGAAATATTTACACAGAGGGTGGTGGGGGTCTGGAATGCACTGCCAAGTGAGGCGGTTGAGGCAGAAACGTTAGCAACATTTAAGACTTATCTGGATAGACACGTGAACAGATAGGGAATAGAGGGATATAAGTGGTTGATCTAGATGGGACAACGTGATCAACGCAGGCTTGGAGGGCCGAAGGGCCTGTTCCTGTTATTATCGCTGCACTCCCCAATTCTAATCTTAAGCATTCTAGGTTTTCCTCACTCCACCATTGGTGGCATTGCCTTCAGTGTCAAGGCCTTAAACTCTGGAATTATTTTTCTACACTCTACCTCCTTTTTAAGACCGTCCTTAAAACATATCTCTTTGATCAAGCTTTTGGTCACATATCCTAATACTTCCTTGTACCTGATCCGGTGTCATAGAAATCATAGAAACCATACAGTACAGAAAGAGGCCATTCGGCCCATCGAGTCTGCGCCGACCACAATCCCACCCAGGCCCTACCCCCATATCTCTACATATTTTACCCACTAATCCCTCTAACCTACGCATCTCAGGAGACTAAGGGGCAATTTTAGCATGGCCAATCAACCTAACCCGCACATCTTTGGATGTGTCAGGGTATGTCTGAATGCTCCAGCAACCTACCTTGGGAAATTTGACTCTGTTAAAGCGCTATCTTGTTTTCTCAATGCTAGTTGTTTTCTCAAGTCAGTGATTTGCTCAAACAAAGATTTCTAAATGAATTTAAAACTGAAATGAAGCTGGGAGAAGCTTGAAATCTTCCAGCTAGATGTAAATTTCCTGGGAGAAGAAGATAAACAAAAAGATCCTTTGATTTCTCTATGATATTCTTGACAAACAACCCTTGCTTTTGTTCTCTCCAGTCAACAAGATAAACGTGCTGGTATTTATCACGTGGTGTTCTTGCAATTATAATTAGACAGCTCATGATGAAGCAGCTCAGCCCATTACACCTGTGCCTCAAATGTAATTATATTGCTACTAGATCCCTTGTGGCATTGCTCACAGAGAGTTGGAGGGTGAACTGTTCTATACTAACAGGAGTGTTAGGTATATGTGAGTGTTTGCAGTGACCAAATAATCAAATTCTATTTTTTTATGTGGCAATTCGTGATTTTTTCTTGTGCACTGGGAAATAAATTTTAAAATGAATTTTGTTATTCTGTGAAGACTTAAGAAGTGGCCTTTTTAATTTACCCCTCAAATGTGCAGCTGATGCATAGCAAGCTGTACCAGTTAGAGGTAAGTATTTGACAGTTAGCGGTGCTGGGCTATACTATCTTGGGTTGGCAGACACGGAGGTCCTGGAGATTGGCAACACTTGGGGTGGAGGTCCTTTGCTCTGCCTTCATGCTGGAGGAGGGAACAAGGGAGTGCAGAATGAAGTTTGTCCCTGAATTCCTGGTGTCTGTCAGTAATTTCTGGATTCCTGGTCTGTCAGCAATAAGGAGATGTTGGATCTCAAAGCGCTCTTATTTGAATTCACTGATAATTCTGGATTTGAATCTGCCTCCCTCTGTCTGCTTTTCCCGCATGCTTCACCTCACAATTATTGCTAATGTGATGTAAACAAGCCACAGGTGGTGCTGATTTGAAATCTACTTGCATAAACTCATTGGAGTTTAGAAGGTTGAGGGGAGATCTTATAGAGACATATAAGATAATGAAGGGGCGAGACAGGGTAGAAGCAGCGAGGTTATTTCCACTTACAATGGAAACAAGAACTAGGGGGCATAGCCTCAAAATACGGGGGAGTCAGTTTAGAACAGAGTTGAGGAGGAACTTCTTCTCCCAGAGGGTAGTGAATCTTTGGAATTCTCTGCCCAATGAAGCAGCAGAGGCTACCTCGTTAAATGTGTTTAAGTCACAGATAGATAGATTTTTAACCATTAAGGGAATTAAGGGTTATGGGGAGCGGGCAGGTAAGTGGAACTGAACCCGCTATCAGATCAGCCATGATCTTATTGAATGGCGGAGCAGGCTTGAGGGGCTAGATGGCCTACTCCTCCTATTTCTTATGTTCTTATAAGAAACTTTGAAAATCTGAATAATTTGCAGAAAGGAAATTAGGGTGAGGGTAGACTGTCTCTCAGCTTAGCTTGCTTTATGAAGTTAGAGTAACTTTTATCTGAAGTTTAGCTGAAAACCTACTCATGTGCATGCAGCTGAATGTAAGTAACACCAAGGAGCCTTATGGAGTCTGGCACAAAGTAATGTGGTTTCCCTCCAATCATCTCGGCCTCTGGACATCACTGCAGAAGTTCCTCAAAGCAACATGCCATTCCCAACCATATTCCGCTTCATCAACAGCTTGCACTCTGTACATCAGAATTGGGGCTAATCATTGCTGACTACAGTATTCAGCTCAATTTGCAGTTCCTCAGTGAAACAACCCATTCCTGCATGCAGCAAAACCTGGACAGTATCCACGTTTGGGCTGATAAGTGGCAAGTGACATCGTTAACCACCCTCTGTGAAATTTAATGGATTACAATCACTGAATTCCCCAGACACCATCAATATCCTAGAGGTCATCATTGACCAGAAAATTGAGATAAAGCTACATAAATAAATGCCATGGCTACTAGAGCAGGTGAGAAGCTGGGTATTCTGTGGCGAGTGGCTCACCTGACTTTTCCAAAAGATCTCCACAAGGTCCATCTCAAGAGTGTGATGGAATACTCTTCATTTGACCGGCAGAGTGCAGCTGCAACTACACTCAAGAAACTCAACACTATCCAGAACAAAACAGCCCACTTGGTCAGCACAACATCGGCCTTCTCCAGCTATAATGTGACACCCTGCAACAATTCACTAGATTCAAGATGGTGCCGGAGCATGGCGACTTCTTAACGTAAGAAATAGGAGCAGGAGTCGGCCATCTAGCCCCTCGAGCCTGCCCCGCCATTCAACAAGATCATGGCTGATCTGAAGCGAGTCAGTTCCACTTACCCGCCTGCTCCCCATATTCCTTAATTCCCTTATCGATCAGAAATCTATCTACCCGTGATTTAAACATATTCAACGAGGTAGCCTCCAGCACTTCAATGGGCAGAGAATTCCAGAGATTCACTACCCTCTGAGAGAAGAAGTTCCCCCTCAACTCTGTTCTGAACTGGCCCCCACTTATTTTGAGGCTGTGCCCTCTAGTTCTAGCTTCCTTTCTAAGTGGAAAGAATCTCTCTACCTCTACCCTATCCAGCCCCTTCATTATCTTGTATGTCTCTATAAAATCACCCCTCGACCTTCTAAACTCCAACGAGTACAGACCCAATCTGTTCAATCTCTCCTCGTAAGCTACACCCCTCATCTCCAGTATCAACCTGGTGAACCTTCTCTGCACTCCCTCCAAGGCCAATATATCCTTTCGCAAATAAGGGGACCAAAACTGCACACAGTACTCCAGTTGCGGCCTCACCAGTGCCTTGTATAGTTGCAGCAAGACCTCCCTGCTTTTATATTCTATCCCCCTCGCGATAAAGGCCAACAGCTCTTGTGAGCTGTTCCCAGCAAACCCCCCAATTCTATCTTTTACTCTTGTTCTATGACTGTAACACTACATTCTGCACCCTCTCCTTTCCTTCTCCTCTTTGTATTCTGAACGGTATGTTTTGTCTGTAATGCACAAGAAACCATATTTTCACTGTATCCCAATACATGTGACAAATCAATTCACTAAGCCTTTTTGACAGCACCAACTAGAAGAATAAGGCCAACAGGCATACAAAAACCCAACACTGTCAAATTCCCCTCTAGCAATGTCCATATTCCAAACAGCTGTAAGAAGTGTGATAAGTTCTATGAAGTTCGTGACTGAGAATGAAACAAAGCTGTGCTGAGCAGTAAACGTTTATTTTTCTAAATGACTTTTAAAATAAAATGTCAGAATTGACTTCAAGAAGCTCTTTAATTTAAATAGATCATTTTGTCATGAATTTGATCTGAACAAAACACAACTCTGGACGTTGGGTAATGATTCTGCATGTACTCCATCAGAATATCTCAGCTCATTAAAGAGAGAATTCTGCAACGCATGCAATGAGGTGATGAATGCTGCAACCTTCACACGATTGTCATGCTAGTTAAAATTCCTATATACTTTGGCAAGGCAGATGACAGCTAAGGAGCAACTCACCATGCCCTGACTGGCAGAAATAATTAGCATTCTGATTACCTGGCTCATGAGAAGATTTGTAACAGTTGGACTTCTTTATTGAAATTAGAAATGGAAGGAATTCTATATAAAGTTGGACAGAAACTCTTGGCATCTAGTTATGTTCTCCTGCCCCCTCCCCACCTCCTTGCAGGAAGCTTCATGTAGCTGGGTAGCCCTGTTGATATTTATCAGAAGTTCCAAATATAAAGATTCTGAAAGGACTGTTAAACATCTAAATGTTATTACTTCCTTACATTTGTTTATCTTTTCACCCTCTCTATGCCCAGCAATGTCTGCATCTCTGACTCCAGCTGGGCAACTCTGGGCTGACTTTCCTCAGATTTGGTTGTCTGATGTTGCAGTGCAATTCCAAACTTCCACATGCTGCAATTGCAGCACCCCACCTTCAGTGCCATCCCCGTATAACCTTGGGTTATTCAATTAATCAGCTTTGTATTAAATCAATGTAGCTTACAGCTCTTGGCCTTTTAACTAATCACTTAATCTAGTTTAGGTTATAGCTAAATTAAATTGTACACTTACCCATAACGGGAACCACTAAAGGAGACAGAAAATAGCATCTCTTTCCCCTTCTGCATCAAATTCCTAACCTTTACACTTGCTGATGCACTCCCTTTATGGCTACCCAGTGCTGACCACTATGTTAGCAGATCCTATTTGTTTTCATATACCTTTTTGAGGCACCTCAAGTTACATCTGCGGACTTGCACAGTAACTAGCCTCTATTTGGGCAATCCACTACAGCTGATTAACTGCTTTTTGCCACTACAGGCAGTTTCTGGTAAGTGTTGACTAATTTACAGTATCCTTTACAGTTTTTGAAATTAAAAGTCCAATTCAAAAGGTTAAGCTAACCTTAAGTCTGACCCTTTTCACTCACTCCTAACCTGATACTTGTGCCAAATTCCCAACTTTTACACTTTGTTTGTGATGCACCCGGTTTACAGCTATTCTATGCTGACCACACAAAAAAAATCCTCCCTCAGCTGCTATCAAATTTAATTATATGACTTGTTCTGGGGATCATGCTGTGCACTGATCGGTTGCTGCAACTGCCATTGTAATCTCCCAAAAAATATAACTAGGGCTCTGAATGTGGTTTTAAATGAAAAAGAGGCAGGAGGATAGGATTCAAGTGAGGGCAAATTTATGAATCTGAAGAGGAAAGCCAAGGCCACTGAGTGGTTTAGTAATTTAGGTAAAGATGAGCACAGTGTGACAGGAAGGGAGACAAAGTTTAATGGTATTAGTGCATCATGTACGTCAAATTAAGTTAAATTTAAAGGCACTTTGTGATTGCACGAAGCATCCGCTACAAAATGGACAAATTAATGGCTCAAAGAAATCAATGGTTTTGACCTAATTGCCATTACAGAGAGGTGTTCCATGGTGGGCAAGATTGGGAACCAATTATTTGAGGTACTTGATGCTTTGAAAATATAGCAAAATAAGAGAGATGGGGGGTGGTGGTGCGTGGAGGGTGTGTGGTATTGCTGATAATAAAGGATGAAATAAAGACAGTATCTTACCTCGGAAGAGCAAGAAGTAGAATAAGTATGGTTGGGAGTAATGATGCAAAAGATGATGGGAAAGGTTTATAGTTTCTCTATCAGCTGCACCTTTGGATAAAGTATTAAAAAGGAAATAAGACTGGTAACAAATGCAACATAATAATTGTACGCCACTTTAATCTTCCTGAAGGCGGAACAATCAAATCAGCAAAAGTAGTTTGGAGGCTTAGTTATGGAATGCATTTGAGACAGTTTCCTAGAACAATGCATCGTGGAACCAACAAAGATTAAGGCTATTTTAGACCTTATTTTATGTGGACAGGGTTAATTAATAATCTCATGGTAAGGGATTTTGTGGGAAAGAGTGATCATGATGTAGTAAGATTTCACATTTATGCTTGAGTGATATACACAAAATCTGACACTAGAATATTGAATTTAAAATACATAGGCATGAGGAATAAATTGGCTAAAGCAGATTCAGAAATTACATTAACAGGTTTGGCATGCATGAACAATGGTGAACATTTTAATAAATTTTTCATTGGAAAAGTGATCAATCTGTGGCTAACTAAAGAGCTTAAACATTGTTTTAGATGGTCAAATTACCAAGAGTAATAAGCCTGAAGATTGGGAGAGTTTTAAATACCAGGAAAATGATCACCAAAACTTTGGAAAAGGGGAGAAAATAGAAGAAGCTAGCTAGAAATATAAAAATAGATTGTAAGGTCTCTACAATATGTAAAAATGAAGAGTGCAGTCAAAGTAAACATGGCACCCTTTCAAGGCTGAGACGCAAAAAAAAAAGAAAGCCATTAAACAAAATATTTTGTATTTGTCTTCAAGTAAAAGTGCAAGAAATACCAGAAACCCTAGGGAACCAATGCTTTAATCTGAGTGAAGAAATAAAAGTAATTAACTTGTAAAGAGAAACTACTGGAGAAATAAAAGGACAGAAAGCCAACAAATACCCTCTCCCGATGGCCTGCATCCTTGGGGTCAAAAGAGGTGGCTGCAACGGTTATGATTTTCCAAAATTTCCTAAATTCTGGTTACCTTTCATCATTGGAATAATTCCACTATAATGGAGGGTGAAAGAAACCAGGGAACTACAGGCCAGTTAGCCTGACAGTCGGGAAAATGCTGGAACCTATTACTGAGGTAATTTGGCACTTAAAAAAAAATCATAATATGTTTAGGCAGATTCAGCAGGATTTTCTTTGACAAATCTATTTTGTTGTGTAGATGAAACTAGGAGGGTAGATAAGGGGGGGACAACAATGGATGTAGTATATTTGGATTTTCAACAGACAAGATTAGGTGCCACACAAAGTAGTTGCACAAAAGCTCATGGGTTTTTGGGTAATATATCGGCATGGATAGAGGATTGGTTGAAGGACAAAATAGAAATAAAGATTTTATTGGACTGTTACTATTTGAGTGTCACAAGGATCGGTAATGGGATTTTGGCTATTTGCAATCTGTTAATGACTTGGGGACTGAGATAAATGCCATAGAATCCTACAGTACCGAAGAGGCCACTCAGTCCATTGATTCTGCATCGACTCTCTGACAGAGTATCCCACCCAGACCCTCTTCCAGCCCTATCCCACAACCCTGCACATTTCCCGCGGCTAATACCCTAACCTACACATTTTGGGACACGAGCAATTTAGCATGGCCAATCCACCTAACCTGCGCATCTTTGGACGATGGGAGGAAACTGGAGGACTTGGAGGAAACCCACACAGACATGGGGAGAACGTGCAAACTCCACACAGACAGTCACCAAAGGCCGGAATTGAACCAGGGCCCCTGGAGCAGTGAGGCAGCAGTGCTAACCACTGTGCCACTATATCACGTTGTATGCGCGGTTGACGACTTCCGTGCCCGTTGGGCACTGCTGGGGTTAGGGTGCATTATTGACCCTGATAATCGCATTTTAATTTGATGTCTTTAAGTTTCCTTTGTACTTTGATTTTTGTTCGGGCTGCTCCCCCTCCTTTTGGGGAGCTGCCCCTTTTACTTTGTCCTGACTTAATTTGAGTTTGTTTATTCGGTTTGTCCTAAAAAGAGGCCAAGTTTACTGATGATATCAAGCTGGATTTATTAGTTACAAGTAGGCTTTCATTAACACTGCAATGAAGTTACTGTGAAAATCCCCTAATCGCCACACTCCAACGCCTGTTTGGGTATACTAAGGGAGAATTTAGCATGGTCAATGCACCTAACTACATCTTTCGGACTGTGGGAGGAAACCGGAGCATCCGGAGGAAACCCACACAGACACAGGGAAAATGTGCAGACTCTGCACAGACAGTGACCTGAGCTGGGAATCGAACCCGAGTCCCTGGTGCTGTGAGGCAGCAATGCTAACCACTGTGCCAACGTACTGCCCCGATGGAAAAGTAAACTGTGAGGATGACACTGTCTGCAAAGGGATGAGGGATATAGATTGATTAAGTAAGTGAATAAGAATGTAGCCAATATTCAGTGGGAAATTGAGAGGTTTTCACTTTGGTGAGACCACATTTTTAAATGGTGAGAAACTGTTAAATGTTCAGAGGGATTTGGGTGTCCTTGCACCAGCAAACTGGAAGGCAAGTGGTATTTCAGTCTTTACTGCAAGGGATTAGGAATACAAGAGTAAGGAAGCTGCAATTTTGTAGGACTTTGTTGAGGCCTCATCGGGAGTACTGTGTACAGTTTTGTTCTTACCTTCTAAGAAAGGATATACTTATCTTGGAGGAAGTGCAACGATTGATTCCTGGGATGCAAAGTTGGTCCCATGAGAAGCGATTGAGTAACATGAATTTATACTGTCTAGAGTTTAGAAGAATGAAAGTCGATCTCAATGACGCATGAAGATTCGAAGAGGGCTTGATAGGGTAGATGCTGAGAGGCTATTTACCTGGCTTGAGAGTCCAGAACTTACAGGGAATTATCTAGAATCTTGGACTAGATTTCCTACCTAGATATATTCAAGACTGAGATACAGTCAAAAAATTTACCAGAGGAAAATTGGTATGGGTATTGGGATGGAGAGTGAAGTTAATTTTGAAGATCAGTCGTGATCTTGGGACCATATGGTTTGCTCCTGTTTTTCACCGGATGTTCTTGTGTGCAATTGGATTTATAACATTCCTTTGAGCAAACACAAAAGATCATAATTATATGCCTCATCTGAAAGATAATAAGCCGCTCCCTCAGCACTGCACTGAGGTGTCATCCTAAATTATGTGCTTAACAGTGGCCTTTAAACGCACAATCAATCCTCTGACTCAGCCAAGAATGCTATAACTGAACCAAGATAAGCTTTGAAATAGTTTAATTATTGTGCAAGTCAAACGTACTGTTGGTTGCTACTACATTTTTGCTTGTGTAATTATATTCATTACAAATAAGTCTAGCATTTAATTTCAGCTTGAATGTAATACTTTCTTGCATACAGTCACCAGACAATCTTGTAAATAGATCCTAGGACCATTACAATCAAGAATGTATCTTTACTGATAAATATTATTATTCAAGGTGTGATAACAGGGCACTTAGAAAATCATAATATCTTTGAAAAGCAACAACAAAGAATTATACAAGGGAAAACATACTTGACAATTCTGGTTTTTTTTTAGGTTGTAATTAGGAGGATTGGCGGGGGGGGAAACCAGTGGATGTAGTATATTTGGAGTTTTAGAAAACATTCAATGAGGTGCCACTCGAGGTTGTTGGGTTTCAGTGAAAACCTGGTTTCCCCCCACCACCATCCACCCATATGATTACTCCCCTGACCACACAACTGCCTTTCTGACTATCCCGCACAGCCAGACCAGACTGCCGTCGGTTGGCTAGACCGGGCTACCCACGCAGCGAGACCAGAGTACCCCTCCCCATCTCAAGCAAACCAGAGTACCCCTTCCAACCAGCCCTGAGAGCCCCTACGCCAACAATGCCCACCGATCAGTCCTGAATTAAACCCCTCCCCCAACCAGACCAGAACTGACTAGAACATGGCAGATGCGTGTAAGTGTGGAATTGTCCACTTAGTAGGAAAAAACAGAAAAGCAGAATATAATTTTAAATGGCGAAGTATTGGGAAATGTTGATGTTCAGAGGCACCTGTACTGGAGCAGCTTAGCTATGGGTGCGGCAACTTCTGGAGCATAAACCAGCAGGGATGTTGTCAGGGCCTATTGCTTTTGTTATATCCACTGCACTTAACTGTTCCCATTTCACATGGAGTGAATTGAATTGGCTGGAGAATGACATCTATGATGGTGGGGACCTCAGGAGGAGGCCAAAATGGATCATCCATTTGGTCGTTGTAAACATTTCAACTTTGCGTTTTGCAGCATGTTCTGAGCATCGGCATTGAGGAGGATGGGGATGTTTGTGGAGCCTCCTCTTTCTATTAACAGTTTAAATGTCAACCTCATTCATGACTAGATTTGGCCGCAGGAGTTTTGATCTGAACTATTGGTTCTGACACCATTTAGCTCTGTCTATAGCATGTTGTTTCCACTATTTAGCCTGCATGTAGCTCTGTTTTGTAGCTTCACCAGGTAGACAGCTCATTTCCAAGTATGCTTGGCATGCTCTCTTACACTCTTCATTGAACCAGGGTTGGTTCCCTACTTTATGGGGTAATGGTAGGTAGAGTCAGGGATTCGAGGTTACAGATCTGGATTTAAAATACATGGGGCTGGTGGGTGAATTCATCTTCAATTCCACAACGAGCACCTGAAAAAGCAAAGGTAGGGGCGAAAAATTCAAGAAGGGTTATTGCTTTACACTATGGCTCCTCCATGGAGCGACATTACAGGCTCAGGCATCTCGTTGGGAGCAGGAAAACAATGCAGAAGGAGTAATGAACATGGGAGAGACAGAATCTGTGAATAACCGTTCCTCCAGTCACATACTCTGTCTGTCCCATGCTGGCTGCTCCAGCTCCTCCAGCCATAGGTTCTGCTCTCCCGATCTTACTGTTTCTCCAGAGACAGAGGGCAACGTTCTCCGGCCTCCCAGCTGTGTGTTTCCCACCAGCGGGAGGTAGCGTGTTATTTGCTAGCGGCGGGATTCTCTGGTCCCACCACTGAGAATGGGAATTCCCACTGACGTCACCCCACGCCGATGGGAAACCCCCGGGCAGGGCTGCGCTGTCAGTGGGACCAGAGAATCCCGCTGGCGTGACTGGCAGGAAAATTCCAGCCAGAATCTCTGATGGGGAGAGCAGTAAGTGCAGGGAGTGAGGGGAACCTCTACTTGGAGGCACTGCAGCAGTCAGCATGGAGAGACAGGAGAGAGGGAAGCCAAGATGACAGCAGATCCAGTGCAGATGAAGTGGCTGTTACTGTGATGAGAGGGGGTGTGTGAGAGTGAGTGGGGAGGAAGAGAGATGCTGAGGAAGGGTGGGGGGATGGGGGAAGAAGAAGGCCCCTCGAGGTGAGAGAGGGGGGTGGTTGTGGGCTTGCTCATTTTCACAATTAAAGTTTATTTATGTATATGATTTCCTTTTTTTAAAAAACATTATTTTTCCTTCTAAAACACTCCTCCTGGCTTTACTCTTGCTCCTGTTTTTCACTGGATGTTCTTATGTGCAGCTGGAATTTTTATAAATAATTATAAGTTTATACATTCCTGCCAGAACAACAGTAGCCAAACAACTAAAAAAAAAAGCTAAATAATTTCCAATGGCTTTCTTTCTCTTTCCTATTTGTCCAATAAATTATATTGGAAATAATGTTTAAAGCAGAGCGGCACTGCTGCCTCACAGTGCCAGGGACCCGGGTTCAATTCCAGCCTCGGGTCACACTCTGTGTGAAGTTTGCACATTCTCCCCGTGTCTGCGTGGGTTTCCTCCAGGGGTTCTGGTTTCCTCCCACAGTCCAAAGATGTGCGGATTAGGTTGATTGGCCACGCAAAATTGACCCTTAGTGTCATGGGGATCAACAGGGTAACTATGTGGTTATGGGAATAGGGCATGGGTGGGACTGTTGTCAGTGCAGACTCGATGGACCAAATGCCGCCTCCTGCACTGTAGGGATTCTATGATTCGATGATTCTATTTGGGGTGGAGGAAGATAAAAATTGTGGGGAATCCAGTTTTTTTTTTGTTCCCTTTAGATTTTTCTCAAATGTTTCTACTGTGGAAGTGTCTGTCTGTGTACAAGTATTTTTGTGTGTGCTTTTTTTTCAAGAATAAATAAGTTTTGATGTGTCGATGTTTGAAGTCCGGGCAACCTAGAAGAGTCTGATCTTCTAGACCTTGAGTTTGCTTTAATATTAACCAAGGGTGGATGACCATGGGGCTGAGGAGAGGGAACAAAGGAAAACTCTTTAATTGTAGTTGGATTTTTGGTCACCTGTCCAGCAGAGTCTCTCATTTCTTTAATATTCTCTGTTGGTGATGTACAGCAAGTTTGCAAGTTCCTGCTTTGAGGTTTCTAACTTAAATCTTCAGATTTGAGTAGCTCTTGAAATTCAAAAAGTAGCCCTCAAGATTATCTTCAGTTACAGATTGTGTTGGAATATAATTCTGCTGCTGTCAAAGGACATATAAATTCTGGCCCTCAAGCCTGCGCTGCCATTCAGTAAGACCATGGCTGATCTGGCTCAACCTCATTCTCTGACCTTTCACCCCCTTGTTAGAATCTATCTAGCTCTACCTTAAAAATATTCAAAGACCGTGTTTCCACTGCTTTTTGTAAGAGAGTTCTCGAGACTTACCACCCTCTAAGTGAAAATAATTCTCCTCATCTATGCCTTAAATGAGTGACTTTTTAAAAAGCAACCCCTAGAATCTCCCACAAGAGGAAACCTAACCCTAACCCCCTCCACATCCACCCTGTCAAGATCCCTCAGGATCTTAAATGTTTCAATCAGTTGACTCTTATTCTTCCAAATTTCAGTGGATAAAATCCTAGCCTGATCAAACTTTCCTCATAAGACAATCCACTCAATCTTGGTATTAGTCCAGTAAGTCTTTGAATTGCTTCTAATACATTTACATCCTTTCTTAAATATGGAGATCAACACAGTACAGCGCCTTGTGGATGTCCGGTTTTGGGCTGCTGGATCTGTTCTAAATCTATCCGATACAATATGGGCAGCACGGTGGTACAGCGGTTTGCACTGCTGCCTCACAGCGCCAGGGACCCGGGTTCCCAATCGAACCGACTTGGGTTCACTGTGTGTGTGGAGTTTGCACGTTCTTCCAGTGTCTGCACCCGGTTTCCTCCGGGTACTCCATTTCCCTCCCACAGACGTGCTGGCTAGGTGCATTGGCCATGCTAAATTCTCCCTCAGTGTACCCGAACAGGTGCCGGAGTGTGGCAACTCGGGGATTTTCACAGTAACTTCATTGCAGTGTGAATGTAAGCCTACTTGTGACGAATAAGTAAACTTTAACTTTTAATGATGGAGATGTCTCCACAAGGACTGTGATGCTTATTCCCATCAGCACTGTCATGGAAGGCTGCATCTGCAACAGATAGGCTGGTGAAGGCCAGCTAAAGTAGGTTTTACTCTCCCTCTCACCACTTGCCACAAGTCCAGTCTGACAGGTATATCCTTCAGGATTAGTCAGCTCAATCAGTCATATTACTACTGAGCCACTCTTGGTGATGGACATTGACCTCATAGTGAAGATGCCCCTCGGTAGCAGCGATCATAATATGATTGAATTTTACGTTCAGTTTGAGGGAGGGACCTGTGAGCAGTTTTCTTTAATTTGTTACAATTTTAAATGCATGATTTGAAAAGCAGCATTGTTAGTTTAGCTTTACTCTCACCAATACGTTTGGGGGCAGTTAGATTTGGGACATGAGCATTGCAGAGATGACAAGAAAGCGGTCCGAGTACAAATCAAATTCCACTGCCCCATAGGTTTGTATTGATATACACATGCTTCAAGTTCATTGTGCAGCTAGCTGTTTTGTTATTAGTGGGAGTTTAACAATCATATGCAGTGAAGTAAATTTCTCTGGGCCACCCTGCTATGTCTAGAACGAACCCCAGGGATTAATTTGCCTTGTCAAGCTGAAATCATCCCAAGGGATGAAACGCAGACACCCATGTCGCCAAAAGCCAATATGTGAGGCGGAATAAGAATTAGATGAGCATAAAGATCCCTTTGCACCACCTCAAAAATATATCTTAATTCATTAAGACAGCACCTTTCATTGTGACTCCTGTATTTTTACATTGATAGCAACAGTGCTTTTTTCTCCAAGAACAATGTCCTCCTTTAATATGCTGCTCAAATGCTAATGTGCAAATGGGTATTTAGTGGCATGATTAAGAACTTGTGAAATTTTCCTAGTTAGCGGTGAGCTGAAATTCAATCCAGGAAAGCAGTAGGACACACCAAAAGGTTAAACCAGTTGGCCACCAGTATTCTGTCTCGCCCTGGCCTTTCCCCCTTAATCTCTGCTCCCTTAAATCCAAGGGATGCGGACCTCAAAAAAAGATGGTGGCCAACTGGTTTAACCTTTTGGTACTTCCCTGTTCCCAGGCTCTGTAATCTCATCCAGCCCCCTAATACTGCAGTCCTCTAATTCTGGTCTCTTGATCATTCCCAATTCTAATTGTTTTGTCATTGGTGGCTGTGCCTCAGCTGATTCGGCCTTAAACTCTGAAATTCCCCCTCTAAATCTCACCACCTCTCTGTCTCTTTGCTCCTTTTAGACACTTCTTCAAACCTACTTCCAATTAAGTGTTTGGTCTACTGTCCCAATATTGGCTTATGTAGTTTAGAATGATATTTTGCTTTATAACACTCCTGTGAAGTGCTTTGGGACATTACATTGCATGAAAACAGCTATATAAATACAAGTGGTTTGTTGATACTAAAGCTTTATTACTCGTCCTTTCATTTGAGAAAATGTTGTTAGGGTGTGCTATTGAATAGGATCTGCGTCATGCAAGAGCTTTCCAGTAAATGTTAATTCATTCGGTGCCCATCTTGCATTCTCTAGAAATTTCATCTTGGTACAGATCTTGAGTTGGGGTAATTGCCTGGATCACTCCAAGTGCTGCTGAACAATTCATTTTATGTTGGAGTGCACTCGATGTGGATCTTTTGCCAAGAGATGTTTATCTCTCTTGTGCTGGAAATAAATTATTAGCCAGTTCTTTTAAATTGCTCTCATCTGCAGTAATCCAAGGAAGGCCTATAACAATCTACTGTGTTTCTTTAAGCTGTACTGTCGCAAGACAATCCTAGATATACCTCTAGGAACTAAAGGGATCAAGGGGCGGGGGGGAAATCAGGATATTGAATTTGATGATCAGCCATGATCAAGATGAATGGCGCAGAGTTTGTGATTCGTAGCTTGCTTTCAATAATAATTTATCATGTGCTGAATTTGATAACATATTTTTTGAAACTGCTGTAATTTGAGAAAATATTACAGCAAGATTGTGTACGATTTAATCTTTCATTGAACATCAAAAATATCTGTTTGTATTTCAGGTACTCCATGAACCATTAATTGATGAAGATCCACTCTTCATTGCTACATGTACAGACCGGGAGCTACGCAAAAGGAAAAAGCGGAAATTTAGCCTTTGGGTCAGGCAGTGTGCAGCAACAGGCTACATCTGTCAGGTGATGGGAGTAAAAATATTTTCTGCTCTACAACCAAATGTTGAGGCTCATTTTTGTATTTCTGTTTGAGACATAGGGTGGAATTTTCCCGTGTCACCTGCCACAGGAATCGTAGTGAGCGGGGGCAGACCATGCAAAGGTCTGTTGACCTCGGAGAGGAATTTCCGGCCTTGGGGCGAGTGTGGCCAGAAAATCCTGCCCATAATATCCTCCGCCCTCTCCCCCCTCACCCCCAAAAAGTTATTTATGGGTTTGTTATAAAAAAGTACATGGTAAAATGCAGGCAAAGAAAAGGTTAGAAGGGGATTAAAAAAGAGACCAAGGAAAATAAAAATAGAATTATTCAACTTGTGAAGGAAAAAGAAATGTTGTCAAAATAACGAATAAAAGGTTGCTAGACTAAATCCATTTTTAAAATGGATCTGTGTACGGTAGATTTAATCTTTTCAAGTTGAAGAAACATCATCATCTCTTTGACCCATTGCAAGTGGGAAGGTGGAGCTACAGACTTCCAGTTGAACAAGAGAAATTGACGTGCAAGCAACGAGGTAAAGTCTAAGGCATCTGACTGGTGATGGCTATCTCATCAGGATTGCCCAAAAAATACCACTATGAGAAAAGGTGACAACAGAGAGGACCAGAAAGTAGACTGCCTTAGACATGACCAAAACATATGAAATAGGAAATTGGCAGCAGCCAAATGACACCTTGCACTGACAGGATCCAGTCCAGAGTACATCCCAGCAAGTCTAGCCCTAGAAAGATAGATGAAGAACTTTCAGTTGAAGCAGACCATGTCGCGCATACAATGATGAAGAATGTGAGACATAGGCAGGAATCTTACAGCCGTTCACGCCAATTTTCCCATCCTGCTGGAGTGAACGGAGATTTGGCTGGGTGCCAAATTCTCCAACCTCAGTGGGAAGCAGGAGTAAGATCGCACCCAAAATTTTGAATTGCTATTTAGTTTACATTTATGCTCAAAATAAACTGCATCTGACTGCCCACTATTGTCTATTTGCCATGATGCCTTTTACAGTCCTACCTGTTTTGCCAAGCCTCTCACTTTTATGTCATCAACAATTTTTCAGATTGTACTTTCCATGCCCAAATCATCTATTTGTACTGTGCATGGAAGACAACTAGGTAGTCACCACAGGGCACAACCTTTCTAAAATTCAACTCCACCCTAACACTCTGTTCCATCAACCAGTTTGTCCATGCTGCTACATTCCTCTTATGTACCTGAATTTTCCTAACACCTTAATGAATGCTTTATGATGATGATTTGTATCAAAAATTGATTTATTTTTCTCACTGGTGACAAATCTTTTGTGTATATCCAGAATCTCTCGTGTTTATTTCAGTAAAGTAATAGTTTAATCTGCACCAGTAAAGGTTCAAATTCATTTGGAGGCAATCTTCATGTTTTAAATCTAATTTGCGAGATATAGCACAGGCGTGATGCAGTGCAAACTTTCTCGTGTGAACTGATTTGATTGCTTGTTATTTGTCCTTTATTGCTACCATTTATTTTCTTTGTTTTGTTCATGTTTGTAGTGTAAGTGCAGTCTGAATTAAGAGTGAAAGCCCAGCTTGGGAAAGAAGCAGAATTACAGTATTCAGCAGTATTTCACATTTCCAGGATCCACACTGTTTTGATTTTGTGTTGTGGCAGTTACAATACCTGGTGTGGCAAATCTTACTGCATTTTATTTGGAGATGGGCCAGGCTTTAGCTTATGTTTCATAAGACAGGTTCAGCACTGCTCCAAGCTGCTACTGCTTCACACCAATGCTAAACATTTGGTGTTAAGGACTTTTCTGTCAAATGAACAGTGGACACTTAAGTGGGTTGCTGAAGCCACTTGTGATTGATTTCTTCCATTAACTTGTAACCCCTCTTTTTAAAAATAAACCTCACTTGCATTGCCTTTTGAAGAGTATGATCTTAAATTCAAGACTTTTAGTGACATTGAACATTTCCATTCTGGTTTCCAAGGTAACAGAAGCTTGTTATTAATGCGCATCTGCATTCCCTTGAACTGTATTGGGCGGCATGAAGGCCCAGTGGTTAGCACTGTTGCCTCACAGTGCTAGGGTCCTAGGTCCAATTCCAGCCGTGGGTCACTTTCTGTATGGATTTTGCACTTTTGCCCTGTGTCTGCGTAGGTTTCCTCCGGGTCCTTCGGTTTCCTCTTGCAGTCCAAAGATGTGCGGGCTTGGTTGATTGGCCATGATAAATTGATCTGAGTATCTGGGGGATTAGCAGGGTAAATGCGTGGGGTTGTGGGAATAGGGCTTGGGTGGGATTGTGGTCAGTACAGACTCGATGGGCCAAATGGTCTCCTTCTGTACTGTAGGGGTTCAATGATTCTATGTTTTGTCTGTTTTTAACTTGCATGCTGTGATTGTGAAGTTATTGTTCATCTGCCATAGGATCATACCCCATAGATAGAGCCTGTTCGGCCCATTGTTGCTCTGCCAACTCTTTGAAAGAATTTCTGGGTCTTGCTCTTTTTGCCCCTGTCCAAGCAACCCTGCAAATTGTTCCTTTTCAAGTATTTATCTAATCCCCTTTGCAATTTGTTACTGAATCTGCTTCCACCACCCTTTCAGGAAATGCCTTCCAGATTACCATAACTCACTGCATTAAAAAAAACTCAGCTGCTCTCTCGTTTTTTTGCAAATTACCTTAAATCTGTGTCCCCCTCATTCCTGAAGCCCCCTGCCAATGGAAAACTATTTTATCAAACTATTTTATCTTAGTCATTCAGAATTGTGAAATGCTCAACTGTTTCTCCACCCACTCCCTCGAATTACTGCAACCAATTGTTTATGAAACGATTCTACCTTTCCCCCCATAGCACGTTTCCACAGTAACCATCGAGAGATCAAAGCCAAAAAAAAAGTGAATTCCTTAAATGTATTTTCATTGCCCGTTACCCATTTTTTTGCAATTTGCAGCATGGTCAGTGTGGCAGTTCCTTCCTTAACATTGAAAGTGGTACTGACACAAAATGAAAGCTTTTTAAAATCTCTACTCCTTTGGGGTTAAGTGTGCTCGATTAAAAGAGAAACATGAATGGAGTTCTGTGTGGCCCAGAACAAAGTCTAATGCTACTGTCAAGGACCTGCATTAATAAGAGATTAGCACATGTTATGATGATCTGTAGTGACAAATGGAGGAGGCCTTTTTTGTGCTAGATTAAGTGGAATTTCTTGTGACGAAGTGAGGAAGAATGTTCAAACCCAACATTGTTCAATAAACAAACATATTAAACGTGGTATGTCATCTGGCTCTCCTTTCCCATTTAGGTTTATGTTAATTTGAAGGAAGGAACAGCATCGGATGGGCTGGACACTTTGAAGAACAGACCACAGCTCCACAGTCTTGTGGCAAAAAGCCTTTGCCAGAATTTGGCTGGAAAAAACTACATCATATATACTGGCCCCAGCATCACCAGCCTAAATCTTTTTGAAGAGTTTGAGAAAAAAGGTTTGTAGTTTGTTTAAGAAAAAGTGAAATGCTGTGGGTGGTGCAGTATGGATTGAAAAAACCGTGCGAAATAGGGTAACTTTGAAAGGATTGCTTCGCTGAGCAAGTGATTTGATCTTTTTATTGTCTCTGGAGCTCAGTGCACCAGAAGCAAATTTTTTTCATTCACGTTCAGTCCCAAATTATGAGGAATATATGATGCATGAATTTGGAAATGAGCATTATTTTTCCTCATTCGGTTCTGTCTTTTTTCCTTTCCCGCCCCAGCTCCTCTTGAAGGCACCAACCTGCTGTAATGCCCAATTCATGGTCACTAGATTCCCTCATACCTTGCCCATTGCATGAATGTTGGTAGCTTTTTTTTGATCATGGCCAAGCCTGCCATCTTGAGTTTGTGTGGATAGCAAGTTCCCACTCCTGACCTGATATTTGGTTTTGTTCTTTTCCCCCATCCATTTCCCTAGTCATGCTGACACTAGTTGTAGTATCCTAACTGAGACTAGCTAGCCCTGTACAGACTGGAGAATCATAAAATCCCTACAGTGCAGAGGAGGCCGTTCAGCCCATCGAGTCTGCGCTGACCACAATCCCACCCAGGCCCTATTCCCGTAACCCCTTATATGTATCCTGCTAATCCCCCTGACACTAGGGTCAATTTGTTTTGGCCAATCCACCTAACCCGCACATCCTTGGACTGTGGGAGGAAACCAGAGCACCTGGAGGAAACTCACGCAGACACGAGAATGTGCAAACTCCACACAGACAGTGACCCAAGCTGGGAATCAGACCCGGGTCCCTGGTGCTGTGAGGCAGCGGTGCTCACCACTGTGCCACCATGCTGCCATGTGGAGAATGACTCCCAAGTTGTGTGTGGCTCAGTGCAGGATGGTCCCTTCACTCACAATGAGAGCTGAACGCACTTCTGAGTGAGGTGTATGATCAATACTATAACCTCATTGCAGAGTCAGGGTGGTATAAATCATCAAGTGAAGCTCAAGGTGGTGGAAACACTTAACTGAATCCAAAGGTTGAATTACTGCCTCGAGTCATCCATCAATCTGGATTTTGTATTATATATAATGTAGTGCCAATGGCAGATTTAATTATAATCACCTTGCCATCTGCTGTATAATTTATATACAACGCGATACCCGTT
Source organism: Mustelus asterias (assembly GCF_964213995.1). Lineage (NCBI taxonomy): Eukaryota > Metazoa > Chordata > Chondrichthyes > Carcharhiniformes > Triakidae > Mustelus > Mustelus asterias. Next base: position 137,955,217 of record NC_135805.1, read on the forward strand.
TGTAAAATTATCAGGCAGCTTGTGGAAAGAATGTGAGCGTGTGGTCAATGCTCCATTGTGTTAACATCTGATCACATCCTCACTGAAAGCTAGAACTCCATTAAACAACCTTGCAATGGCCAAAATGGATATCTGGAATTGACACTGCTTTCTGGTTGGTTGCAATGGGATATGTTAGGGACATAATGGAAATGCAGTTTGTAAGTATCTGTTTGCCAGCTAAAGTACCTATAGATTTGTTGTGAATACTTATTTCCATCTCTCCCTCTCTGTATGGAATAAATATTGTCTAGCACTTCAGGGAAAAAAGCTCATTATATGGTGGCACAGTGCCACCATGAGGCCTCACAGTGCCAGTGACCCAGGTTCAATTCCGCCCTTGGGTGACTCTGTGGAGCCTGCATGTTCTCCCCATGTCGGCGTGGGTTTCCTTTGGGTGCTCCGGTTTCCTCCCACACTCCAAAGATGTGCAGATTAGATGGATTGGCGATGCTGAATTTCCCCTTAGTTTCCCAAGGTGTGTAGGATAGATGGATCAGCCATAATTTTGAATCTTTTCTCCTCCAGATTCTTAGATTGGGTCCCCAAGTTCATTGTTTTACAGAAATATCGTTATTTTTCAGACACAGCATGTTTTTTCTGCCATTCTCTGATGTTCCGTTTTTGTACTTTGCTTTATTTCCTGCATGATCATTCTCATTTCATCCATTTTTAGTACAATGGACATGTTTTTAATCAGGTGACCATCCATAGACATTTGCAGTTATATTCATAAAATATCAACAGTGTCATTTGTGGCAGCTTGGTCAGGACTTTAGGATTTTATTGAGTAATATGTACCTTCCCCATAAATATTTTCAGTAACTGTGTGGATCATTTAATTCAGAAATATTTTGTTTCTCCCAGGGATTTATTGTTGTGGACTTCTGAGTTCCAGGAAGAGTGACTGTACGGGGCTGCCACAGTCGATGCTAGTTAACCCTGACATTCCACAGGTTCGGGGCCAGTACAGGGTGAGCATGAAAGGGAACATGTCTCTTATCAGCTGGTCCAACAAAGGACAGTTCTACTTCCTCACAAATGCTTACTCTCCTTTTAAAGAAGGCAAGTGCTGTTAAAACATTTATAACCCATTTCACCAGAGACATTCAAACTGAATTGGACTCCTTATTCGTACTATTTTTAAACTCGCTGGTCATGACTGATGTTTTTCTCCCACTAACCGTGTCTTCTTGGAGTGAACATTTTATAACTATAAAGAGAAACTCATTTTTAAAAGGAAGCCAAAGGAGCTGATCATAGCACTAATGATGTGGAGATGCCGGCGTTGGACTGGGGTAAACACAGTAAGAAGTCTCACAACACCAGGTTAAAATCCAACAGGTTTATTTGGTAGCAAAAGCCACTAGCTTTCGGAGCGCTGCTCCTTCGTCAGGTGGGTGGGAGTTCTGTTCACAAACAGGGCATATAGAGACACAAACTCAATTTACAAAATAATGGTTGGAATGCGAGTTTTTACAGGTAATCAAGTCTTAAAGGTACATACAATGTGAGTGGAGAGAGGGTTCAGCACAGGTTAAAGAGGTGTGTATTGTCTCCAGCCAGGACAGTTAGTGAGATTTTGCAAGCCCAGGCAAGTAGTGTGACATGAACCCAAGATCCCGGTTGAAGTCGTCCTCATGTGTGGAACTTGGCTATCAGTCTCTGCTCAGCGACTCTGCGTTGTCATGTGTCGTGAAGGCCGCCTTGGAGAACGCTTACCCGAAGATCAGAGGCTGAATGCCCGTGACCGCTGAAGTGTTCCTCAACAGGAAGAGAACACTCTTGCCTGGTGATTGTTGAGCGGTGTTCATTCATCCGTTGTCGTAGCGTCTGCATGGTCTCCCCAATGTACCATGCCTCGGGACATCCTTTCCTGCAGCGTATCAGGTAGACAACGTTGGCTGAGTTGCAAGTGTATGTACCATGTGCATGGTGAATGGTGTTCTCACGTGAGATGATGGCATTCGTGTCGATGATCCGGCACTTGCAGAGGTTGCTGTGGCAGGGTTGTGTGGTGTCGTGGTCACTGTTCTCCTGAAGGCTGGGTAGTTTTCTGCGGACAATGGTCTGTTTGAGGTTGTGCGGTTGTTTGAAGGCAAGAAGTGGGGGTGTGGGGATGGCCTTGGCGATATGTTCGTCTTCTTCAATGACATGTTGAAGGCTCCGGAGAAGATGTCGTAGCTTCTCCGCTCCGGGAAAGTACTGGACGACGAAGGGTACTCTGTCCGTCGTGTCCCGTGTTGTCTCCTGAAGAGGTCAGTGCGGTTTTTCGCTGTGGCACGTCGGAACTGTCGATCGATGAGTCGAGCGCCATATCCTGTTCTTATGAGGGCATCTTTCAGCGTCTGGAGGTGTCTGTTGCGATCCTCCTTCTCCGAGCAGATCCTGTGTATTCGGAGGGCTTGTCCGTAGGGGATGGCTTCTTTAATGTGTTTAGGGCAGAAGCTGGAGAAGTGGAGCATCGTGAGGTTATCCGTGGGTTTGCGGTACAGTGAGGTGCTGAGGTGACCGTCGTTAATGGAGATGCGTGTGTCCAAGAATGCCACCGATTCCGGAGTGTAGTCCATGGTGAGTCTGATGGTGAGATGGAACTTGTTGATGTCATCATATAGTTGTTTCAATGATTGTTCACCATAAGTCCAAAGGAAGAAAATGTCATCGATGTATCTAGTGTACAGCATCGATTGAAGGTCCTGTGCGGTGAAGAAGTGACAACTCATCTGCTTCATCCTGGACCACAATGTCTTCACCTTTAACAACCAGTTCTTCATCCAGACACACGGAACAGCCATGGGGACCAAATTCGCACCTCAATATGCCAACATCTTCTTGCACAGGTTCGAACAAGACCTCTTCACCGCACAGGACTTTCAAACGATGCTATACACTAGATACATCAATGACATTTTCTTCCTCTGGACACATGGTGAACAATCACTGAAACAGTTATATGATGACGTCAACAAGTTCCATCCCACCATCAGACTCACCATGGACTACTTGCTGGAATCTATCGACAGTTCCGACGCGCCACAGCGAAAAACCGCACCGACCTCCTCAGAAGATAAACACGGGACACAGAGTACCCTTCGTCGTCCAGTACTTTCCCGGAGCGGAGAAGCTACGACATCTCCTCTGGAGCCTTCAACATGTCATCGATGAAGATGAACATCTCGCCAAGGCCATCCCCACACCCCCACTTCTTGCCTTCAAACAGCCGCACAACCTCAAACAGACCATTGTCCGCAGCAAACTACCCAGCCTTCAGGAGAACAGTGACCACGACACCACACAACCCTGCCACAGCAACCTCTGCAAGATGTGCCGGATCACCGACACGGATGCCATCATCTCACATGAGAACACCATCCACCAGGTACACGGTACATACACTTGCAACTTGCCCAACGTTGTCTACCTGATACGCTGCAGGAAAGGATGTCCAGAGGCATGGTACATTGGGGAAACCATGCAGACGCTACGACAACCGCTCGACAATCACCAGGCAAGACTGTTCTCTTCCTGTTGGGGAGCACTTCAGCGGTCACGGGCATTCATCCTCTGATCTTCGGGTAAGCGTTCTCCAAGGTGGCCTTCATGACACATGACACCGCCGGGTCGCTGAGCAGAAACTGATAGCCGAGGGCGGCCTCAACCGGGATCTTGGGTTCATGTCACACTATCTGTAACCCCCACAACTTGCCTGGACTTGCAAAATCTCTCTAGCTGTCCTGTCTGGAGACAATACACATCTCTTTAACCTGTGCTTAATGCTCTCTCCACTCACATTGTCTGTACCTTTAAGACTTGATTAGCTGTATTAGCATTGATTAGCTTGATTAGCATTCCAATCATTATTCTGTAAATTGAGTTTGTGTCTCTGTGTGCCCTGTTTGTGAGCACATCTCCCACTCCACCTGACGAAGGGGCAGCGCTCCGAAAGCTAGTGGCATTTGCTACCATGTAAACCTGTTGGACTTTAACCTGGTGTTGTTAGACTTCTTACTGTATAGTGCTAATGGCCAGAGCTCTGGATTATTTTCATGTAACACTTGATGTCACCCATGCTCCAGATACTTTAGGATTTGTAATTAATACAACTCAGCATATTTAGAATAGTACAAGGATGTAATTATGGTTTTCAGTCACTGTCCAAAACTCTGTTCCCTAACTGCCTCTTCCATCCTTTTCCCTGGCAATAATCTGAGATCAAATCAATCTGTTTGCAACCTTTGTGTAACATTTGATCATGAGGTAAACTTCTGACCTCATATATGCTTTATCACTAACAAAGCCAGGGACCCGGGTTTGATTCCCGGTTTGGGTCACTGTCTCTGTGGAGTCTGCACATTTTCCCTGTGTCTGCATGGGTTTCCTCCGGGTGCTCCGGTTTCTTCCCACAGTCCGAAAGACGTGCTGGTTAGGTGCGTTGGCCGTGCAAAATTCTCCCTCAGTGTACCCGAACAGGTGCCGGAGTGTGGCGACTGGGGTATTTTCACAATAACTACGTTGCAGTGTTAATGTAAGCCTACTTGTGACACTAGTAAATAAACTTAAACCTACTTCCACCTTTTACCGTTGCTTAATTCACTCTCTCAGCCCCCAGTATTTCTTTGGTGACATTTCTGCTTATTCAGTACTGGATGTCAGAGCAGCAGCTGATAATTTAACAACAGTCAAGGTGTCCAGAAAGATGATGAGGCAGAGTTGGGCGTCACCAGCCTGCATGTGGAAAATTAACACTTTTTAGGTGATGTCACTGAGGGGGGCAGCACGTGGATGAGAAATTTTATAGATAGAAAGCCAAGACAAACTAGAAATTGATAGAAATGAGACAAGGATAACCCAGAATCTTAACCAGCAGTGATGAGACTTGATAGCAGTTTGTCAGACGGCTTCCAAATCAAAGGTGTTGTGCAACAGGGATGTGTTATCTCCACAGTAGGGTTCTGACTTTTCGCTGAAGCTATCTTCAGAGGCATAGAAGATCTACCAGGTCACAGCATTGCTGGGTTGAAATGAGATGAGCAGGTGGCACTGCACTGAGTGCAAAGTCAGAAGACAGGCTGCAGTAAACTGTGAGCAAGTGAAAGCAAGGAGTGAAGAACATGGATTAGGAATGAATGTGAGGAAGATCAGGACAATGGTCATGAGCAGAGACCTAACCCCAGAATAAAAACCTCCTGACTTTTAAGTGGCGTCTGGACAAATACATGAATAGGATGGGAATAGAGGGATATGGTCCCCGGAAGGATAGGGGGTTTTGGTTCAGATGGGCAGCATGGTCGGTGCAGGCTTGGAGGACCGAAGAGCCCTTTCCTGTGCTGCAATTTTCTTTGTTCTAACCCCAGAAGTGAAAACCGAAGTAAATGGACAAGTGCAGGAGCGAGTGAAAAGATTCATGTCCCTTGAGCAGATTATCATGAGTGAGGGAGATGTGATTCTGAGATCCGAAGGAGAATTGAGATAACGAAGACCAGCTTTGTCAGAGTGAAGGACAAGTTAACGTCAAAAAAACTAAACCCGAATCTTGGTGAAAGAATGCTAAGGTAGCAACCCATACTATTGGCAGAATATGCCAAACAGTATCACAAAGAAAAGCTCACATTAAATGACTGCAGTGATTTTGGAGAGGGTCAAAGATTGGAAGCACTAAGCATTAGAGCAGCCAAAGATGGAAATAGTTTGACAGTAATGAGAAGAGGCTCCCTGGCTGGTCAACCTCGAGTGTGTAGTGGAATTTGGCTCTGAATGAAAGGGCTACAGGGCAAGTTTAATTGGGTGGCTCTTTACTACAATCCTCTTACGGGAGATGAGAATCTAGGACGGTAATTGAAATTCCAGTTCCTGTAACCTACATTTTTCTCTCCAGCCTACAAGCTCCCTTGCTAACTCTTTGAATAAGATTGCTCACTTTAGATGTGTCTCCTGAGTGAAGTCTCTGGAGGAGAAGCTTCTTGCAACTTGTGCTGTGTTTCAAATCGAAAGCAAAGACATTGTTTGTGCAATGAGCAGATAATCGCATTTTCAAGACTTCACATCAGTCTTCCAAACCTATGAAGTCCTCAGTTGTTCATGTCATGATTAGCTGGAAATGTTAACAGTTGCAGTAAATAATCACTTTCTTAGCGTTATCAAATATTTTTTATTCTAACAGGTGTCATAATTCGAAGGAAGAGTGGAGAGATTCGCTGTCCTTTAGCAGTCGAGGCTTTTGCTGCTCACCTTGGCTATATCTGCAAATATGACGATAAATACAGCAAGTAAGTTCACACAGGAATACTGCAATGTTTATCTGCTAGCTTCGAAATCTGTACATACTCCTCAGAATAAAAACCTGCATCATATGTGACTAGGATCTAAAAATTATGGTTTAAAACATATTTACCTACTCTTGGTTCCGGGATAGTGCTATTTAATGGGTTACTTTATGTGGGACCTCAAGACATTAGCGTTATCATGAAGAGTGCAAAACACAGCAAGAAGCAAATAAAATATGGGATCTACAGTTCTGTAGAAGGATCATTTGGATCTTGAAACATTAATTGTATCTCTCACAGATGCTGCCAGACCTGCTGAGATTTTCCAGCATTTTCTGTTTTATTTCCAGCATCTGCAGTATTGGATATTAGTTTGATGATCTCATATACTCAAATTCTTGAAGGATAATTTGGGAGTATAGCTGGACAATTTACAAAGAACCAAAATTAAACATGGAAGACGCGATGTGATTTTTCCCAATGAACAAAAATGCAGAGGTTGATATAATGAGAATTTTTGAAGATAACTCCCTCAAATATGTTTGTTTTGTACTTTCCTCCATTCATCCAGCAACCCTGAATGAATCTAAAGAAGTTAACGTTTCCATCTCCTGAGAGGGCAGCTTCCTGTTCCATGCTTTTTCTGGTGAATTGTTATCAAGTCTTTGCTTTCTTCTGCAAAATCACATCGGGATTCCAAAGGTTTCAGTCTTGATGCTCTGTTCATTGTCCTAATAGTTATACTAATCAGATGTTGTCAATGATGATCACAACTGGAAAATAACTTGTCTTGGAAATTACAGTGTTGTTGGCTCAATGTGGTGCAATTGAAATCTTCAGAACTATAAACTTTCCTCCCCGCCTTCAGGTCCTCACTTCGGTTCTCCGGTTCCCAATTCTCAAATCTATTTCTCCTAACGTCTAGTTCCTGATTTTTCAGATAAATAATTGTGTCAGAATGAAGGAGCTGAATTGAGCTCTGTAATCAGAGGGAACCAATCTGACTTAAACAAGTACCTGTGGTGGCACATTCTGTTTATTGCCAAAGATGGGACCTGACTACTTTCTTATGGAGCCTTTTCTCATTTGTGTCGGCAGTAGTTTGGCAGGATGTTTTGTTTTAGCACAGTTTTTTAAAAAGTGATACAAATGTGAACAAACGATATAGAAATTATACCAAAGCCAGGAGATGCCAAAAACATGACTTGCATTTCTACAGAGCCACTTGCTGTTACTGGATGCTCCAAAGCATCTTGTAACCAACAAACAAAAATTTAACCATTGCCCCATGACATTCGATAGCATTACTATCACTGATTTAAACAACTCCTGGAGGAGGAGACTCCACAAATATTCCAATCCTCGATGATGGGGCAGCTTAGCACACAGTGCAAAAGACAAGGCTGAAGCATTTGCAACACTCTTCAGTCAGAAGGGCAAGTGGATGATCCATCTCGACCTCTGCCAGAGGTCTCCAGCAACACAGATCCCAGCCTTCAGCCAATATGATTCACCTTATGTGATAGCAAGAAGTGAAGGCACTGGGTATTGTAAAGGATATGGACCCTGACAATATTCCAGTAATAGTCCTGAAAACTTGTGCCCCAGAGCTTACTGCCCCCTTGGCCAATCAGTTCTCTTACAGCTACAACACAAGCATGTTGCCAGCAATGTGGAAAATTGCCCAGTTAAGTCCTGTACACAAGTAACAGGATAAATCCAACCCAGCCAATTACCGCCCCGTCAGTCTACTCAATCACCAGTAAAGCGATGGAAGGGGTCATCAACAGCGCTATTAAGCGGCACTTAATTAGCAATAACCTTCTCATTGATGCTCAGTTCCTGACCTCATTACAGCCTTGGTTTAAACATGGACAAAAGAGCTGAACTCCACAGGTGAGGTGCGAGTGACTGCCCTTGATAGTAAGGTCACATTTGGCATCAAAGCACCCTAGCGAAGCTGAAGTCGATGGGAATCGGGAAAACTCACTGCTGGTTGGAGTCATACCAAGTACAAAGGAAGATGGTTGTGGTTGTTGGAGGTCAGTCATCTCAGTGAGAACATCACTGCAGGAGTCCTTCAGGGTAGTGTCCTAGGCCCAACCATCTTCGGGTGCTTCATCAATGACCTTCCCTCCATCATAAGGTCAGAAGAGGGGATGTTCACTGATGATTGCTCCAATTTCAACACCTTTTGAAACAGTCCATGTCCAAATGCAACAAGACCAGGATAATATTCAGGCTTGGGCTGGCCAGCGGTGGGTAACATTCACACCACAAGTGCTAGACACTGATCATATACAACAAGAGCAAATCTAACCAATGCCCCATAACATTCAGTGGCATTACCATCGCTGAATTCCCCCACTGTCAACATCCTGGGGGTTGGCATTGACCAGAAACTGAACAGGACTAATCATATAGATAGTGTGGCTACAAGAGCAGGTCAAAGGCTAGGAATCATGTAGTGAATAACTTACCTGACTCCACAAAGCCTCTCCACCATCTACAAGGCACATGTCAGGAGTGTGATGGAATACTCTCCCACTTGCCTGGATGGGTGCAGCTCCAACAACACTCAGGAAGCTCAACACCTTCCAGGACAAAGCAGTTGCTTGATTGGCACATCTTCCACAAACATTCACTCTCACCATCACTGACACTGTAGCAGCAGTGTGTATCATCTACAAGATGCACTGCAGGAACTCACCAAGGCTCCTTAGATAACACCTCCCAAACCCACGACCACTAATATCTGGAAGGACAAGGGCAGCAGATACATGGGAACACCACCAACTGGAAATTCTGAGCCACTCACCGTCCTGACTTGGAAATATATGGCTGTTTCTTCACTGTCACTGGGTCAAAAACCTGAAACTCCCTAACAGCACTGTGGGTGTACCTACACCACATGAACTGCAGCGATTCAAGAAGGCAACTCACCACCACCTTCTCAAGGTCAACAGGGATGGGAAATAAATGCTGGCCAGCCAATGAGAGCTGCATTCCTTGAATGAATAAAAGAAATTCTCAACCTTGTGTTTAAATTCTTGCATGTGCAATCCCTCAAATTTCTACATCGTAAACAGTGCTACACTTCCTCCCATTTTACCCCACATCATTGTCATGCTTTTAGTATTACGGTTCTATTTGAAATTCCCCCTCAAAACTCACTCTGCCTGTTTAACAACCTGTTCTCTTAAGACCCTTGAGACCTATTTTAGTTGTGGTGTTGGTCAGTCAACCTAACCCCTTCCATGGCTGTGTTTTTTATGCATTTCTATGTTTAAGATGCTATAATGAATGCAGCTGTTAGCTTGATTTTCCCCCAATACCAATGCCAACCAGAGCCTTGTGCCACCAAGACCACCTCACTTCTGGATACTCATCAGCGAGTATTGTCATTCATCCACAACAATAACAGCTCAATTCTTCAGAATAACGAGGCAGGCCAAGTTATTCCAAGGGTTTCTTTTTTTATTCATTCATGGCACATGGGTGTCACCGGCTGGCCAGCATTTATTGCCCATTCTTAGTTGCCCTTGTTCAACAACGGTTTCACGGTCATCAGTAGATTCTTAATTCCAGATATTTTTTATTGAATTCAAATTCCACCATCAGCCATGGCGGGATTTGAACCCTGGTCCCCAGAACGTTAGCTGAGTTTCTGGATTAATAGTCAAGCGATAATACCTCTCGGCCCCCTGCGTACAGCAGTAACTTGTTTAGACTGTGTTCTGTTTTCTCCCACTAATTTTATAGATTAATCTCATTTTGTTTCTCAGTAATGACATTATCCAATCGTCCTGATGCCAGTATTTTAGTGGTTGGCTGCAGTGGAGAACATTTCCTTCCCCTGAATTAAAAGTGGTTCTACAGCCCCAAGTAGTTTTTGTATTTCATTTTGTAGAGGTTTGATCTTGAAGATTAGCATTACTTTCTGAACTTTCAGCTGTGGCAAATCAATTTGTAGAATTCAAAGATGTACAGGAGGAAATTATAGTAAGTCACAAATCATTTACATGGAAGAATGCATAAGAAATTTCTACACAGGTTATTCATCCCACATCCTTTCCTCAAAACAATTGCGGAGGAAGTGACTTTGTTCAGTTTTCAGTTCAGTTTCACGCCCCTCGGAGTGATAATACTGGCAGCACAAATGCCAAGGTCAAATTGTTGCACTGCGCCCACAGGGCTAAGCCACATCTCATACCCATGTCCTAAACATTTTTTAAATATCTCACTGTCAAGCTAAAAAGAGATATTGTACACCAGGAGAGAGAGTCCCACGCCAGTTTCTTTGAGTAAGTTGATTTGAAGACCTCTGTTGGAATTTGAGGATATAAATGTTCATATAAACACAATGTATGTACTCCTGTAATTGAGTTTGTTCTTTTCACAGGTACTTTATATCTCACAAAGCCAACAAGACCTGGCAGCAAGTGTTTTGGTTTGTGCTCAGTATCACCGTCAATAACTCATACGTCTTGTACAAGATGTCAGAAGCATATCTCGTCAGGCGCTACACTCGGGTACAGTTTGGTGAAAGACTGGTCAAAGAGTTGCTAGGGATTGAGGAGTATCTCCCTTCAGAGTGATAATGCTGGCAGAGCAAGTGCCAAGGTCAAATTGTTGCACTGCATCCACAGGGCTAAACCATATCTCACACCCACGTCCTAAACATTTAAAAAATATTTCACTGTCAAGCTTTTACTTGAAATTTGCAGCAAACACGCCCATTAACTCCCAGCTCTGCCACGGAGTAACCAGGCCAACAGGCAACTGAGGACCACACGCCATTTGCAAGGAATCTGGAAGCTGGTACTGCCATTGAAAGCAAACTGGAAAATCCAGATGTAACTTACCTTTTGATGTAAGTGCTGCTGCAGGCAATTGAAGATGGATGATGTTCAACTTGACCATAACTGGTATAACGTAAGGTTTGGAAAATGTGGTCCAAATTGTGGCTTTTTAAAAATATACTCAGAGAGGGAAAATGCACACTTTTTTTATACACAAACCGCAAGTGTGGGAAATATCAATCATCACAAAGAATCTTGTAATTTTCTTTTTTAAACAGTAAGAATCTTAATGAACAACATAGTTTATAATTTACACCTTCACAAGAGTATTGTGTTCCATAATACATCAGCACTTAATTCACACCTCACCATAATGCAATCTAACAGCCCTGTATAGATATTTATAATGAAAGACTTATTATGCATTCTGAATGTTTACATTGAACTAGCTATGATATCATGTTCAGAATTCAGTCTGTGAGATGTACTGCATTTAGCGGATCCTGCACCAGAGATGAATTATGTTTATTCACTGTTCTTTATCACTGCAGGGGATTAGACGATGTCGCTTAGAACACTAAATCCTTAGATCATGTACATGGATATAGTTTAAAACAAAACTATGCCTTTTGGGAGTCAAAGTTCAGTTGCTTAACTGAGCCATTAGATGCAGCAGGATTATGGTAGTGAGATAATGTGCCATTGTATGAATGCATTGGATGGGTTAGCTGGCGGAAACTGCTTCCTAGAAGTATCTTGCCAGCTATACAACAGTGGGAACTGATGGCTAGAGTGGAATCTGTGTCTGTACGTGAACTGTAGTAATCATAAAGGAGAATGAAGGGTATTGTGCAATTCTAAAATCTCTGGTTTGGAGACAGCATGTAGAGTTACTGTCTGCTTTCATGTGGGGTCCATGTTCTGTTTCTCCTTTGATTTGCATTCAAGCAATGTATGTCTCAATAAAAGTGCCCTGTATATTACAAAATGTTGTATTTAAAATATAAAGGTGTATGTTACAATTTACAATAAAGTCAACCTGGAGAATTGTGGCTGAAAGTTCTGTTGTTTTGCAGTAAGCACCTGAACTGGAATTAACTGCTTAATATCAGGTGAGCAGAAAAGCTAATCATAACTGCTGGAAAAACACAGAACACTGGCATAGTATTACTGACGGGAGAGTGTGGGACAATCGCAGTGTTACTGACGGGAGAGTGTGGGACAATCGCAGTGTTACTGACGGGAGAGTGTGGGACAATCGCAGTGTTACTGACGGGAGAGTGTGGGACAATCGCAGTGTTACTGACGGGAGAGTGTGGGACAATCGCAGTGTTACTGACGGGAGAGTGTGGGACAATCGCAGTGTTACTGACGGGAGAGTGTGGGACAATCGCAGTGTTACTGACGGGAGAGTGTGGGACAATCGCAGTGTTACTGACGGGAGAGTGTGGGACAATCGCAGTGTTACTGACGGGAGAGTGTGGGACAATCGCTGTATTACATTGTTGCGCTGACAGGAGAGTATAGGAAAATCACAATCACTGACAAGAGTGTGGGGCTATCTCAATATAACTGATGGGACAGTAACAAATGGTCAAAGAGTAGGGAAACAGCTCACTGAAGTACCAGTACAGGACCGGACCTGAACTTAGTGATTCAAACTGCTGTGCCTCAGAAAAGCAGCCAGCATAACGACACACCTTGGACATACTCTCTTCCACCACCTTCCATTGGAAAAAAGATATGGAAGTCTGAGATCACATACCAACTGACTCAGAACAGCTCCTTCCCTGCTGCCATCAGATTTTTGAATGGATCTACCTTATATTAGGTTGATTTTTCTCTTCATCCTAGCTATGACTGTAACACTACATTCTGCACTCCTTTCCTTCTCCCCTATGTACTCTATGAACAGTATGCTTTGTATAGTGTGCAAGAAACAGTACTTTTCACTATCATAGTACATGTGACAATAAATCAAATCTAAGGAAACTAGCAGGATCAGTTTCAGCACACAATGAGCAACAAAACTGATAGTTTTAGCAATAGGAACTTGTAGCACCCTACTTGTAGTGCCTCTTACAATTATAGCTACTTCAGGTACTTTTCTGTATTAGTGTCATTTTGACAGTGTAAGGAGTTGTATATATGGTCAAAGCACATCATCTGAAGTAGCTGTACCAGGGTTTGCTCATTTTTTACTGGGAATCTGTGCCTTTGGTTTTTAGTGACATCAGTTGAGATCTGGAGCATCAGGCCTGTCCTTGCTTTTCCTGTCGATGCATTTGCTAAAGGTGCATCTGTCAAGCAATGACAATGGGCAGGATTTTCTGGCTGCACTTGTCCTGAAACCAGCCTGAGGTCAATGGACCTTTCCATAGTCTTTTCCCCTGTGGCTCCGCCCCCCCCCCCCCCCCCCACCACCCCACCGTCTGCTACCTGATTCCTGTGGCGGGTGGAATGGGAAAATGTTTTTAGGTTCCCTCATTTCATGAATAGTTTACTTGTAATGGGCAAAAAGTTTCCAAAAAATTGCAATTTTTCAAGTCTTGAATGCACAATAACCTGGAAAAAGTCAATAATAGAATTCAGCCGAGTGTGAAGGCTATTCAGTGCTGACTCATTATTTAAAAATAATGTTCAAGGGGGGCGGTGAGCTGCTGCTGCAGGCTGTGAGGTGAGGGTGCGCCAAATGCAAGGGAGCTCCAAGATTTTTAACTAGTAACAATGAAAGAGCAAGCAATGTTTCCTATCTGGCACACTGAACTGCAGGTGGTGGTGCTGGCCTTGTTCTGTTATGAACTGGAGGTTGTGAGTTTGGGAGACACTGCCCAAGTCTTGGTGAGTTGGTGCAGTGCAGCTTGTACACACTGCAGCCGTAATGCACTTGTGTTAGAGGGAGTGAATGGTTAAGGTAGTGGATGGGATATTAGGTGAACTAAAAGCAATATTTACTCCAATGTTAAAAAAATTGTTTTCCCACCGTTATTTCTTCCAAGGGGTTAAGATAAATGGTAAACACTGGAATTGGTATCACTAAGCATCTGGTCAGAAGATGGTTACTGCCATAAAAAAAAGTGCTAAAACCACAGTACATCCCCCCCTCCCCTTCAAAATCTTTCACGTAATTGAGCAATTTACTATAGGTTTCCAGTCCCCCCTCAGGCTACTTGGTGTACTGAACCCACAGGTGGAAACATTCAAATACAATACCAAGGGAGTAATGCACTGTCAACGGTGTCAACTTTTGGATGAGACAAACAAACGTCCCTCATCAGTGGCCACAAAAGATACCATGGCATTATTTGAAGAGTAGGGGTGGCACATTGCACTGCTGCTGCACACCAGGGACCAGGGTTCAATTCCGGCCTCGGGCGAGTGGGTGGAGTCTGCACGTATTCCCTGTGTCTGCGTGGGTTTCCTCCCACAGTCCAAAGATGTGCAGGTTAGGTGGATTGGCTATGCTAAATTGCCCCATAGAGACAGGGGGACTAGCTAGGGTAAATACATGGGGTTAGGGCCTGGATGGAATGTGGTCAATGCAGACTCGATGGGCTGAATGGCAGCCTCCAGTGAATTCTCCCCATTGTCCTGGTCAGTACTCATCCCTCAACCAACATCAAACATTATCTAATCATTCTACCATGACCATTTATAGAACCTATCTATGTGCAAATTGGCTGCTGCATTTCCTACATTAAAACAGTGTCCAGGTTGAAATGAGATGTCTTTCACAACCCTAGGATGTCCCAAAGCATCAGAAATGCAAGTTACTTCTCTCAACATTTTACTATGTTAATATAATTTACAAAAATATGAGAAGATGGAATTTAAAGGTATAAAGTTTATTAAAGTTAATTCATTTTCAAAGATGCTTTCCATCACATCTATAAAAAGTATGAGCAAGATCATGCTTTGTAGATTAGTGAGAAAAATGCAGGAAGAGTCATTCTATGAGTTGATGGCACTGTTGTCATTTTTGAACACTCCATAGTGACATCATTGCGCACAACACTAACGTTACTCTTTACAAAAGTCACTCAAGAATTGGGCATTAAGAAAAGAAATTACAGTATTTTTTTTTACAGAAAAAAATCAATACAGTTACAAGTCACTTCAAAGCAAAAGCAAGTCCAATGTCTTCTGGAGACAACCTAAGCACTGGAATTGGAGAGTTCTCCATCCTTCCACTGATCCCCTTCGCATTTTGCGAATAGCAAAGGCTTTTAATAATGGGATTTTTTTTTCTCTTCTTGTTAGGAGGAAATACTTTCAGTATTTAAAATTCCAAGACTATTAAAAATTATAAATGAAAAGGATGAAGCTCTTCTACAGAATGAACTTTGGCACACTGTGGCATGTAAACATTTTATTTGAAAAATACCATCAAACCCCACGTTCAGCAGCAGTAAAATCTATCTTTCCAAGAATGAACTTGGAAATTTCACGATGTGTAAGTTTCTGCTTTTAAAGCTGGTAATAAAAACATTGTCTGCCCTTTCACATAAACAAAGACATGGAAGATTGAATGAAGCAGAGATTGAGATGAGACAGAGCAAGGAAGTGACAAGAGATATAGCTGGAGAGGGGCAAGCAAGAGATAAAAGAGACATGGGGGGTCTGAGGGAAGACAGGCAGCGAGACGTTTCTTATTTTAATCATCCTTTGATATTCCGACT
This sequence comes from Mustelus asterias, assembly GCF_964213995.1. NCBI lineage: Eukaryota > Metazoa > Chordata > Chondrichthyes > Carcharhiniformes > Triakidae > Mustelus > Mustelus asterias. The sequence continues at coordinate 137,971,000 of NC_135805.1, forward strand.
GTGCCAGACACTTTTATTGCATTGTGGTCACTAAATCTGAAAACAGTGTCACCTGACAAGACAGTCATCAATTTGATAAACTAAATAAATATAAATGGAATAAGGCTTTACAGAAGACTGATACTAAGAGACATACTTGCTACCAGAGGCGATCTTGGGAGGCAGTGGCACACAAACCATTTTCTTTCTAAGTTGCCTACTGCTTTCAGTTCACTAAGCGATCATTTTATAAAAATTCCTTTTAAGCCTTCAAATGACAGGCATAAATAAAATGAAAAAAGTACTGTCATTGCTGAAGGTGCACTTGTGATCACCTAGAAATTTGACTTTGTTGTTACTTGTCCTGGGATAGGCAAGGCACCCGTTAGACACCACTTTGAAAATGTCAACGCAGAGTAAGCAAGCAGGTGAATTGTTGGATGGTTTTACAGTAAGTGCAGGGTGGAATCACAAACAAAAGGAATGATGTTGGCGAGTTACAGTCACTTAACACAGCTACTTACATAATAAATATAAAATATTTTTGAATTGTCTTTGATCCATTAAATAACAATTAGCAATGTGTGTTTGTGCCTTGCAATTTCAGGGTTACACCCCCCATCTACCCCAAGCACAGAAAGGATTAAGAAGTGCTGAGGTTTAACTGAGCATAACAAAGACATACTGAGTTGCAACTACAGCATGTGGCTCTGTTTTTCTTTTGGATATTGTTTCACTTCCCTACATCATTCTCGTCTTTGTTCGATTAATTCTTCACGGCTTACAAAACTAATCATACGCTGAATTACAGTTAAGGAGTTTGCACACCCTGCAGTGAAAACTGAACATCAGAAAAAAAAAACAGTAGCTTCGCATTTGGACAACAGTCGATACAAAAATTAATCACAAAAAGACTAAATAACGTGATTTCTGAAACACTACAGAGCTGGACACCATCTTCTTTAGAGACGCAGATGTTTTGTGCTCGTAAGCAGCCTTCATTATCAGTGCAGTGCATTTCCTATAGAACAAAAATCCAATCTGGGAAACGTCCACAACAGAAGGACTGAAATGGTTCTTGTTGTGAATGGAAGTGTGTGTACCGTCCTACTTAAGATCAGAAGGGAGGGAGATGGGACTTTGCTAAATGAAAAGAAAGATATATAGATACAGAGTACTGAAACCAACAAGTTTAGAAACTTGATACATTAATTCAAAAAAAAAGATGTCATATGGAACTCTTTCAAAAATCGAGGTATATGGTTGAATGCAAACTTGATTTACCAATTTAAATATAGTCCACATTGAAAGTTCCAAATGTAATGGTCCAGATGTATTACTGCTGTAAATTAAGTGTGAATTTCCACTGCTGTGAAAGGGATGGATTGCAGACTTCTACAGTGAGCCCGCCACTCCTGGCGTTTCGACTGTCCAGACACAGATTGCTGCCAACGTGTCTTAGTTTCGAGTTGTTCTCAATTTGTTCCCATTTCTGTAAAGAATATCACCAGGGGGAGGTTAGTGTGCCAAATGCATTATAAAATCAGCTCAAAATTACAAAGTATTTACATCACTGGTCCTTCAGCCAACAGGTCTACGTTATTGAAAGATGAAATATAGACTCCTCTAATTACAGCCTCCTCCCTCTCCCGATTGTCAAACAGCATCAACATAACCTATTCCTTTCCCCTTCACGCTTATCCAGCTTTCTATTAAATGCATCTGCGCTATTCATCTCAGCTACTCATTGTGGTAGCCACTTCCATATTTTCACCACTCTGCGTAACAAGGCTTTTGGCTAAGATCAAGCGTCAGATGGGGTGCAATGCTTTTTCTTGTCAGCTTGGATTATGTTTGTCTTTTCTGTGGGGACCATGAATTGGATTCAATTGGAATTTGGTTTTTGGAGCAAGCAAGGAGATGGATTAAGGTCTTGCCCTGTCCACCCTGCACATTGGCTTTGTAATTTTAAGAATGGAGTAAAATTTAAAAACAAAACAAGGTTTCTCCAGAATATTCTACTGCAGTGATTGCCAAACTTTTATATCTCATGGCACTCCTCTAGACTATAAAAAGATTTTGAGGTACGCCTCCTGTTTTTTCTGAACTACCGTCCAGCTAAATATTTTTTGGGGCGATTTTCAGCCTGTGCTTGCCGTCGGAGAGAACAATGACACAGGTAGAAAATCCAGAGAGAATCAGGAAACACGGGTTTCCATGGTTTTCTGTCCGTGTCTGGATGCCAAAAATCTGATTCCCACCATAATAACGTGGAGCGCTGATAGCTTCAGTTCCAGCGATCGCAAAACCTGGGCCATGGACTTGGAACAATGTAAACAATACAACATAAATGTAAAACAGGGTTTCTGCACCCATTTGGAGCTTTAGCTTTTTATGCGGGCGCATGGGGGCCTTTGTCTTCAGCTCCAGGTTCTGTTGGTCATGCGCATAGGCCTGACCAACATAAAACGTCAAAACCACGCACGTGCGGCTCTTTCCCAGCCTGTGCATGTCATAGAGTCATGATGTGGAGATGCCGGCGTTGGACTACATTTCCACTCCATCTGACGAAGGAGCAGCGCTCTGAAAGCTTATGGTATTTGCTACCAAATAAACCTGTTGGACTTTAACCTGGTGTTGTGAGATGTCACAGAGTCATAGAGGTTTACAGCATGGAAACAGGCCCTTCGGCCCAACTTGTCCATGCCACCCTTTTTTTTTAAACCCCTAAACTAATCCCAATTGCCCGCATTTGGCCCATATCCCTCTATACCCATCTTACCCATGTGACTGTCTAACTGCTTTTTAAAAGACAAAATTGTACCCGCTTCTACTACTACCTCTGGCAGCTTGTTCCAGACACTCACCACCCTCTATGTGAAAAAATTGCCCCTCTGGACACTTTTGTATCTCTTCCCTCTCACCGTAAACTTTTGTATGGGAGCCCTGACGTTCATCAGGTCTTGGAGCTGCCAAAAACAGCTGAAGATGAAGGCTAGTTTTGGTTTAATTACATGAGTTTTTAATCATTTTGAATCCTTCGTTATGGCACACTTTGGGGATTTAGGGGGAGGTGGTCTTCGCGGCACACTAGTGTGCCTTTGAGAAATGTATTTGTCATGTTTTTGAGCCGGATCTGTTGTAGCATTTTTAATTTCGGAGACATTCTGGATCCAGCAGCATTGTACTGTTCCTGCAGCAACATAATTGATTTTAATTGATGCACTATTTGTTTTAATCTGAACTAATGCAGAGTTCTGTTGTTTTGTGTTTTCCCCATGGGATATTTCAGAGTGGGGTTTGATTAGCGTTAATTGACAGGGACGGTCATATGACTGGATATAGTTGGGCTTACAGAGAACTCAAGCTTAGTCTGCTTTTTGGGAGAAGAAGAAGTGCCTCTCTTTCCCCCCTCTCTGGGGTCTTGAGATGGAATCTGCCAAGAAATAAGCCTTTTTCGCAGAGATTCTACTGTTTACGGGTGGAGCTTTCTCTGGAAGTTGCTACATGAGAATTAGAAGACAAGTGTCTGTATGGATCACTCTCCAGAAGTGTCAAAAGGCTGGAAATCTAGTACCTGTGTAAGTAGCTTTGGTTTCTATGCTAACTGGTTTTAAAGAAGGGATTCATGTCTGTGAGGAGATACTGCTAAATTCCCCTCGATTAGAGGAATAGCTAGCTGTTAAGAATTATACTTTGTCATGAATTATGTATTTCAATTGGTAAAAATTATGCTAATTCTTTTTGTTATATTCTAACTGTGTTCTTAAATAAAGTTTGTTTAGATAAAAGCTTCCTAGTGGGTCACTTGAATCATACTTGGAGTGAAACAACTTATGCTCACCCTAATGCCAAACTCAAATGTAAAAGTTAGGGTCGAGGCTAAATTAAAAAAATACTTTGGATTTCTCACCTGGCCCTTAACAGCAATGTTGGGAACCACTGTTCTATTGGACGTTGGTTCGGCCGCATTTGGAATACTGCGTCCAGTTCTGGTCGCCACACTACCAGAAGGACGTGGAGGCTTTGGAGAGAGTAGAGAGGAGGTTTACCAGGATGTTGCCTGGTATGGAGGGGCTTGTTTATGAGGAGAGATTGGGGAAACTGGGGTTGTTCTCCTTGGAAAGACGGAGGATATGGGGAGACTTAATAGAGGTGTATAAAATTATGAAAGGCATAGATAGGGTGAACGGTGGGAAGCTTTTCCCCAGGTCGGTGGTGACGTTCACGAGGGGTCATAGGTTCAAGGTGAAGGGGGGGAGGTTTAACACAGATATCAGAAGGACATATTTTACACAGAGGGTCGTGGGGGCCTGGAATGTGTTGCCGGGCAAGGTGGTGGAGGCGGACACACTGGGAACGTTTAAGACTTATCTAGACAGTTATATGAATGGAGTGGGAATGGAGGGATACAAAAGAGTGGTCTAGTTTGGACCAGGGAGCGGCGCGGGCTAATTGTTCTTTGTTTCTCGTTTCAAGGCTTCATTCTATGATCATCTTGCTGGTGCCAGTACAGAGCGAGACTGCGGATAGTTGGGAACCTGTCTCGGGGGCAGGGAATTCATATGGTGTTCATGGAAGTGGAAATGAATAGGGTTGGGAAGCATTTTCCGATCAGGGCCAGTGTGATCTCCTGGACTCGTTTCGATCGCCTCAGGGGGTCGGAGAGGAATTTCCCAGATTTTTTTTCCCCATATTGGCCCTGGGGTTTTCACTCTGGGTTTTCGCCTCTCCCTGGAGATAACATGGTCTGGAATGGGGGGGTGGGGGTGAGTTAATAGGTTGTGATGAACAAAGCATCGTAGCTGTGAGGGACAGCTCGGTGGATAGGATATTAGTATGTAGATAGGCTGGAAAATTGGGCGGGGATCCTGGATTCGGGATTCAATCCTGGACCGGGGAGCGGCGCGGGCTTGGAGGGCCGAAGGGCCTGTTCCTGTGCTGTATTGTTCTTTGTTCTTTGTTTGTTCTTTGGATATAAAAGTATACCGCACTGTAGGAATACAGGTATATCTTTACTTTGGAATAAAAAAATAACTTTGGAATAGGGGATAACATTAAAACATAGCAAGAATTAGATCATGTTTGCTAACATCAGTATAGGGGTAACAAAGCTTCACTCAGCAGGAACTTCAGTTAGCTTTGAGGAGGATAGACAATTGTATATGCACATGCTGTGTGGGATACATTCGCGTTTCTAGGAATAGAACTGCATACATTGTTCTGTATGAAGTCTTAATCATATTTTGAAACAATAACACTGTTCTTAACTTTTACAAAGCTCTAATTAAAAGGCTAAGGATTATCCAACAAGCAACCTGCTGTTACAACACCTGTTACCTACCTGTCTGCTGTCATTGTCTCTGCAACCTTGCAACTTTATAAGAGAACCAGCAACCCGGTCCACCACAGTAAGGCACAAATCCATGTGTTTCACTGACTTGCCTTTTGTGAGTGCCCATTCCTGACCAAATAAACCCAGAAAGACAACAAGGTGAAAACCAGACAGATGTTACAGGCAAGACTGTTATATACCATTCCCCCAACATGCTAACCCCACCCCGTACAACAGTGAACTTGTAACTCAAAGGCAGTGTACAAAAAGGCTCACCCATAGCAAGTCAGGAAACTAAATTCATTATCTGATGATTTGTGGGCTGAGAAAAAGTGACAGTGAAATATGTTGTACAGTCAAAATTAGGCAGGTTTAACTCATAGAAACATAGAAACCCTACAGTGCAGAAGGAGGCCATTCGGCCCATCGAGTCCGCACCGACCACAATCCCACCCAGGCCCCACCCCCACATATTTTACCCGCTAATCCCTCTAACCTACGCATCCCAGGACTCCAAGGGACAATTTTTAACCTGGCCAATCAACCTAACCTGCACATCTTTGGACTGTGGGAGGAAACCGGAGCACCCGGAGGAAACCCACGCAGACACGAGGAGAATGTGCAAACTCCACACAGACAGTGACCCGAGCTGGGAATCGAACCCGGGACCCTGGAGCTGTGAAGCAGCAGTGCTAACCACTGTGCTACCGTGCCGCCCAGATTCCTTCAGGCAATGGGAACGCGGCACCCTTGCCTGGTCTGGGCCTATACATGACTTCAATCCTCAGGATGTCCTCAGGAATGAGCAATAAACATAGGCTAAGGAGGCCCTCAGGTAAAGACAACTGCCAAGCGAAGCAAGAAAGATCCATTACATTTCAAAGTAAAAATTACATCATAATCATACAGGAATAATGACAAACACTACACACCTGGTTTCCTCCTGCATTGTGACATTCATAGACACCTACAACACCATCCGCAAAATGGCCCAGTGTGTCCAGGCAATTGGAACCTTGCTGTAATGCTCCAAACGCGATATCTTGGTGATCAGGGACCCTACAAGAGGGAAGGACAAACACTTATTATTAAGGCACATGTATCAGTTGAACTTGAAAGGTTAAACAAACAAGACTGAACTAAATATAGCAAAGAAAGAACTTGCATTCACAAAGTGCTTTTCATGACTGTAGCATGTCCCAAAGCGCTTTGACGTCATTTGTCCTGGCCAGAGAGGCTGGTGTGACTACTTAATGTCAAGCTTCTGTCTGCACAGTAGACAGCACCTAAACCTGGATTTTTTCACATCTTCCTAACATACCAATTGGCAAACAGTGAAGCTCAATTTCTACCCTACCAGTGCCAGGCACAGTGACTAATTCTTGCTGGGCATCCTGGAAAGTCATGTGTCGGACAATGGACATCTTGGAGATTTTTAAAATATATGTTTATGGGATGTGGGCTTCGCTGGCTGGACAGCATTTATTGCCCATCCCTGAGGATAGTTAGAGTCAATCACATTGCTGTGGGTCTGGAGTCACATGTAGGCCAGGCCAAGTAGATTTCCTTCCCTAAAGGACAGTAACTTCATTGCAGTGTTAATGTAAGCCTATTTGTGACTAATAAATAAACTACTTTAATATTACTTTAGATGAGCTTTTATGACAACTGACATGGCTATCATTAGACTTTTAATTCCAGATTTTTGAATTCAAATTTCACCATCTGCCATGGTGGGATTCAAACCCAGGTCCTCAGACCATTACCCTGGGTCTCTGGATGTTAGTCCAGTGACAATACCACTACGCCACCAACTTCTTTGTTTCTTATAGTAGATGACTGAACTGTACATTAATAAAGCTAAGTAAAGTTTATTTATTTATCACAAGTAGGCTTATATTAACACTGCAACGAAGTTACTGTGAAAATCCCCTAGTCGCCACATTCCGGCACCTGCTCAGGTACACATAGGGAGAATTTAGCGTGGCCAATGCACCTAACCAGCACGTCTTTTGGACTGTAGGAGGAAACTGGGGCACCCGGAGGAAACCCACCCAGACACGGGGAGAATGTACAGATTCCGTACAGACAGTAACCCAAGTCGGGGATCGAAGCCGGGTCCCTGGCGCTATGAGGCAGCAGTGCTAACCACTGTGCCACCCTGTTCTGTATACTCTGCCATCAAGTATCTCCAACTTAAATGTGTTGTTGGGAACAGGGAATGGGTTTGAATGTTAGCAACTCTCTGTGTTATTACAGTCCCCGACACTTAAATTAAGCAGCTGCTTCTATCAGCCAAAAAGTGAACTTTCTCATTAATTTTATTTGAAGTCGTGGGTTATAGCTTCTTAAATGTTGCAGCTGAATCAGCTGTGTTTATTCACTGGGTTACACCATGTTAAGGTTCACTGAATTCAGGAACAAACAAATTCAATCATTTTTTGTGTACCTGAACTCTTCGAATCCCTTCTAAATAGTGAGAGTTTACAGTTTGTACTAAGCGCTGACCGTAGTACAAAGAAAGTTAGTTGCATTGCATGCACTATTGTTTTATTCATTAATGATCTATAACAGACTGTTTCATAATGGAGTTCTATGAGAGCAGCACCCGATGATACAGCCGCCGTCGCGCATAGTGGGAAAATCATGTTCACGATAACACCTGGTGAGGACTGCAGTTATAAACAAAATAGCACGCACCTCTCTGAACATACAAATGAAGGCCAGGAGTAGGCCATTCAGCCTCTCGAACCTGCCCTGCCATTTGATAAGATCATGGTTGATGCCTCAATTCCACATTCACACTCTCTCGTTCATCAAGAATCTACCTCTCGGCCTGAAAAATGTTCATTGACTCTGTCCCCACCACTCTCTGGGGAAGAAAGTTCCAAAAACTCAGAAGAAAATTCTTCTCATTTCCATCTTAATTGGTAAACACCTTATTCCTAAATGATGTCCCCTAGTTCTAGTCTCTCCCACAAGTGGAAACATCCATCCTGTCAAGTTCCCTCAAGATCTTATATGTTTCAATAAGTTCATCTCTCAATTTTCTAAACTCCAATGGATCATAGAATCCCTACAGTGCAGGAGGCCATTCGGCCCATCGAGTCTGCACCGACCACAATCCCACCCAGGCCCTATTCCCGTAACCCCACACATTTATCCTGCTAATCCCTCTGACACTAGGGTCAGTTTAGCATAGCCAATCAACCTAACCCACACATCTTTGGACTGTAGGAGGAAACTGGAGCACCTGGAGGAAACCCACACAGACACGGGGAGAATGTGTAGACTCCACATAGACAGTGACCCAAGCTGGGAATCAAATCTGGGTTCCTGGTGCTGTGAGGCAGCAGTGCTAACCACTGTGCCACCATGCACAGATAAATCTATCGTAAAAGAGTAAAAGTTTGTCTGCTACTTTGAAAGTCTCTGGAGAGTTGTACAAGACCTCTGTAAAATGAGTTTTTCATTCAGCTTTAGAAGTGTTGGGAGAAGGAATACCTGAGAACCGTGCAGGTTAAAAACTTGAAACTTATTCAGAACTCTTTACCATACAGAAATATAGCAAACAACAGGGACTCATAGGATTTCAGCACTGGTGAATCAGAACTGGATAAGTAACCTACCTTAGCTCAGGATAAACATTTTCCAGGTACCACTTAAATGGTTTACAGGCCAGTTTCTTCTTCAGTTCTAATCTGCTCTGAATGCTGTGCAAAGAAGAAAATTACATTTTTATAGCACCTTTCACAGCCTCAGGAAGCCCAAAGTTTTAAAGTGGTTTTAAAGTGCAGTTACATTGTAATGTAAGAAACACGGCAGCCAAGTTGAACACTGCAAGCTCCCTCTAAATCCATTGGAGCAATGTGATAATCATCAAGTAACCTGCTTCAGTGATATTGGTTCAGGGCATTTACCCCGATCATCTTCAAATAATGCTCATTGGATCTTTACCGTCCATCCAAAAGAGCCGATCAAACCTCAGTTTACCATCTCATCTGAAAGGTGGAATCTCCAACAGTGCAGCGTTCCTGCAGTGCTGCACTAGACAATCAGTTTGAAAAGACAATTTCATAATAAACCAAAAAGTACTTCCAATATCACAATTCAGTATTCTCCTTCAATAACTCTTGCAAGTTGTTTGCACCTTTGTTAAAGATCATGCAGAAAAACAAAAATTGAAATCATTTATACAGCCCTGAATATTGTTGGGCAGAGGTGATTGTGAACCTTGACCATTGGGCTTTTCTTTGCCTCATGTCTGGATTTGTTGTTGGTTAATTAATAGAGATTGATCGCTAGGTTTAGTCAACATTCTGTGACCCTTTTTAAATTTGTTCACGGGATGTAGGCATTGCTGGCAAGACCAGCATTTATTGTCCATGTAAATGTGGTGGTGAACTGCCCTCATGAACCACTGCAGTCCATGTGGTGTAGGTACACCCACAGTGCTGTTAGGGAAGGGAATTCCAGGTTTATGACTCAATGAAGGAACAGTTATATGGTTCCAAGTCAGAAACAAAAACAGAAAATGCTGGAAAATCTCGGCAGGTCTGACAGCATCTGTGAAGAGAGAATAGAGCCAATGTTTCGAGCCTGAATGACGCTTCCTCAGCGCCTGCTCTGACAAAGGGCCACCCAGGCTTGAAACATGGCTCTATTCTCTCAGGCCTGCTGAGATTTTCCAACGTTTTCTGCTTTTATTTCAGATTCCAGCATCCGCAGTATTTTGCTTTTATCTTAGGTCCAAGTCAAGGTGGTGAGACTTGGAGAGCTATTTGCAAGTGGTGGTGTTCTCATTCGCCTGCTGCCCTTGTCCTTCTAGATAGTAGAGTTTGTGAATATTTAAGGTGGATAGGTGCAGATCAAGAGGGCTGACTTGTCCCGGATGGTACTGAGTATTGTTTGAACTGCATTCAGGTAAGTGGGGAATATTCCATCAAACTCCTGACTTGTGGCTTGAAGATGGGGTTAAGGCTTAGGGGAGAAAGGAAGCGATTCACTCACTGAAGAATACCAAGCCTCTGATCTGCTTTTGTGGACACACTAGTCAAGTTAGGTTTCTGGTTAATTGTAATCCTCAGGATGTCAATGGTGGGGGTTCATCAATGCCACTAAATGCCAAGGGGAAATAGTCAGATTCTTTCTTGTTGGAGATGGTCATTGCCTGGCACAAATCTCACTGATCAGCAAAGCCAGAATGTTGTCCAGGACTTGCTGCATGGAGGCACAGATTGCTTCATTATGGGAGGAATTGTGAATGGGATCAAACACTCATCTGTATATTGATATCTGTAATACTGAGCAATCATCTGCGAACATCCTCACTGATGTTCTTATGAAGGAGGGAAGATCATTGATGAAACATCCGAAAACGGTTGAACATAGAAAAGCTACAGCACAAACAGGCCCTTTGGCCCACAAGTTGCGCCGAACATGAAGAGTCCAGCTGAAGGTAGAGATGGAACATGGACTCAGCACTTCTGGCTGAAGATTGTCACAAATGCTTCAGCCTTGTCCTTTGCAATAATGTCCTGGACTCTCTCACCATTGGGGATGAAGGTGTTTATGAAACCCCCTCCTCCCTCCTGTTTATTGTCCCCACCATTCGCAACCAGATGAATCAGGATCTGATCTGCATATTATGGGATCATTTTAGCTCTACTGCATCTTCTTTGCTGTTTAGTATGCTCGAATCCTGTGTTGTAGCTTTACAAGGTCGGCACCTCATTTTAATGTATGCCTAGTGTTGGTCCTAGCGTATTCTCGTACACTCTTCATTGAACCAGGATTGGCATGCTGTTCTGACAGTAGTGTTTAAAATTTAAAGTTTACTCGTGTATTAGTGTCAGAAATCAGCTTACATTAACACTGCAATGAAGTTACTGTGAAAATCCCCTAGTCGCCACACTCTGGCGCCTGTTCGGGTACACAGAGAGAAATTTAGCATGGCCAATGCACCTAACCAGCACATCTTTCAGACTGTGAGAGGAAACTGGAGCACCCGGACAAAACCCCCGAGGTGAAAATGTGCAGACCTGGCACAGACAGTGACCCAAGCCAGGAATCGAACCCATGTCCCTGGCACTATAAGGCAGCAGCACTAACCACTGCCGCCCCAAGGCGGAACAAGGGATATGTTGGGCCAGGAGGTCACAGATTATGAATTCAATTTTGCTGTTAATTGCCTACAGCACCTCATGGATGCCCAGTTTGAGCTGTCAGATCTGTTCAGAATCCATGTCATTTAGCACAATGGAAGTGACACAGAACGCGATGGGAGTGTATTTTCAGCGAGAAGACAAGATTTCATCTTCACAAGAACCATGCAGTGGTCATCCCTACCACTACTGTGATGGACATGATGCACCTGCAAGAGTAAATTGGTGAGGAAAAGATCAAGTAGACTTCCCCCTCTTGTTAGTTCCCTCAAGCTGTTGCAGCATATCTTTCCTTCAGGACTCGGGCAGCTCCATCAGTAGTGGTGCCACCCAGATATTGAAGTTCCTCACCCAACGCTTATTGTGTGCTCTCGCTACCCTCCAGTGTTTCTTCCAAATAATGTTCAACATGGAGGAGTACTGATTTATGAGTTGAGGAAGGGCTGTAGATGATAATCAGCTGGAGGTTTCTTTGCCGATGTTTGACCTGATGTAAGACTGCATGAGGTCCATTGTCAATGTTGAGGACTCCAAAGTCACACTCTCCTGACTGTGTATCACTGTCCTGCCACCTCTGTTGGGTCGGTCAAAGAACAAAGAACAGTACAGCACAGGAAACAGGCCCTTCGGCCCTCCAAGCCTGTGCCGCTCCTTGGTCCAACTAGACCAATCGTTTGTATCCCTCCATTCCCAGGCTGCTCATATGACTATCCAGGTAAGTCTTAAACGATGTCAGCGTGCCTGCCTCCACCACCCTACTTGGCAGCGCACTCCAGGCCCCCACCACCCTCTGTGTAAAAAACATCCCTCTGATATCTGAGTTATACTTCGCCCCTCTCACCTTGAGCCCGTGACCCCTCGTGATCATCACCTCCGACCTGGGAAAAAATGTTCAAATTTTCAAAAAATTTTCAAAAAACCACTGGTCCCACCAGTGCGACAGGACACACCAAAAGATGGTGATTGAGGAATCTGGGACATTAGTTGTAAGGTATGATTCAGTGAACATGACCAGGTCAGGCTATTGTTAAACCAATTCATAGGTCTGCTCTATCAATTTTGGCACAGGTCCCTAGATGTTAGTAGGGAGGACTGCAGGGTCAACTGGACTAGATACGCTTTTGTCATTTTCACTGCCTAGATCAATGTCAAATGGTCTGTCCACTTTATTCTTATTTGATTTTTTTGTAGTAGTTTATAGTAAGAGTGTGACTTGATTGCAACATACAAGATTCTGAGGGGCCTTGACAGACTGGATGTGGAGAGGATGTTTCATCTTGTGGAAGAATCTAGAACTAGGGGTCACTAAAAATAAGGGGTCACCCATTTAAGACAGATGAGATTTTTTTCTCAAAGGGTTCTTTCCTTTTCCTCAAGAGGCGGTAGAAGCAAAGTCTTCAAATATTTTTGAGGCAGAGTTAGATAGATTCTTGATAAGCAGGGGGAGGGGGGGGTGAAAGGTTATCAGGAGTGGGCAGGAATGTGTAGTTGAACAATCAGATGAGCCATGATCTTAGTGAATGTTGGAGCAGGCTCGAAGGGCCAACTATTACTCCTGCTCCTAATTTGTATTTGATACAACTGAGTAGCTTGTTTGGCCATTTCAGAGGGCAATTAGTTGTCAACCACAACATTGTGGGTCTGGAGTTACATAGGACAGACTGGGAACAGTAAGCAATATCCTTCCCTCAAGAACATTAGTGAATCAGATTATCATTGTAACATGCAACTACCAGGATGGTAGAAGAGGAACTAGGTGATGGTCGTGTTTGTTCATCTAGCAATCCTTATGTACTTAAGGTATCCTTATTCACAAATCTTATAACAATGTGACCTGGGAGATTTGCTGGGTCATTAACCGTTCTTGATTCATGATCGGTTTTCCTTCTCCTATACTCCTCCTCCTCTTCCTCAGATTAATCTTACTGTTCTGAACGGACTGTCTGACCCAAGATGAAATGGGAGTTTTTAGATGGCTAACTGTGTCCTATTGAGTTCCAGTTAGTATTCTAGATTGCCCCCTTTACTGAACACATCAAATCAGTGTTCACTGATTAGGCACCATCCATCTATTAACACATCAGTGACTACTGACTCTAATGGTGGCCTCGGTCGGGGCAAGACCCCGGGGCTGGACGGGCTGACGGTAGAGTTCTTCAGGGCGTTCTGGGACGTCCTGGGGGGCGACTACGCGGGGGTCCTGGAGGAGAGCAACGCCACCGGGGAGATGCCCCTTTCGTGGCGCAGGCCCGTCATTGCCCTGCTGCCAAAGAAGGGGGATCTCCGGTGCCTTAAAAACTGGCGCCCGGTCTCCCTCCTCAGCACGGATTATAAAATCTTTGCCAGGGCATTGGCTTCACGCCTTGGATCCGTGCTGGACCACATGATCCACCCTGACCAGTCCTACACGGTCCCGGGCCGATCGATCCACGATAACCTCCTTCTGGTCCGGGACCTGATCCACCATTCCCAGAGGGCTGGTCTGTCGAGCGCCTTCTTGTCCTTAGATCAGGAGAAGGCGTTCGACAGGGTGGAGCACGAGTATTTGCTCGGGACTCTGCGGGCATTCGGGTTCGGGATGCAGTTTGTCGCCCGGATCCGATTACTCTACTCTGCCGCAGAGTGTCTGATTAAGGTTAACGGGTCCCTGACCCTTCGCTTTGGGAGAGGAGTACGGCAGGGCTGCCCCTTGTCCGGCCAACTTTATTCTATATGCATGGAGCCATTCCTGCGCCTCTTGCGGAGGAGGTTGTCGGGTTTGACTCTGCGCGGCCCGGACGTAGGGGTGGTCCTGTCTGCTTACGCCGACGATGTGCTCCTCATGTTCACGGACCCGGCTGACCTGCGGAGGATGCGAGAATGCCAGGCGGTGTACTCCGCCGCGTCCTCCGCCAGGATCAACTGGGCCAAGTGCTCCGGACTCCTGGTCGGTCCGTGGGAGACGGACCCCCTTCCAGAGGAGCTCAGGCCTTTCACCTGGAGCAGGACCAACCTCCTCTACCTGGGGGTCCATCTCTGCCCAGCCGAGGAATCCTGGCCGGCGAACTGGCGGGAGTTGGAGGCCAAAGTCTCCGTCCGCCTGGGTCGCTGGACAGGACTGCTCCGAGTGCTGTCCTACAGGGCACGAGTTCTCGTCATAAACCAGCTGGTCGCCTCCATGCTGTGGTACCGGCTGGTCACTTTGACCCCTCCGCCTGGCTTTGTCACCGATATGCAGAAAGCCCTCGTGCGGTTTTTCTGGGACAACCGACTGCACTGGGTCGCTGCCGAGGTTCTGCATCTCCCAATTGAGGACGGCAGACAAGGTCTGGTGTGCCTCCGCACGCAGGTAGCGACCTTCCGCCTCCAGACCCTGCAGCGATACCTTTACGTCGAGCCTCCTCCACGATGGCGTGCGATGGCGACGTATTTCTTCCGCCAGTTGCATGGCCTCAATTACGACGTGCAGCTCCTGCACATCAACCTGGGGCGTATTCCGACCTCCCCGCGGGAGTTGCCCGTCTTTTACCAGGACCTCCTCACGGTCTGGAACACGGTCGCCTCGCGACGCAGCTCTCCCCCGTCAGCAGTAGCGGCTCTCGTGCGAGAGCCGCTGCTCAGGAATCCGTACCTCCAGCCTTACAACTTCAGGTGGCTGGCGGAGAGGAGGGCCGTGGACACCAGGGTGACCAGGATCGGGGACGTGCTGGATGGCGGAGGAGCGGGCTGGATGAGCCCCGACATGCTGGCTGAGCGCGCGGGGGTGACCGTCCGGCGTGCGGCCAAAGCCATCCAAGACCTTAGGACGGTCGTGCTCGGCCCCGAGTGCGCACGCGGTCTGGAGGCGGCGCAGGCGTGCGGTGGGATCCCGCCCGAGCGTTCCCCTGCTCAGACGGAATTTCACATTGGCCCGAAGCCTAGACCTCCCCCCCCCCGGGTCAGGTGCCCCACTGCGTGTGCCACCTCACGGAAATGCCCTCCGTGCCCTTTTCCACCGCGCGGAGGCGTTTCCTGTACGGGCTGCTGCTGCACACCTTTCACTACCGCGTCCTCGCCCGTCGCCCGGATACACCTTGGCGGCCTTGTTGCCGCCGGGCGGCGGAGGTCCCTCTACGGAGGGATCTCCCCCAATTATCTCGGGGACCTGGGGTGGAGGGTGCTGCACGCAGCAGTGCCGTGCAACCGTAGGTTTTTCCGGTACACGGGCTCCCGAGACTGCCCTTTCTGTGGCCTCGTGGAGTCCGTGGACCATGTCTACGTTCTGTGTTTTAGGCTGCACACCCTTTTTGGTTTCCTCAAACACCTTTTACTGATGTTTTGTTTGTACTTCAGTCCCACGCTCCTGATCTACGGGCACCTGGTGCGGAGAGGGGCGGGTCGGGATGCCGACCTCCTCGTGAACCTGCTCCTGGGCCTGGCGAGACGCGCCATCAATAGGTCCAGGCAGCGGGCGATCGACGGGGCCGTCCATCCCGACTGTCTGCCCCTCTACCGCGGCTACATTCGCGGCCAGGTGTCTCTGGAGAGGGAGCATGCGGTGTCCACGGGCGCGGTTGACGCTTTCCGTGACCGCTGGGCGCCGCAGGGGCTGGGGTGTATTATCGACCCCGATAATCACCTTTTGGTTTGACGTTTTAAGTTTCCTTTCGACTTTGTTTTTTGGTTCGGGCTGTTCCCCCCCTTCCTTTTGGGGAGCCGCCCCTTTTAATTTGTCCCTAAGTTAATTTGAGTTCGTTTACTTGATTGGTATAAAAATAAATACTCTAATGGTTGCAATTAACCCCAATTAATGCTATTTATCCTGGCCAGATTATTTCCCAAAGCAAGAGGACTGTCTTAAATCTGTCCTCCTCTGTCTTAAAAACATCAGGACTGGTGACATGAACTAGATTTGTACTCCCTTGAGTATAGAAGATTAAATGATGATCAAATGATGATATTTCAGGTGATTAAAGGAGTTAATAGAGTAGACAGAAGAAATGATTTCCTCTGGTGGGTAAATCCAGAACAATGGTATAACTTCTAAAATTCAAGCTCCACTGTTTAGGGGCGATGTTAGGAAGCATTTCTTCACATGGGCGGCACGGTGGCACAGTGGTTAGCACTGCTGCCTCACAGCGCCAGAGACCCAGGTTCGATTCCTGGCTTAGGTCACTGTCTGTGTGGAGTCTGCACGTTCTCCCCGGGTCTGCGTGGGTTTCCTCCGGGTGCTCCGGTTTCCTCCCACAGTCCAAAAGACATGCTGGTTAGGTGGATTGGCTGGGCTAAATTCTCCCTCAGTGCACCCGAACAAGCACTGGACTGTGGCGACTAGGGGATTTTCACAGTAACTTCATTGAAGTGTTAATGTAAGCCTACTTGTGACACTAATAAATAAACTTTAATAAACAAATCTAGAATTCTCTCCAAAGAAAAGCTGCTGAAGTTAATGGTCACGTGAAAATTTCAAAACTGGATTGATGTTGGATAAGCATATTATGGGCTACGGAACTAAGGTGGGGTAAGCGGAGTTCAGAAACAGATCAGACATCATCTAATCAAATGACAGAATCGGCTTGAGGGGCTGAGCAGACTCACTAATGCTATGTTCTCAAAAACTAAATCCTGCAGTCTTTACCTTTCATCAAATTACTAAATTGTAGCATCTTCGTATCAGTATCACTGATAACAGCTAGAGATTTTTACACAAACAACACACTCAATCATTTACTTTCACTCAACTGAGTCGTGTGCAAATAAATGAGGTAAAATGCAGACACAAAGATCGGGGGGGGTTAAGGATTCAGGTGCAGTAAGCTACATGAATGTATACACTGCATCTTTCAATGGAGCACAGCAAGATAAACATTAAACCCAAAATGTCAGATGAACGTTAAACCTTACTTACTTGCCAAACGGCACATTGCGAGCTGAAGGCACTGCTGCATAATAGAAATTTTTGAATTCGTCCATCCAGACCTCAGCTGCCCTGCGTGTATTTCTTTTAAAAAAAAATAAAGAAATCACATTTCTTCTTTAATATTTCCTGCCCCGTGTCCAGTAACTTCACACAGTTTGATTTCCGGACTGGGAATCTCTCAGAATAAGAGTACTTAATTAAAGAAATGCCAATAACATTGCTGATATCACTGAGAAGTATTATTGCATAGTACCCAAACAATGTTTAGTAATTTCCATGCTCATGTCAGTGCAGTAACATTGGGATCTGTGGTTAATCCCCACCTCAACTCTACTGTCCCACCTTTTCCCCATAACCATTGATAACCGTAATTAACATAAATCTATCAAAATCTCTTTCTTGAAAGCTAGAAGACAGAACCATCAAATGGTTACAGTAATCATTCAGATCACCGTGTCAGCACTTGTTCTCCAAAGGAGCAATCTACTCAATGTCTGTCCTGGCCTTCAACCTGTAGCCTCACTTATGTTTCCTTATCAGATAGTAATTCAATTCTCTCTCAAGTACTTGGATTGAACCTGCCTCCACTACACTCTCAGGCAGTATATTCCAGACCCCAAACACTTGACGCATGAAAAAGCTTATCCTCATGTCCCAGTTGCTTCTTTTGCCAATTCCTTAAATCTATGCCCTGACATTCATGGTCCTTTCTGCCTTTCTATTCTGTCCAGAACCCTCATGATTTTGTATACCTCTGCCAAATCTCCACTCAATACTCTCTTGTCCAAGGAAAACAGTCCAACCTCTCCAATCTATCTACAAAACTGAAGTTCCTCATCCATGGAACCATTTTCATGGATCTTTTCTGCAATTTCTCTTTCCTAACGTGTGGTGCCCAGATCAGGACACCATACTCTAGTTGAGGCTGAACCAGTGCTCTATACAAGTATAACATAACCTCGTCGCTTTTATACTCTAATTCCCTATTAAGAAAGCTTAGGATGCCATATGTTTTAACAACCACACTCTCCTGCTATCTTCACTGCTCACACTTCTTCCAAGTTTCGTACCATCTATAAATTTTAAAATTGCTCCCTGTATACCAAGGTCAAGGTCATTAATACACATATCAGAAAGAGCAAAGATCCCAACACTGACCATAGGGGAACTCCACAACAAAGCTTCCTCTAGTGCAAAAAATATCCATTAATTTCAAATCCATGTTGCTACAGACTCTTTCATTACATGGGTTTTAATTCTGCTCACAAGTCTCTTACGTGGCACTTTATCAAATGTCTTTTTGAAGTTCACATACATCACATCAATAGCATAACCCTCATCAACCCTCCGTGCTACCTCACCAAAAAACTCCAGCAAGTTAGTCAAACATGTTTTGCCCTTCACCAATCCATGTTGGCTTTCCTTAACTAACCTGTATTCATCCAAGTGACCATTAATTTTGTCCTGAATTACTGTTACTAAAACCATCCCCACAGCTGAGGCTAAATTAGTAGTCTATAGTTGCTGAACTCAGATTTACAGCCTTTTTTGAAAAAGAATGCAACTGTTGCAATTTTCCAGATCTCTGATACCACCCCTGAGTCTAAAGAAGGCCAGAAAATTATGGCAGTGCCTCTGTAACTGGAAAAGCAAATAAGAAAAGCGAAGAGTATGAAAAGATGCTGGCAATTAGCATAAAAGGGAATTGAAAAGTCTTCTATAGACATATAGAACTGTAAGTGAGTGGTAAAAGGAGGAGTGGGCCAATTAGTGACCAAAAAGATTTACACTTCACACAATGTCCTTGGATGCATTTCAACCAATCCTGGTGTCTCATCCATTTTAAATAATACAGCCTACCCAGTACTACCTCCTTATCAATTTTAAACCATTCAAGTGTCTGAATTATCTCCTCTTTTACTATGACTTGCACGGCATCTTCTACCTGAGTACATCCAGATGCAAAGTATTAAGTTTAATATATCAGGTATGCCCCCTATTTCTATGTGTAAATCTTCTTTTTTGGTCTCTAATTGACTCCACTCCTTCTTTTGCTACTCATTTACAATCTATATGCCAAAAGAAGACTTTTCAATTCTCTTTTATGTTAATGCAAGTATCTCTTTTTCATACCGTTTTTGCTTTTCTTACTTGTTTTACCACTTTCCCTCTGAATCTTTTATATTCAGTCTGGTTCTCGGTTGTACTATCCACCTGATATCGGTCATAAGCAGGCATTTCCTTCTTCATCTTAACCTTCATCCCTTTTGTAATCCCAGGAGCTCTGGATTTCTTTGCTCTACCATTCCCCTTCATGGGAATAAACCTTGACTGCACCAAACACATTCACGCCCTTCTCTGCCCTTTAAACTACTGCTAAGCCAGTCTGTGTTCAGATAATTACAGTTCCCCCATTATAACTAATCCATTCATCTTGCACTTCTACGTAATTTCCTTGCAAATGTGTTCCTCTACATCTTTCCCACTTGTTAGTGGCCTATAAACTACACCGAACAATGTGATTGACCTTTGTTCCTGAGCCAAACGCAGATGAGGAATTCATCTGGCGCTGTGAGCTTTAATCTGACATTGCGTCCATACCTACATTTCATTACCAAAACCAACTACATCGAACTCCTATGCTTACCTATATTGCTGGGGAAGTCATAATGTGTGACAGGTTAGACCTCTGCTGGAGTATTGTATCCAATTCTGGACACCATATTTTAGAAAGGATTTAAAAAAAAGAAAATTAATTTATGGAACATGGGCGTTGCTGGCTCAGCCAGCATTTATTGCTCATCCCTAATTGTTCTTCAGAAGGTCAATAGGAGAGGATTCAGAAGAGATTTTCAAAATGGTATCAGGGATGAGAGGACTTCAGTCACAGGAAGAGCCTGGTAAAAGTGGGATTGTTCTCCTTGCAGCAAAGAGGATTTGAGAGATTTAAATTTAAATTAATAGGTGCTCAGAATGATAAGGGTTTTGATAAGAGTGGATAGGGGAAAACTATTACCATTGGCAAGACATAGATTTTTAGTTAATTGACAAAAAAATCCAGAGGAAAGGTATGAAAAAAATGATTTGCGTAGTGAATAATGATGATCTGGAATGCACAGCCTGAAAGGCTGTGCATTCCAGATTAATTACTAACATTTTCATTGAATAACTCTTTTCAAGGGCCAACACAGGTACCAACGGCCGAATTGTTTCCTTCTTTGCAGTATCATTCTAAAACATTTACAAACCCAGTGTTAGAGTCATAGAGGTTTACAGCATGGAAACAGGCCCTTCGGCCCAACTTGTCCATGTTTTAATGATTTCACATGAAATGCCTCTGCTGTAACAAGTGTTACTTCAAAATTGACCAAAACCTGCATTATTAGGGGAATTTTGTGGAAATTGGTACAACTATGGCATGGGCGTGAAGGCCTGTAATTGGAAATGAGGCTCTTTTCATTGCCACCAGCAGTCAGGGCATATCTCTTGATCAAATAGTCTTTTGGCATCTGGTGATTGCTCTTAAGTGTTCAAGCCCTGAGGTAGGCTGGAAATTGGGGGATAAATTTGGTCAAAGGCGCAATCCACCTTGAGCGACGACATGAAATATCACTACTTAATGATGACATTTTCAATCCAAAAGAGAAAATGCTGGAAAATCTCAGCAGGTCTGGCAGCATCTGTAAGGAGAGACGTTTCGAGTCCAGGTGACCCTTTGTCAAAGCTAAAAGGCATAGAAAGTGGGAGATATTTATACTGCAGGGGGAGGGAATAAAAGGTGAGTCATAGTCACAGAAACAAGGGGAAAAGACTATTAATAGCAGTCCGTAGAGAAAGTAGAAGGTATGAATGGCCAAACAGCAGAGAGGCTGAAGTCAGAGGATAAGTTGTGACAGATGAAGATGTGGAGGGAGATGGGTTGGAGAGAGGTAGAATTGAGAAAAGGGGGGAAAGGGGAAGCAAAGGGGCAGAAAAGGTAAGGAAAGGGGGGATAAAATGTGGGGGAAGAATGGGGGGAGGGGGAATAAAAATAAAGAAAGACAATAAAGAAATAAAAGGTAGAGAACAGTTAAAAATTAAATGAAATGGAAACAAAGGGGTTGCGGTGGGGTAAAGATAATCATCTGAAGTTGTTGAATTCGATGTTGAGACCGGAAGGCTGTAATGTGCCTAGCCTCCAAATTTTCAATGGTCAGTTACTGTTAGATGACCCACATTTGGTTTTAATACGTGCAAAAACTACAGCCTATAGAGATATTTCTTCTGGGGCATCCTTGATCATCCGCAGTCAATGGGTCAACAACTAAAAGCCTCACTTATTTAACATAATAGGACCTTTAACACAACAGAACGTCCCAAGGTGCCACACAGAGTATGTTATCAAATAATACTTGTCACTGAGCCACAGAAGAGCTATTTTAAATGGTGAATAAAGAGTTGATTAAGAGCTAGGTTTTAAGCAGCATTATAAAGAAGAAAGAGAGAAAGGTGGAGAGGATTAGAAAATGAATTCTAGAGTTTAGAGCCTTGGCAGCTGTACAGGCAGTGAAAATGAGGAATGTGCAGGAATTAGGATTGCCAACTCTCGCTGGTTATAATCCTTGAGGTCTCATTGCAGGACCTTCCATCTCCAGTATGAATTAGAAAATAGTTAAACCTCAGCTGGAGTATTGTGTATAGTTCTGGGTGTCACACTATGGGAAGGATGTGAACGCATTGGAAAGAATGCAGAAGAGGTTTACAAGAATGGCTCCAGGGATGACAAACTTCACTTATGAGGATGGATTGGAGAAATTAGGACTGTTCTCCTCGGAGAGCGGCTAAGTGGAGGTTTGATAGAGATGTTCAAAATCACGAGGGGGCTGGACAGAGTAGATAGAGAGAAACTGCTCCCATTTGTAAAAGGATCAAGAACGAGAGGACACAAATTTAATGTGATTTGCAAAAAAAGCAAACGCAATGTAAGAAAAAACTTTTTCACACAGCGAGTGATTAAGGCCTGGTGTTCACTGCCTGGAAGTGTGGTAGAGGCAGGTCTAATCGAGGCATTCAATTGGGCATTAAATGATTATTTGAATAGAAACAATATGCAGGGGTACGGGGAAAAGGCAGGAGAATGGCACTAAGTCAAAATGTTTACTTGAATAATGGTGCAGATACAATGGGTCAAAAGGCCTTCTTCTGCACCGTAGCAATTCTGTGATCCAATGCCCCCCTTGGTCAAACAGCTTTTTTTCATAACTGCAGTGCTTTTATAGCTAAAATATGAGATTTTTACAAAAGAAAAAGAAAACTAACACAATGTTTTCTGCCCCTACAATCTTTTCCTTGTGACCAGATGATTAATTTTGAATTCCTGGAAACTCCAAGTCAATCCTAGAGGTTGACATCCCAAGCTAGAAACCAGAATTGGAAGATTACAGAGATCCCTGAGGATTGCAAGACCCTCGGAGGTTACAGACATGGGGGCAGGGTAAACTTTGAAAATGAGGCTAAATTTTAGATGTCAGAAATATTTACCTTGCAAAAACAGTACCACTGCCTCCAGGAAACGTATAAGGATGCTGCTTGCGGAATACATGGCCTACACGGCTACAGGGAATGATTTCAAGGATGCCTCCACATTGCCACACCCGAAAAGAGATCTCTGAAAGAAAGGATGTTCATAAAATATGTATAACTAAAATTAACTTTCAAAATTACAGACCTTCATGACAACTTGGTTCAATAAGTCACAGTTGACCAATGTTTCAGATTTTGTACATAGGCAAAGATGTCCGGGGAAAATGCCTAGAAAAATTCTTATGATCCTTGTGTAAACCGTGGCATAATCAAGTGGCCCATTATAGAATGGTTACAGCACATAAGGAAGCCATTTGGCCCATCTTGTCTGTGCCAGCTCTCTGCAAGAAGAATTCACCTTTACTTCATAGCCCTGTAATATATTATTTTCAGATAATTATCAAATACCCTTTTAAAAGTTATGATTGAATTTACCACCACCACACTCTCAAGCAATGCACAACAGATCCTATGCATTTGCTGCATGAAAATATTTATCCTCATGTTGCCTCTGCTTCTCTTGCCATTCACCTTAAATCAGTCTCCTCTGGTGCTTGACCTTTCTGCCAATGATAGCAGTTTGTCTCTGTATACACCCCTCATGATTTTTGTACACCTCTCTGGTCCAGAACCTTGCCTGGAAGGCAATAAACTACATAATGTAGACATTCGGCCCTTCAATTTTATATAGTCCATATCCAACAACATCTTATAAATATACAGAAATCATAGAAACCCTACAGTGCAGAAGGAGGCCATTCGGCCCATCGAGTCTGCACCGACCACAATCCCACCCAGGCCCTACCCCCACATATTTACCCGCTAATCCCTCTCACTTACGCATCTTAGGACTCTAAGGGGCAATTTTTAACCTGGCCAATCAACCTAACCCGCACATCTTTGGACTGTGGGAGGAAACCGGAGCACCCGGAGGAAACCCACGCAGACACGAGGAGCACCTTGAACATAGTAAAACATCCTAAGGTACTTTTACAAAAGTATAATCAAACAAAAGACCCACAGAAAGGAATAATTATATCAGTTTGGAGGAGGTATTAAGGAACATCTTAAACGGAATAAGTGAGAAGGGGAAATTTAGAGAAGAAATTCCAGAACTTAGCGCCACTAATGGTGAACCAATTAAAACCTTCCAAAAATCAAAGGAATGCAGAGAACCTGGAGGGTTGCTGGGCTGGGGGAGGTAACAGAGATGGTTCGGGGTGGGGGTTGAGGGCAATGACAGTGACAAGCAGAGCAATACATTTCTCTCTGCCACCTTTGCCTCAGCATAGAAAAGATCCAAATATATGATTTGAAACCAGCTCCTTACAGGAGGTGCATTACTACTTTAATCTTTCTCTGCAGGGCCATTGGCTTACTGTGGGAGTGAATTCTTTGCATATCCGTTTCTAGTGGTACAATGGGAAGTCACTCACCCTGTTCGGGATAGTGCATTTGATGACAAAATAAACGAGGAAGTACGTTCCCTAACAAAGCCCCTACTAAAATACAACGGGAAGTTGATTATTTCTAACCTCACAGTATGGTCATAAGCAGAATAATGTTTACCCTCCAACAACCATCAATCATCTTTAAGGGAATGTGGTACCATGCTCATGCCTCCTCATCTCTTCCGTGATAGTGCTCAGGCACCTTGGAGAGTTTTACAGTCATCGAGACACCAAATTCTTTAGTGCAATAAGCACAACAAAGTTTGCCTCATCAAAGTGAACCCTCAACTAGAGACACATGGGGTGAATTTTCCCATTCTGCCCGCCACAGGAATCGTAGTGGGCGAGGGGCGGACCATGGAGAGATCCGTTAAGCCTGATGCCAATCAGTAGAAACCGATGGGTGGGCTGCGGTGGTTAGATATGGTGGCTAGTGTTCTCCAAGGCGGCCTTCACGACACACGACAGCGCAGAGTCGCTGCGCAGAGACTGATAGCCAGGTTCCGCACACGAGGACGGCCTCAACCGGGATCTTGGGTTCATGTCACACTATCTGTAACCCCTACAACTTGCCTGGATGTGCAAAATTTCACTAGCTGTCCTGTCTGGAGACAATACACAACTCTTTAACCTGTGCTTAACGCTCTCTCCACTCACATTGTCTGTACCTTTAAGACTTGATTAGCTGTAAAGACTCACATTCCAATCATTATTCATGTAAATTGAGTTTGTGTCTTTGTGCCCTGTTTGTGATCAGAACTCGCACCCACCTGACGAAGGAACAACCTGTTCCAAAAGCTAGTGGCTTTTGCTACCAAATAAACCTGTTGGACTTTAACCTGGTGTTGTTAGACTTCTTACTGTGGTTAGATATGGTCAGTGGGAGTCAGAGTTCCACAGACATCACCAGTTTTCAAGATTTAACAAGTTTGGAACAGCTGCTACAAGTCGTCTAGCAGAGAATCATTACGTTATCTGAACAATAAGTTTGTAAAACACCACAGGAGACAAAATTAGTCTGCTGTACTTTTTCTGCTCAGGCATTCATCTACCACACATTATGCTGTATAATCTTTTTTTTATTCATTATTGGGATGTGGGCATCGCTGGCTAGCCAGCATTTATTGCCCATCCTTGAGGGACACTTAAAAGCCAAGCACATTGCTGCTGATCTGTAGTCACATGTAGGCCAGACCAAGTAAGGATGATGGATTTCCTTCCCTCATTTAGAACATTAGTGAACCAGATGGGTTTTTAATGACAAATCGACAAATGGTTTCATTGTCATCATTAGATTTTTAATTCCAGATTTTTATTGAATTGAAATTTCACCATCTGCTGTGGTGGGGTTCGAAGCCGGGTCCCCAGAGCATTACGCTGGGTCTCTGGATTACTAGTCCAGTGACAATACCACCAGGCCACTACCTCCCCAAATTCAATTATAATTTCGCTCTAATCCTTTAACACATTGAATACTGCAGTCACTTACCTAAGTTTTCTCCACCCCAGACATCCATCATCATGTCATATTTACCAAGCTCTTCAAAGTAACCTTTATCCATCACAAAGAGACCCCCAGCTATCATGGGTGTTCTAAGGGGAACACAATGAATTATATTTACATTATATACAACACAATACATTACTTCCAAAAGAGAATTGGTTATATACCTGAAAAGGGAAAAAAATGTAGAGTTGTAGGGAAAGGTGTAGGTCTATTAGAATAGCTCTTTCGAGAGCTGGCATTGGCATGAGGTGTCAAACGGCCTCTTTCCATGTTCTGTGATTCTATCAATTAGTCTTGCCCCCTAACTGCTTAGAGGATTTTCATAGTAACTACATTACAGTGTTAATGTAAGACTTGTGACACCAATAAATAAAATATTTTTCTGAAATAAATAATGCATTACCTACTAACAAAGTTGCAATCTACATTTAAAAAAAACACTAACAACAGAACAAAAAAAATTGCCATATGTGCACACTTCTGTTATAGTTAAGAGTCTCATCAACTTCTCCCTAGCCATTAGTATCAAAGAAAGATAAATCCATTGCACATGTAGCTCACCAGCATATTTTGAACTTCTCAACTGTCAACAGATCAAAGTATCATTGCTACCCTCAGCCCACTGCACGGACTACTGTAATGCCCAATGAACCGAGAAAGTGGGATTTTAGTTGGTGTTTTTCTACGAACATATCTCCATTCATTGCCATCTGATAGAATCCCCTGAGCACCAGTTCTGAGCTCAGAAACTAGGGTGAACACATCAGTATTATGTAACAGAAATAGTGTGTTCAGTTTCTATATTGTAACATCACTGCAGTAATTTCTACCCTATAGTTGTAATCTTATGCAAAGAGCTGAAACAGGAGAATTCTACAGAGGGTAGTTGCATTCTAGGCATCAAAAAGCATTCTAGTCTTTATTTTGTTCTTTCGTGGGATGTGAGTGTTGTTGGCAAATACAGCATTTGTTGCCTATCCCTAACTGCGAGACCATTTCAGAAGACCATTAAAAGTCACACATAGGCCAGGCAAGGACTCTGGCGAACTAGATGGGTATTTACCCACAATCACCAAAACTGAGACGAGCTTTCAATTCCATGCTTTTCATTAATTTGAATTTAAATTCCATCAGCTGCTTATATCCATGTCAGTCATGATGTGGAAATGCCGGCGTTGGACTGGGGTAAACACAGTAAGAAGTTTAACAACACCAGGTTAAAGTCCAACAGGTTTATTTGGTAGCAAAAGCCACACAAGCTTTCGGAGCTGCAAGCCCCTTCTTCAGGTGAGTGGGAATTCTGTTCACAAACAGAGCATATAAAGACACAAACTCAATTTACATGAATTTACATGAATTTACAAAGACTTGATTAGTTGTAAGTATTCGCATTCCAACCATTATTCATGTAAATTGAGTTTGTGTCTTTATATGCTCTGTTTGTGAACAGAATTCCCACTCACCTGAAGAAGGGGCTTGCAGCTCCGAAAGCTTGTGTGGCTTTTGCTACCAAATAAACCTGTTGGACTTTAACCTGGTGTTGTTAAACTTCTTACTGTGTATATCCATGTCCCCATAGCACCAGCCTGGGCCTCTGGATTACAAATCCAGTGACATTACCATTACATCACTTCTTCTCCTCTAAGCTACCAAGAGATTTCAAGAGTCTTAAGGGTTTCCTTGCCCTGAATTATATGCCTTAATGACCCTCAGAAGGGAATGGGTTCAGCCCCACTTCAATCTAGCCTGGCACAAGAGTAGTGCTTAGGAAGTGCTGCACTGGCCAGGGTGCCGGCTTTCAAATGAAACTTTAAGTCAAAGCCCCATCTGTCTGTTGAGGTGAATGTAAAAGATCATGATATTTCTCAGAGAAGAGCAGGGGAATTATCCCAGTGTCCAGGTCAACATTTCTACCTCAACCAACACCACCTAAAATAGCTCAAAGTATCATTGTTTCATTTAGCCCACTGCACTGGCTACTGCAAGGATCTAGTCCTGTGTGTAAATTGGCAGCCATGGTGCACTGTGCTAACCAGTTTGGGACATTCCAAGGATGTGAAAGATCCTATGTAAATGTGAACCCCCCTCCCCCTCCTTAAAAAAACATACATCATTCTGAGATTGAGGGGTCCATTCTAAAACGCTCAAACTTTGAGTGGTTGCAGTAGAATATGAAAACAAAGAAAGGTTCCCTAATTGGAAATGCCTTGATAAATCAAAACCTCAACAGAAACTAAATAAAGGCTCATTGCTTAATATGACAATTCTTCATTAAATTTACTGATAAACCTGTACCCACATACAGAAATATGCCCAATTCCCATTTTGTCCTTCACACTTCTGTCACAACTCGGGCATTATACTTGAGATGCAAAGCATATACGTTAAGCTGGTAAACCAATACATTTGTCCTTTCATATCATTTTGTGCTCTCTACCAACCTGAGCGGCTTTGCTACTGGAACTAAACGACCAAAAAAAATTGCAAAGAAATTAATTCAATTTATCAATGCAATGCAACATTTCAAAGTTTTGCAACAATAGTCTCTGCCTTGAGATCTGATGCTTTTGAGAAACACCCCAGTCTGAATTTGTGGTGGTTCCCTGAGAACACCACACACATCAAGTTGTGGACCATACACATCAATCTGGTCATGTATATCTCCTTTGAGCAGCAGGATGGGCATGGGATTGGGAGAAATGAGAGGCAGGATGTTGTGCTATCATGACTGAGATGGCTGTCCTTGTAATGGCAGACATGGTGACTGGCTTGTGGCTGTTACCAAGTCAGTCAGCAGCACCTGGAAAATGGGTTACAAGATAAATTAAGCGGGCTGGGTCTTGCAAGAGAGAAACAGAATCAGGCTCCCTGGAAAGGAAGGTCTCAAAAGGGAAGGAGTCTTGGACTTGGAAGCTCGAAGGAACAAGAGATACAGGATGAAGCTAGAAGGGAGAGAATGACAAATCTTGTAAAGAATTTAAAAGTGGAATGCCAGAAAGAGGACACAAAAGCATAATTAACAGAAACATTTAACAAAAAATGTTTGAGCCCATTAACTGCTGGTGAGGACTGGGAATTCTTGAACATATTAAATAAAACTCTCACAAATACCTTGAAGAGGGAATGGTACAGGAGATAGTGGCATGATCAGTGGGTGAAAGCTGCAAAGAAACTTTATGGGCTGGAGCTTCGAGGAACACTGGCCCAGGGGCTGGGACCAAAATGGCAAAGTTGGTGAGATGGGTCTGGCAGGGAGGGAGGAGGGATAAAGAGAACCAAGATGGAGCAAGCAACAGAGCAACAAAACAAGCAGAAAATAAAGGAAAGAATTGAAGAGATGTTAAATTCAACATGCAGTCTCGTGTTTAATGTGGAATTAATATATAGTGTTGCACCTATCCTCGCAGCTAGATGTAAAAGATCCCATGGCACCAATTCTGAAAAAGAACAGGGAGTTCATCCTGGTCTCTTTATTTATTCCTCAACTAAATGTTAGAACTCAGACAACCAGGCAGTGAAACATTGAACACTGGAGCCCAGCCTTTATAGCCTTCCTCCTCCAGGTACCATGCCATTAGAGGGAATGGGCGATGATGCACTTCAATTGCATTGGCCCATGTTTACGCTTGGCGAAGCACTAGAGTGGTTTACTGTTGCCTTCTGTAGTATAGCTGACCAGGAAACTCTTCCACTCTTACTGTCTGCCATCAAACGTATTGGTAGGATTTACAAGCTGATAATCAACCTGTCTGGCCACGTTATAAATGCACCTTCTGTGGCCATTGTATCCTGACATGGGACTTGAACATGGAACTTTTGGCCCAGAGGTAAGGACGCTATCACAAGACCTCCCTTTATTCTCTAACAACCTTTCATGCACAGACAAGCACATTACATTTAATACATCACCGACCTAACAACTGGTTTCAGCCTATTCCTATATATAATATGAGTGTAGGTAACTCCCAATTAATGCCACCTACTGAATACAATTAAAACCAACATCATTAAAAACAGATGATCACTAAACATCACTAAAAACAGATGAGCAGGTTATGTGCAAATTGGCTGCGATGTTTCCTAGTGCACTGATTACACTTATTGGCTGTAAAGTGTTTTGGGATGTCCGGAGGTCATGGAAGGTGCTCTAAAAATGAAAGTTTCCTTTTTATTTCACTTCTCCACAACAGTAGGATCAGAGGACACGGCCAATGTTTACAGTTCTTTCTTTAACTAATACAAGGGGGAGTTTTTTAAAAAAGTTTAACGAGACATAGACATTGCTGGCAAAGCCAGCAGTTTTATTGTCAATCCCCAATTGTCCTCACCGCCATCTTCTTTAACTGCTACAGCGCATGTGATGTAGGCACACCATATTGCTGTCAGGGAGGGAGTTTCAGGATTTTGACCCAGCCACACTGAGGGAATGACGATTATATTTCCAAGTCAGCTTGGTGTGTAGCGGGGGATCTTCCAGGTGGTCATATCCCATGCATCTGCTGCCCTGCCCTTCTATGTGATAGAGGTTCCATGTTTGGAAGATGCTGTTGAAGGAGCCTTGGCAAGTTGCTTTAGTGCATCTTGGAGATAGTACACGTTGCTGCCACTGTGCATCATTGGTGGACGGGTTGGATGTTGAAGGTGGTGGATAGGTTGCCAATCAAGTAGGCTGCTTTGTCCTGGATGGTGTCAAGCTTCTTGAGTGTTGTTGGATCTGCACCCATCCAGGCAAGTGGAGAGTATTCTGACTTGTGCCTTGTAGATGGTGGGCAGGCTCAACAGAGTCAAGAGGTAAGTTACTCTCTGCAGAGTTCCCAGCTTCTGACTTGCTCTTGCAGCCACAATATTTATATGGTTGGTTCAGTTCAGTTTCTGGTCAATGGCAACCCCCAGGATGTTGATAGTGGAGGATTTAGTGATGGTGACACCATTGGATGTCATAGGAAGATAGTTGACTTCTCTCTTGTTGGAGATGATCATTGCCCAGCACTTATGCAACACAAATATTACTTGCCATTTACCAATCCAAAAATGAATGTTGTCCAGGTATTGCCTCATATGTTCACGCACCGCTGCACTGTTGAAAATAGTGCAATCATCAGTGAATGCCCCCACATCTGACTCGCTGAAGGAAGGAAGGTCATTCATGAAGCAGCTGAAGACACCAGGACACTACCCTGGGGACCGCTGCAGTAATGACCTGGGACTGAGGTGACTGACCTCCAACCACCACAACCAACTTCCTTTGAAGACTCCTTGATGCCACACTCGATCATAAACTGCCTTGAAGTCAAGGACAGTCAGTCTCACCTCACCTCATGTTTCAGTTCTTTTGTCCATGTTTCGACCAAGGCTGTAATGGGATCAGGAGCTGAGTGACCATGGCAGAAGTAAACTGAGTATCATTGAGCAAGTTATTCACAAGTAATTGTAATTTCGCAGTATCTTTGATGACCCTTTCCAACACTTTGCTGATGATTGAGTGTAGACTGATGGGTAGTAAGGCCAGGTTGGATTTCTTCTGCTTTTGTGGACAAAAGCAGGGCAATATCTGGGCAATTTCCATATTGTGGAGATGCCGGCGTTGGACTGGGGTGAACACAGTAAGAAGTCTCACAACACCAGGTTAAAGTCCAACAGGTTTATTTGGTACCAAAGACCATAAGCTTTCGGAGCGCTGCTCCTTCGTCAGATGGAGTGGAAATGTGCTCTCAAACAGGGCACAGACACAGAAATCAAGTTACAGAATACTGATTAGAATGCGAATCCCTACAACCAGCCAGGTCTTAAAGGTACAGACAATGTGGGTGGAGGGAGCATCAAACACAGGTCAAAGAGATGTGTATTGTCTCCAGGCAGAACAGCTAGTGAGATTCTGCAAGTCCAGGAGGCAAGCTGTGGGGGTTACTGATAATGTGACATAAATCCAACATCCCGGTTTAGGCCGTCCTCATGTGTGCGGAACTTGGCTATCAGTTTCTGCTCAGCGACTCTGCGCTGTCGTGTGTCGTGAAGGCCGCCTTGGAGAACGCTTACCTGAAGATCCAAGGCTGAATGCCCGTGACTGCTGAAGTGCTCCCCCACAGGAAGAGAACAGTCTTGCCTGGTGATTGTCGAGCGGTGTTCATTCATCCGTTGTCGTAGCGTCTGCATGGTTTCCCCAATGTACCATGCCTCGGGACATCCTTTCCTGCAGCGTATCAGGTAGACAACGTTGGCCGAGTTGCAAGAGTAGGTACCGTGTACCTGGTAGATGGTGTTCTCACATGAGATGATGGCATCCGTGTCGATGATCCGGCCCGTCTTGCAAAGGTTGCTGTGGCAGGGTTGTGTGGTGTCGTGGTCACTGTTCTCCTGAAGGCTGGGTAGTTTGCTGCGGACAATGGTCTGTTTGAGGTTGCGTGGTTGTTTGAAGGCAAGAAGTGGGGGTGTGGGGATGGCCTTGGCGAGATGTTCGTCTTCAAGAGATCTCACTTTTAGCTATGTTGGTGCTGCCACTAGCGTACTACTATTCATTAAACAAGACTTGATAGTAATCGTAGTGTAGGGGTGACTTTTATGCTTAAGACAACTTTTATGCTTAATATCATGGACATTTTTACGCGTGTATATCAAATTTATTTTAAAATATTGTCAACAGTTCACAGCAATGCGATGACTCATGGAGAGGCTCCTTGCACCCCCTAATCACCTCAGACAGCCTTAATCACTTTAGACTCCAAGCAGGGAAACACAGACAATAGCTCAACTGATTAGATTATGCAAGAAGCTCAAATCACAAAGGGAGCCCTCCAGAAAGAGATCAGCCCAGGGGAAATGGGATCAGCTCCACCTATCTATAATGGCTGTTTTAATATCTCGCTATTGTGCCACTGCTTTGTGTTATTAGCAAGCACTGATCATGTAACTTGTAGTAAATGATGAGCCTATTACCATATGTTTGGCGCGAAGTTCAAAACCCTATAAATTGTAAAGTGCACAATGGCCGGGCAGAGCAGTTGACGAGCAGCTGTCTCTCCCCAAGCCTGCGGTTTTGTTATTTTAAACAGAGAATAAAGTTTGTGTTGCCTTTTTGTACTGTACTCATGTCTGCTTGTCTTTTATGCTGGTAGGAAGCAAGAAACTTCCCCTTACAGTTTGGTGCCGAAACCTGGGAGGAAGCTGGACTCACGGTGACAAGGATCAAGTGGGTGAGAAGTCAATTTCAGACCGCCAGATTCCGGAAGGATCCGAGCGCTGTCAGGACCACGAGGGGACTTCCTCCAACGTGGATACCAGCTGTAGACTGAGTGGGTACAAAATGTGCACTTACACTGATTGGCTACTGCACAAATTTCACTGATTGAGAACTTTAAATTTGTAACACGGTTAGGTACACTGCTGTCAGCTACCTATTGGTCGGCTACCTATTGTGAGAGGGATTTGTAAGCATCCACTAGAGGTGGACCATTGTCATGGCAGGCCTTCATGTCCCTGCTAACCACCTGGCGCGCCAATAAGGGGGATAAAGAAAAAGGCTTTATTGGATGAGCGGGTAGGTTGGGCATACCTCTGCGAGCCAGGAGCTAAGGGAACCGAAAGGGTTGACAGATTCCAGAAGCACTCACAATAGGAGCGGGGTACGGGCTAGGGGGAACGCGAAAGGTACAGAAAGACAAGTGAGAGCGAGAGAGACAGAATGCTCCATGAAGGAGAGCCCGAGGAAAGATTACCCCAGGACAGAGATTCTGAAGTAGGTTGCGCATACGTAGGGGGAGGAAGGGAGCAAGAAGATAGCCTCTCCCTAGAATGGGGGCCAGAAGGATCTCTTAGCCGAGCATTTGGGACGCAACAGCAGAAACTAATCAGGAAAATGTGCAAGGAAGGATGGGACCCCAGTGCGTCCTTCCCCCTACAAAGGGAATGGTGGAATAGCCACCAGCGGGACGCTTCTAAAAAGGCTGCAGTAATTTTAGTTAAACAGTTAGTGATAGCAGTACGTATGAACCAGGTTTACCAGGAAAAGATAGAGGAAAAGAACAAGAGTATTGCAAGTTTAGAGGCTCAGATCACAGAGCTACGAGCTGAACCCCGTAAAATCAGCACCCCGGAGACCACCATGTCTTCGGTGTACCCCGCACTTCCCAGTGCACCACCCGAGTACGAACCCGGCAGCGTCCAGAAATGTGCCCCGGTACAGAGGACAGCTAACGGCCAGGATCGCTATAAAGCATTCACTCCCTGAGAAAAGCAGACTATCCTAAAGGAGTTAGGTACTCTGCGCACCCGAAGTAAAAATACAAAGTTCTGGAGGACTCTTGAGGAGATGTGGGATGTCTACGATCTCCACCCCCGTGATATCCACCAGATAGTCAGAGCGAAGTGCCCCTCGGATAAATGGAGGACTCTAACCAGCACTGACCCGGAGAACCCTGCCACCTCCACGATCCAGGATGGGGCATGGGCGAACGGAGTCCCTAACAATGCCTACAGGGCGATCCAAAGGGAAGCATATAATGCCTTTAAACACGCAGTCTGTACAGCTCTGGGAAACCCTACCACCAACTGGGGAAAAATCCAATCCTGTAGGCAGGAAAAAGGAGAATCCAGCAGCAACCATGCTGCTCGCCTGTATGAGGCTTATTGTGAGTCGTCCGGGCAGGAAAACCCCAACCCTAACTATGCCCCGTACATCCAAATGTTTTCAGACGGGCTTTCCCCAGCACATCAGGAAGTTTTAAAATGAGGTATTGTCACTGCGGACACCTACGATACCGCAGTACAGTGGGCAAGCCGGGTAGACGCGAGGGCTAGGGCAGGGAGCAATCGAACCGCACCCAGGTCCCGGACAGCCTCTGCAAAACTAGATGCCCCTAACTTTAAACCAACAGCTAAGTGCTTCCGCTGCGGAAGACCCGGGCACATAGCTAGGCACATAGCATCAGAACCTGGACAAACTTGTAGGACCTGTGGCAGAACAGGTCACTCAGCTGAGCAGTGCAGGCTAAAGCCCAGGCCCAAGCCTGAAACCCACTTAGACATGCAGGAAGCCTTCCTGAACTGGCTGAGGGACCAGGGGAAGGCATGAGCACAGGCGGCTCCCAGGGACACGGAGGGAGACAACTGTGTCTACGTGCCTGCCCTCCTGGGGGGCCTGCCTTGCGAAATGTTAGTAGACACAGGAGCCTCTGTATCCCTGACCGACCTACCCCTTCCCGTGACCAAGGATTACACCCACATAGTAGGGGTGGGGGGAACTCGTATTAAGGCTTACAAGAACAGGACGGTGGTCCTAGAGGTAGCAGGGCGACTGGTGCCGGTCCAGTTCTTTGTATGCCAGAATAACGAGGGAACCGTGCTAGGAATGGATATTTTAGAGGAATTAAGCAAACTCATAGACCCAAGGAATCATAAGATTCATTGGCTCCACAGTAACGGGAACAAATGTAACCTCCACCAACCCTGCCAAAACATCGCAACAATCGGGAGTGTTAAAACGTTTCAGAGGGACTGGGACACAGAGCCCCAGCCTTTTGGAATAATTTGTAGAGTACTGACAGGAGTATGGGCCCAGGGATAAGCAGGACACAGGAAAGGTCCCTATGGACCCGGTCCATGTCCCCGGCCCAGACCACAAACCCCACAGACAGTACCCCATAAAGCCAGAGGCATACCAAGCCGTGCGGGCTATTGTACAGGACCTAGGAGAGGGGGGGTAATACGCTCCACTACTCGTACCACGAACTCCCCAGTATGGCCAGTAGCAAAGCCCGATAAAACCTTCCGCTTAACAATCGATTATACAGAACTAAACAAAGTCACCCCAAAAGTACGTCCCATAGTGGCAAGCCCCTCCACAATCCTGAATGGATTGGACCGTGAGTATAGTATTTTCACGGTGTTAGACATAGCAAACGGCTTCTGGTCGGTGCCGTTAGACACGGAGTCTCAGGACAAATTTGCATTCACTGTGGGCGAAAAGCAATATACCTGGACGAGACTCCCCCAGGGGTTCCATAACAGCCCCGCCATCTTCCACCAGGTTATGAATAAGATATTAGAGGGAGTAGATCTCACCCCTTACCGCTGCACTGTCCTTCAGTATGTG
Source organism: Mustelus asterias (assembly GCF_964213995.1). NCBI lineage: Eukaryota > Metazoa > Chordata > Chondrichthyes > Carcharhiniformes > Triakidae > Mustelus > Mustelus asterias. The sequence continues at coordinate 138,006,963 of NC_135805.1, forward strand.
GACGACATCCTAATTGCCTCAGAAGACAGGCAAGGACATGCTGCAGCCCTGATTGAGGTGCTGTGAGCCTTAGAAAGGGGCGGCTTGAAGGTGAACCCCAAAAAGGCCCAGATAGGAAGAGACACAGTCCTGTACTTAGGACAGGAGATATCCCAGGGTACTAGGACCATGCCTCACGAGAGGAGGGTTGCCATCCAGGTCATGCCCAGGCCAGTCTCCCTGAGGGGAGTCTGCAAGGTTTTGGGACTGTTCAACTACAGCCGAACCTTTATCCCCAATTTCGCAACCTTAGCCAAGCCCATACAGCGGCTAGTGAAGGTGGGAGGCCCGGGGGGCAAACTGATAGAATGGAGACCCGAACAGGAGGAAGCTTATGCAAGGTTAAAACAAGCCCTTATATCAGCTCCGAGTCTCGGTTTACCTGACCCGAGGAAGCCCTTCCATATCTTTTGTGAGAATGAGGAGGGATTCTATGCCGCAGTAATAGCCCAAACACATGGGGACACCCTGCGACCCGTAGCTTACTACTCCACACAGCAGTCACCAGTGGCAGCCGGCTTGTCCCGATGCGTTGCAGCACTTGATTTTGCTGCATGGGCAGTTAGTATTAGCGAGCCCACGGTCATGACGGGGGAAATCATCCTCCACACCAGGCATATCATCGTTGAAATGCTTAACAACAGTAAGGATGTGGAGATGCCAGCGTTGGACTGGGGTGAACACACTAAGAGTTTTAACAACACCAGGTTAAAGTCCAACAGGTTTATCTGGTAGCAAATACCATTAGCTTTCGGAGCGCTGCTCCTTCGTCAGATGGAGCGGAAATGAGCGGAAATGCTGGATATGTACCCAGATTCCAATACAAGGGCGGCACAGTAGCACAGTGGTTAGCATTGCTGCTTCACAGCTCCAGGGACCTGGGTTCGATTCCCGGCTTGGGTCACTGTCTGTGTGGAGTTTGCACATTCTCCTCGTGTCTGCGTGGGTTTCCTCCGGGTGCTCCGGTTTCCTCCCACAGTCCAAAGATGTGCGGGTTAGGTTGATTGGCCATGCTTAAAAAACAAAATTGCCCTTAGTGTTCTGAGATGTGTAGGTTAGAGGGATTAGTGGGTAAATATGTAGGGATATGGGGGTAGGGCCTGGGTGGGTTTGTGGTTGGTGCAGACTCGATGGGCCAAATGGCCTCTTTCTGTACTGTAGGGTTTCTATGAAATGTGCTCTCAAACAGGGCACAGAGACACAGAATCAAGTTACAGAATACTGATTAGAATGCGAATCCCTACAGCCAACCAGATCTTAAAGATGCAGACAATGTGGGTGGAGACACATTGTCTGTATCTTTAAGATCTGGTTGGCTGTAGGGATTCGCATTCTAATCAGTATTCTGTAACTTGATTCTGTGTCTCTGTGCCCTGTTTGAGAGCACATTTCCGCTCCATCTGACGAAGGAGCAGCGCTCCGAAAGCTAATGGTATTTGCTACCAAATAAACCTGTTGGACTTTAACCTGGTGTTGTTAAAACTCTTACTGTGTAACAATAGTAAGCTCAGAGCAGTCTCTAATGTAAGGAGAGCTAAGTGGGAATCAGTTCTGCTCCCCAAAGATCGGTCAGTCACCATAATAAGGGACACAGGAGTAAACCCCGCTGCAGGGATTTTAGCCACTGGTGAGTCACATGTGTGCGCTGAAATTGACCTAGAGGGAGACGCAGCCCCAGTAGAAGAGTTCCCCTTAGGACAGGCAGATTTAACATTCTATGTAGATGGGTCCAGGAAATATATTGATAGTACCCCCAAAACAGGGTGGGCAGTAGTTAACGACAAGTTAGAAGTGGTAGCCTCAGGACGATTAGACAGCACCCTGACAGCTCAAGTCGCAGAATTAGAGGCTTTAACACAGGACCTGACCCTGGCAGAGGGCAAAACCGTGAATGTATATACCGACAGCCAATACGCGTTCGGAGTCATACACGACTATATGACCGCCTGGGATCGCAGGGGGTTTGTCACATCGGGAGGGGACAGGATAAAGCACCAGGAAAGATTGAAGCTCTATCCCGCGCCTCAAAGCTGCCCAAAGAAGCAGCACTAATTAAAGTCAAAGCGCATAAGAAAATAGAAGCTCCAGAACAAGCAGGGAACGCTGCAGCTGATAAGGCAGCACAGCAGGTTTAAGTCACGCTCTCCTAACAGCTAGTATCACCACAGATAGTGTGGACATAGTCCAGTTACACCGGGACACCCCCGAGGCAGAGACGCAGGTCTAGGAAGAAAGGAGCGGGAAACCAGATGCCCAGGGCGTCTGGAGGAAGGAAAGAAAGGTAATAGCCCCAGACTGCATCAGGCCCACTCTGCTGCAGTTAAACCATGGCCGTGATCACACCAGCAGAAACGCCATGAATCATCTCCTGAGTAAGGATTGGTGGTGGTCGGGGATGGGAAGGGACATAGCTAAATACTGTCACCGATGTCTCACATGCGCACAGCACAACCCCAGGTGGCCCATAAAGATCCGAATGGCTCACCAGCCAAGACCCCGGGGGCCGTGGGAAAATCTCCAGATAGATTTCACAGGACCACTTCCCGCTTCAGGGGGCAAGAGATATTGTTTCGTCATAATTGACCAATTCACCCGCTGGGTGGAAGCATTCCCCACCCGGGATTGCACTGCTTCCACTGTGGCAAAAATCCTAGCGAGCGAAGTAATTCCCAGATGGGGGGGTCCCTTTGCAGATCGACTCCGATCAGGGCACCCACTTCACGGGAACAGTTATGAAAAAGACGTGCGAGTGGATGGAAATAAAGCAGAAGTTCCACATCCCCTACCATCCACAGAGTTCAGGTATGGTAGAGAGGATGAATCGGACCCTGAAGTCCACACTCGCAAAGGGTTTACATGGAAAACACAGCAGGTGGACAGAGGTCCTTCCCACTGTGCTTATGAAACTCAGGGCATCCCCAGATCGCGTTACGGGATTAACCCCTTACGAACTGATGACCGGGCGGGCCATGCAATTGCCCCAAGGCATAATTACCGGAGGGGAAGATTTGGGACCCTTAAAAGACAAAATCAGCAGATATGTCTTAGAACTGAGTGAGCAGCTAAAAGAAATGAGACAGCAGGCGAGAGAACAACAGGAACTTAAAGATAAAGAAAGGCAGTACCCTGAACAGGCCACGGTACCAAAAGCAGGATCCCAAGTAATGGTTAAATTGCTACCTGAAAGGCCTGGTCTAGCGCCCCGGTGGTCGGGGCCACACCGAGTCCTCATTAGTGGGGATACCTGCGCCTGCATTGAAATCAGGGGAAAGGGGCAATGGAAGCATTGGACACAACTAAAAAGATGCGAGAACAGCAATGATCCAGTAACGGGAGTCTAATAATAATAATTGTACCTCCAAGCTCATTGTACCTGTTTTTCAGGCAGGTCACAGCACCGGACAAGAAGATGTATATCACTGGTTGTTTTTACTGCTTAGCAGGGGAGATTGTCTCTCAAACCGTTACCAACGCGAGTTGAATGTAAACACGTACTTGTATATGTCGCTTGTATATGCTGAGAAATGGAATACATCTAAATGCTGGATATGTACCCAGATTCCAATACATTCCAAAGGTGGAATCCCCCTCAGGCCAATCCCTTTGACAGCCCAAGAGAACGTAGAGTGGGTTATACAGGAAGCAGGCAGGAGCCTCACGCAGTCTGCTGGGTGCAAGACAGGGACACTCGGTAAATGGCAACTGCCGGGTTACAACCGCACACACCAGCCATCCTCCCTGACCCTGACAAACACCACTGGGATAGGGCGCCCAATCGGGCCAGTCTGTATATCCAAAACAGGATGTGGAGATGCCGGCGTTGGACTGGGGTAAACACAGTAAGAGTTTTAACAACACCAGGTTAAAGTCCAACAGGTTTATTTGGTAGCAAATGCCATTAGCTTTCGGAGCGCTGCTCCTTCGTCAGATGGAGTGGAAATGTGCTCTCAAACAGGGTACAGAGACACAAAATCAAGTTACAGAATACTGATTAGAATGCGAATCTCTACAGCCAACCAGGTCTTAAAGATACAGACAATGTGAGTGGAGGGAGCATTAAGCACAGGTTAAAGAGATGTGTATTGTCTCCAGACAGGACAGTTAGTGAGATTCTGCAAGTCCAGGAGGCAAGCTGTGGGGGTTACTGATAATGTGACATAAAGCCAACATCCCGGTTTAGGCCATCCTCATGTGTGCGGAACTTGGCTATCAGTTTCTGCTCAGCGACTCTGCGCTGTCGTGTGTCGTGAAGGCCGCCTTGGAGAACGCTTACCCGAAGATCAGAGGCTGAATGCCCGTGACCGCTGAAGTGCTCCCCCGCAGGAAGAGAACAGTCTTGCCTGGTGATTGTCAAGCAGTGTTCATTCATCCGTTGTTGTAGCGTCTGCATGGTTTCCCCAATATACCATGCCTTGGGGCATCCTTTCCTGCAGCGTATCAGGTAGACAACGTTGGCCGAGTTGCAAGAGTAGGTACCGTTGCTGTGGCAGGGTTGTGTGGTGTCGTGGTCACTATTCTCCTGAAGGCTGGGTAGTTTGCTGCGGACAATGGTCTGTTTGAGGCTGTGCAGTTGTTTGAAGGCAAGAAGTGGGGGTGTGGGGATGGCCTTGGCGAGATGTTCGTCTTCATCAATGACATGTTGAAGGCTCCGGAGGAGATGCCGTAGCTTCTCCGCTCCGGGGAAGTACTGGACAACGAAGGGTGCTCTGTCCACCGTGTCCCGTGTTTGTCTTCTGAGGTGTTCGGTGCGGTTTTTCGCTGTGGCACATCGGAACTGTTGATCAATGAGTCGAGCGCCATATCCTGTTCTTACGTGTGTACATCAAATTTATTTTAAAATATTGTCAACAGTTCACAGCAATGCGATGACTCATGGAGAGGCTCCTTGCACACCCCAATCACCTCAGACAGCCTTAATCACTTTAGACTCCAAGCAGGGAAGCACAGACAATAGCTCAACTGATTAGATTATGCAAGAAGCTCAAATCACAAAGGGGGCCCTCCAGAGAGAGATCAGCCCAGGGGAAATGGGATCAGCTCCAAGGATCTGGCAGATGGAGTATAACGTTGACAAGTGTGAGGTTATCCACTTTGGAAGGAATAATAGTAAAATGGCCTATTATTTAAATGATGAAAAATTACAACATGCTACTGTGCAGAGGGACCTGGGGGTCCTTGTGCATGAATCGCAAAAACTCAGTTTGCAGGTGCCGCGGCAAATGGAATGTTGGCCTTTATCACGAAGGGGATGGAGTATAAAAGCAGAGAGGTCTTGCTGCAATTGTACAAGGGATTGGTGAGGCCGCAACTAGAGTACTGTGTGCAATTTTGGTCCCCTTATTTGCGAAAGGATATATTGGCCTTGGAGGGAGTACAGAGAAGGTTCACCAGGTTGATACCGGAGATGAGGGGGTTAGTTTATGAGGAGAGATTGAGTAGATGGAGCCTGCACTCGTTGGAGTTTAGAAGGCTGAGGAGAGATCTTATAGAGACATACAAGATAATGAAGAGGGTAGAGGCAGAGAGATTCTTTCCACTTAGAAAGGAAACAAGAACTAGAGGACACAGCCTCAAAATAAGGGGGAGTCAGTTTAGAACAGAGTTGAGGAGGAACTTCTTCTCTCAGAGGGTAGTGAATCTCTGGAATTCTCTGCCCATTGAAGCAGTGGAGGCTACCTCGTTAAATATGTTTAAGTCACAGGTAGATAGATTTCTGATCAATAAGGGAATTAAGGGTTATGGGGAGCGGGCGGGTAAGTGGAACTAAACCACTATCAGATCAGCCATGATCTTATTGAATGGCGGGGAAGGCTCGAGGGGCTAGATGGCCTACTCCTGCTCCTATTTCTTATCTATAATGGCTGTTTTAATATCTCGCTATTGTGCCACTGCTTTGTGTTATTAGCAGGCACTGATCATGTAACTGGGAGTAAATGATGAGCCTATTACCATATGTTTGGCACGAAGTTCAAAACCTTATAAATTGTAAAGCGCACAATGGCCGGGCAGAGCAGTTGACGAGCAGCTGTCTCTCCCCAGGCCTGCGGTTTTGTTATTTTAAACATAGAATAAAGTTTGTGTTGCCTTTTTGTACTGTACTCATGTCTGCTTGTCTTTCATGCTGGTAGGAAGCGAGAAAACGTCCCCTGACATTAGAGTGGGGGATACGCCAGGTCATGAGGTTATAGATTGTGGTGGTATAAAATTCTGCTGTTGCTGATGGCCCACAGTGCTTCATGGATGCCCAGTTTTGAGCTGCTAGATCTGTTCAAAATCATTTAACATGGTGATAACACCACACAGCACCATGGAGGATGTCCTCAATGTAAAGACAAAACTTTGTTTCCAAAAGGACTGTGTGGTGTGGTCACTCCTATCAATACTGTCATGGACAGATGGATTGGCAACAGGTAGGTTGGTGAGAATGAGGTTAAATAGCTTTTTTCCTTCCCGTTCCCTCACCACCCGCTGCAGATCCACTCACTGCCCCACTCTCTATTTATCTTCCAAGTGGTGTTCAACATAGAGGAGTACTAATTCATCAGTTGAGGGGGCACAGGAGGTGATAGCCAGTAAAAAGTTTTCTTGTCCATGGTTGGCCTGATGTCATGAGTCTTCATGGGGTCCAGAGTCAATACTGAGAACTTCAAGGGCAATTCCCTCCCAACTGTATACCACTGTGCCACCACCTCTGGTGTGTCTGTAATGTTAGTAAAGAGAACTTTACAGAGTTGACAGGTCTAGGTTTGCCACTGCGATTTCCAGTGCCCCAGTCGATGACAAGTGATCTGTCCAGTTTCATTCCTTTATCTAGTCTTTGTAGCGGTTTTGATAAAACTGCCTGGCTTGCCATGCCATTTCCGAGGGCATTTAAGAGTTAATCACATTGCTGTGGGTCTGGGGTCATGTTCAGGCCAGACCACGGAAGGATGGAAGATTTCCTTCCCTAAAGGACATCAGTGGACCAGTTGGGATTTTCCACAATCAACAATAGTTTCGTGGACATTATTACCAAGGCTAGCTTTTAATTACAGATTTATTAATTGAATTAAAGTTCCATCATCTGACGTGGTGGGATCGAAACCGGTGTCCTCAGAGCATTAGCCTGGGCCTCTGGATTATTAGTCTAGTGACATTACCACTTCCAACTCCCCCAGTCGGTCTGTCTGCACTGATGGGAGGGTTTATTTGCATACTCTGAATTACTGCCGTACTGTGTTTTCTGAAAAGAAAACATTATTGGAAGAAATTTGCCTATCAGTCAATCAACCACAAAAAAATCCACAGGAACACATTTGCCTATTATGAAGCATGACAATGAAATGTGGCACAGGAAATATGGTGTGGCACTATTACGTGGCGGCACGGTAGCACAGTGGTTAGCACTGCTGCTTCACAGCTCCAGGGTTCGATTCCTGGCTCGAGTCACTGTCTGTGTGGAGTTTGCACATTCTCCTCGTGTCTGCGTGGGTTTCCTCCGGGTGCTCCGGTTTCCTCCCACAGTCCAAAGATGTGCGGATTAGGTTGATTGGCCAGGTTAAAAATTGCCCCTTAGAATCCTAAAATGCGTAGGTTAGAGGGATTAACGGGTAACTATGTGGGGGTAGGGCCTGGGTGGGATTGTGGTCGGTGCAGACTCGATGGGCCGAATGGCCTCCTTCTGCACTGTAGGGTTTCTATGATTCTATGATATTTATTCAATTATAAAACCCCTGGCTATACATACCTGATAGGGCCAATTGGATTACCCTGGCGAGCTCGTCTTTGTTCTGGAGTCATGTAATCCCATTTAAAGACCAGATTCCAATCAAATCCTGCCAATTAAATCAGACAGATCAGTAGCAAAGGTGCATTGAAAGATCAGAAATACAAAAGATATATTTCAGTGGAAACAGAAAATGCAATGTTTCCAAACCGCCATTTGTGAGAAATTATAACTGAGGTGTTACAGCTATTTTATTTGAAACAATTAAAGAGGCAAATTTTCTTTCTGTTGAAAGGTCATTAACCTCAAACATTAACTCAGTTTCTCTCTCCACAGATGCTGTCGGATTTGCAAAGTGGTTCCTGCATGTTCTGTTTTTGTTCCGGATTTCCAACATCTATTTTGTATTTGATAAATATTCTCTCAGTACAAGTCTTTCAATTATTTGTGTGGCATTCTGTACAGTTATTATTGTCACTGGCTGCTCAGAGTTTTTCCTATTAAATGCTGTACTGAAAAACGTTGAATGAGGTTTCTCTTCTGTTTAGTATGCAAAACGTGCTATGATCAGTGGTTGGTTTTGGTGAAAGATCCTTGCCTCTAACTTTGTGTGTTTTGGACTATTCATGGATCATTGACCTGAGCTCATCCAAACTTTGCTGCCTATATCCTAACTCGCACCAAGTCCCATTTACTCATCATTGCTTTGTTCACTGACCTACACTAGCTCCCAGTCCTGCAACGCCTCAATCTTAAAATTTTCATCCTTGGTGTTTAAAATCGCTCCATGGTTTCACCCCTCACTACCTCAGTATCATGCTCCAGCCCGATCAGCCTCCAAAATCTCTGTGCTCCTTCAATTCTGGCTCCTTGTACTGCCTCAGCTTTCAGCACTCCACCGTTGGCAGTAAGACTTCCCTCCTGAAACCTTTCCTCTCCTCCTTTAAGCTTCTCTCTTTATCCAAGCTTTTAGTCATCTGTCCAACAGGGAAACACTCAGCAGGTCTGGCATCATCTGCCACCTTCTTCAATAAATAATCACATTCCGCTCAAAATATGAACTCTGTTTCTCTCTCCACAGATGCTGCCAGACATGCTGAGAATTTCCAGCACTTCCTGTTTACATTTCAGGTTTCAGTATCCACAGTATTTTGCATTAATTCTAATTGCTCCTTACATTTTTTTTGCAATTTCTGTCTTATTATGTTCTGATACAGGACTGTCAGACATCTTACTAGATTAAAGGTGCTTTATAAATACAAGCTGCAGTCCTATAGCATCCATACACACTGCTGTAACTAATGTACATTAACATTAGAGGATATGAATGAGTTGTCCATCTTCAAATACTTCCCTCATACAAATGATTTGGGCAATGGTGTAATGGACAAACGTTTCAGGTTTGTACTGGTCACCAAAATAAGATGTGGAGATGCCGGCATTGGACTGGGGTGAACACAGTAAGAAGTCTCACAACACCAGGTTAAAGTCCAACAGGTTTATTTGGTAGCAAATACCATAAGCTTTCGGAGCGCTGCTCCTTCGTCAGATGGAGTGGAAATGTGGTCTCAAACAGTGCACAAAATCAAGTTACAGAATACTGATTAGAATGCGAATCCCTACAACCAGCCCGGTCTTAAAGGTACAGACAATGTGGGTGGAGGGAGCATTTAACACAGGTTAAAGAGATGTGTATTGTCTCCAGACAGAACAGCTAGTGAGATTCTGCAAGTCCAGGAGGCAAGCTGTGGGGGTTACTGATAATGTGACATACATCCAACATCCCGGTTTAGGCCGTCCTCATGTGTGCGGAACTTGGCTATCAGTTTCTGCTCAGCGACTCTGCGCTGTCGTGTGTCGTGAAGGCCGCCTTGGAGAACGCTTACCTGAAAAACCAAGGCTGAATGCCCGTAACTGCTGAAGTGCTCCCCCACAGGAAGAGAACAGTCTTGCCTGGTGATTGTCGAGCGGTGTTCATTCATCCGTTGTCGTAGCGTCTGCATGGTTTCCCCAATGTACCATGCCTTGGGACATCCTTTCCTGCAGCGTATCAGGAAGACAATGTTGGCCGAGTTGCAAGAGTAGGTACCGTGTACCTGGTAGATGGTGTTCTCACGTGAGATGATGGCATCCGTGTCGATGATCCGGCACGTCTTGCAGAGGTTGCTGTGGCAGGGTTGTGTGGTGTCGTGGTCACTGTTCTCCTGAAGGCTGGGTAGTTTGCTGCGGACAATGGTCTGTTTGAGGTTGCGCGGTTGTTTGAAGGCAAGAAGTGGGGGTGTGGGGATGGCCTTGGCGAGATGTTCGTCTTCATCAATGACATGTTGAAGGCTCCGGAGGGGATGCCGTAGCTTCTCCGCTCCGGGGAAGTACTGGACGACGAAGGGTACTCTGTCCACCGTGTCCCGTGTTTGTCTGCTGAGGAGGTCGGTGCGGTTTTTCGCTGTGGCGCGTCGGAACTGTTGATTGATGAGTCGAGCGCCATATCCTGTTCTTATGAGGGCATCTTTCAACGTCTGGAGGTGTCTGTTGCGATCCTCCTCATCCGAGGAGATCGGAGGGCTTGTCCGTAGGGGATGGCTTCTTTAACGTGTTTAGGGTGGAAGCTGAAGAAGTGGAGCATCATGAGGTTATCCGTGGGCTTGCGGTACAGTGAGGTGCTGAGGTGACCGTCCTTAATGGAGATGCGTGTGTCCAAGAATGCAACCGATTCTAGAGAGTAGTCCATGGTGAGTCTGATGATGGGATGGAACTTGTTGATGTCATCATATAGTTGTTTCAGTGATTGCTCACCATGACTCCAAAGGAAGAAAATATCATCGATGCATCTAGTGTATATTGCTAGTGTTATTGGGGAGCGTTTAAACTAGATTTGCAGGGGGATGGGAACCAGAGTGCCAGAGCAGATAGTGGAGCAGGGGTAAAAAGACAGGTTAGTTCAAGCAAAATCACAAATGGAAGGGTAGAGTGTGGTGGAAATAATCTTTTGAGGTGTGTCTATTTCAATGCCACGAGTATTGTGGGGAAGGCAGATGAGCTGAAGGCGTGGATAGACACATGGAAATATGACATTATAGCCATTAGTGAAACTTGGCTACAGGAGGGGCAGGACTGGCAGCTCAATGTTCCAGGGTTCCAATGTTTCAGGCGGGATAGAGGCAGAGGGATAAAAGGTGGGGGGGTGGCATTGTTGGTCAGGGAAAATGTTACAGCGGTACTCAGGCAGGATAGATTAGGGAGCTTGTCTACAGAAGCCCTATGGGTGGAGCTGAGAAACAAGAAAGGTATGACCACATTAATGGGGTTGTATTATAGACCACCCAATAGTCAGCGAGAATTGGAGGAGCAAATCAGAGGCGAGACAGCTGACAACTGCAAGAAACATAAAGTTGTGATAGTAGGGGATTTTAATTTTCCACATATAGATTGGGACTCGCATACTGTTAAAGGTTTAGATGGGGTAGAGTTTGTAAAATGTGTTCAGGAGAATTTTCTACATCAGTATATAGAGGTGCCAACTAGAGAGGATGCGATATTGGATCTCCTATTGGGAAATGAGTTGGGGCAGGTGATGGATGTGAGTGTGAGGGAACACTTTGGATCCAGTGATCATAATGCCATTAGTTTCAACCTGATCGTGGATAAGGATAGATCTGGTCCTCGGGTTGAAGTTCTGAATTGGAAAAAGGCCAAATTTGATGAAATGAGAAGGGATCTGGGAAGTGTGGATTGGCACAGGCTGTTCTCTGGTAAGGATGTAAATGGAAAGTGGGAGGCCTTCAAGGGAGAAATTTTGAGAGTGCAGAGTTTGTATGTTCCTGTCAGGATTAAAGGCAAAGTAAATCGGAATAAGGAACCTTAGTTCTCGAGGGAGATTGTAACACTGATTAAGAGGAAGAGAGAGTTGTATGAAATGTACAGGCAGCAAGGAACAGATCAGATGCTCGAGGAGTATAAAAAGTGCAAGAAGCTACTTAAGAGGGAAACCAGGAGGGCTAAAAGAAGACATGAGGTTGCTTTGGCAGACAGAGTGAAGGAAAATCCAAAGAGCTTCTATAGGTATGTTAGGAGCAAAAGGATAGTGAGGGATAAAATTGGTCCTCTTGAAGACCAGAGTGGTAGACTGTGTATGGAACCAAAAGAGATGGGGGAGAAACTAAATGGTTTTTTTGCATCCGTATTTACTGAGGAAACGGGCATGGAGTCTACGGAAATAGGGCAAACAGGTAGGGAGGTCATGGAACCTTTACAGATTAAAGGGGAGGAGGTGCTCGCTGTCTTGAGGCAAATCAGAGTGGATAAATCCCCAGGAACGGACAGGGTATTCCCACGGACCTTGAGGGAAGCTAGTGTTGAACTTGCAGGGGCCCTGGCAGACATATTTAAAATGTCAGTATTCACGGGGGAGGTGCCGGATGATTGGAGGGTGGCTCATGTTGTTCCGTTGTTTAAAAAAGGTTCCAAAGGAAATCCGGGAAATTATAGGCCAGTAAGTTTGACGTCGGTGGTGGGCAAGTTATTGGAAGGTGTGATAAGGGATAGGATCTACAAATATTTGGATAGACAGGGACTTATTAGGGAGAGTCAACATGGCTTTGTGCGTGGTAGGTCATGTTTGACCAATCTATTAGAGTTTTTCGAGGAGGTTACCAGGAAAGTGGATGAAGGGAAGGCGGTGGATGTTGTCTACCTGGATTTCAGCAAGGCCTTTGACAAGGTCCCTCATGGAAGGTTAGTTAGGAAGGTTCAGTCGCTAGGTATACATGGGGAGGTAGTAACTTGGATTAGACACTGGCTCAATGGAAGAAGCCAGAGAGTGGTTCTGGAGGATTGCTTCTCTGAGTGGAGGCCTGTGACTAGTGGTGTGCCGCAGGGATCGGTGTTGGGTCCATTGTTGTTTGTCATCTATATCAATGATCTGGATGATAATGTGGTCAATTGGATCAGCAAGTTTGCTGATGATACAAAGATTGGAGGTGTCGTGGACAGTGAGGAAGGTTTTCAAAGCTTGCAGAGGGATTTGGACCAACTAGAAAAATGGGCTCAAAAATGGCAAATGGAATTTAACGCAGACAAGTGTGAGATATTGCACTTTGGAAGGACAAACCAAAGTAGAACGTACAGGGTAAATGGTAGGACTCTGAAGAGTGCAGTTGAACAGAGGGATCTGGGAATACAGGTACAGAATTCCCTAAAAGTGACGTCACAGGTGGATAGGGTCGTAAAGAGTGCCTTTGGTACATTGGCCTTTATAAATCGGAGTATCGAGTATAAAAGTTGGAGTGTTATGGTAAGGTTATATAAGGCATTGGTGAGGCCGAATTTGGAGTATTGTGTACAGTTTTGGTCACCTAGTTACAGGAAGGATGTAAATAAGGTTGAAAGAGTGCAGAGAAGGTTCACAAGGATGTTGCCGGGACTTGAGAAGCTGAGTTACAGAGAGAGATTGAATAGGTTGGGACTTTATTCCCTGGAGCGTAGAAGATTGAGGGGAGATTTGATAGAGGTGTATAAGATTTTGATGGGTATAGATAGAGTGAATGCAAGCAGGCTTTTTCCGCTGAGGCTAGGGGAGAAAAAAACCAGAGGGCATGGGTTAAGGGTGAAAGGAGAAAAGTTTAAAGGGAATATTAGGGGGGGCTTCTTCACGCAGAGAGTGGTGGGAGTGTGGAATGAGCTGCCGGATAAAGTGGTAAATGCGGGGTCACTTTTAACATTTAAGAAAAACTTGGACGGGTTCATGGATGAGAGGGGTGTGGAGGGATATGGTCCAAGTGCAGGTCAGTGGGACTAGGCAAAGAAATGGTTCGGCACAGACAAGAAGGGCCAAAAGGCCTGTTTCTGAGCTGTAATTTTCTATGGTTCTATAGCATCGGTTGAAGGTCCTGTGCGGTGAAGAAGTCTTGTTCGAACCTGTGCATGAAGATGTTGGCACATTGAGGTGCGAATTTGGTCCCCATGGCTGTTCCGTGTGTCTGGATGAAGAACTGGTTGTTGAAGGTGAAGACATTGTGGTCCAGGATGAAGCGGATGAGTTGTAAAATTGCATCTGGAAACTGGCAGTTGACGGCATTGAGTACTGAGGCCGTTGCAGCAATGCCATCATCATGGGGGATGCTGGTGTAGAGTGCCGAGACATCCATTGTGACGAGGAGTGCTCCTGGTTCAACTGCTCCATATGGGCTGAGTTTCTGTAGGAAGTCCGTAGTGTCGCGACAAAAGCTGGGGATTCTTTGTACAATGGGTTTCAAGATGCCCTCGACATAGCCGGAGAGGTTCTCGCACAGGGTTCCATTGCCTGAAACGATGGGACGGCCAGGTGTGTTTGCCTTGTGTATCTTTGGGAGGCAGTAGAGATCTCCAACGCGTGGAGTACGTGGGATGAGAGCACGGAGGGTGTCTTGAAGGTCCGGATCAAAGGTTTTGATCAGAGTGTTGAGTTGATGGGTGTGTTCTTTGGTCGGATCTGTGGGTAACTGTCTGTAGTGTTCCTCGTTGTTCAGTTGTCGGAACACTTCTTTGCAGTAATCCGTTCTGTTCAGTATGACGATGACCCCTCCTTTGTCTGCTGGTTTGATGACAATGTTGCGGTTGGTCTTGAGAGCGTGGATGGCGTTGCGTTGTGCTTGGGTGATGTTCGGTGCTGTCTTGTGAGTGCGGCTGATGAATTTGGTGTTGACACACCTCCTGATGGCTTGGGCATACATGTCAAGTCGAGGCAGCGGCCTTCCGGAGGAGTCCAATTCGACTCTTTCCTCTTCGGTTGCACTGCAGATCTCTGTCTGCTGTTCCGGTTCATTGGCTGTCTAATTGTGTTCGCTGTTTGCCTCTTGGGGTTTGTGGAAGAACTCCCGCAGCCTCATTCGCCTGATAAATTCCTCTGTGTCCGCTGCGAGACTGATGGGGTCTATTTTGGTAGTGGGGCAAAAGTTGAGCCCTCAGCTGAGAACTTCGATTTCATCTGGCTGAAGTGTGTAGTCCGATAAGTTGACAATGGACTTTCCTGCAGTGGTACTGTTTTCTACTGTGGTACCGGGGGAGGCTTGGTTGCTGCTGGTGGTGATGCTGAGTTTCTCAAGTTTCCTGTTCTTGGTGTGCATGTAGATGGTGCAGTTCCTTTGTCTCGACTGCTTGGCAGAGTTTCGCAGCTGGTCTGCGTCTCGAGCGCAAGTTGAGAATATGGATTCGATCTTGGTTTCCAGGCTGCGGCGTTTGCTGTAGAGCTGGTGTATGAGGTGTTTGAGGAGTGTGAGAGAGGTGCGACGGCAAAAAATTGCAGAATCTCACTAGCTGTTCTGTCTGGAGACAATACACATCTCTTTAACCTGTGTTTAATGCTCCCTCCACCCACATTGTCTGTACCTTTAAGACCTGGCTGGCTGTAGGGATTCGCATTCTAATCAGTATTCTGTAACTTGATTTTGTGCACTGTTTGAGAGCACATTGCCACTCCATCTGATGAAGGAGCAGCGCTCCGAAAGCTTATGGTATTTGCTACCAAATAAACCTGTTGGACTTTAACCTGGTGTTGTGAGACTTCTTACTGTGCTCACCAAAATAAGAAGCAGAGGAAACAGTATACAATGCAGCCAAGCTCTGAAGTAGAGAGTTATCGCCACGGACCTGCACCTGAGCCCCGATGACTTGCGAGCCCAATGGTAGGTGCTACGAAAGTAGAACTAAATCCTGACCATTAACTCTGTTTCCCTCTGCAGATACTGACTGACCTCCTGAGTAATTCCAGCCATTCCTATTTTCACTTTAAAAGGACAAGATTGTCCGACTTTTCTAAAACTGCTGTTCAAATGACAAGTGGGTATAAGAAACAATTTTGTTTGCTTGGTGTATGACTGTCACCCAGATCTTTAACATTGTACATACCGCCTTTTAGATCAGCAGACGCCCCCACGTACTGGAAGTTGTCCATGTTGATTACATCAATTATTGGAGAAACAACTCTAGTTTTATCCTGTAAAGAAAAAACAAAATGCATACATAGCAAATATTATTTTCCTGGATGAGAAGAAATTATTAAAGGATTCACATTTACATAGTGTATTTTATAACCTCATGATATTCAAGATTCTGGAGGTGCAAAGAAGTTTAGACAGAACATTCTGGAGTTCGTATTTGAATTTGTAAGTTAAGATGCAAATTTTAAAGTTGAAGTGTTGGCATACCAATTACTGCTGCATAAACTTGCACCTATCACCTATCCACACAATTGCGCCAGTCTGCCTGTAGTTCATTGCCAAATACCCAATTTTTGCATCATCAGCAAATTCTGATACTATGCCCTCTACATTAAATACAAACCAAAGTGACCTCTAGTTACAAAGAAGAGCTACCAAGTTTTTTGTCTGGGCTTTCATGAGATGTGAACATCACTGGCAAGGCCCTCATTTGTTACCCAACCCTAACTGCCCTTGAACTCGGTGTCTTGCTAAGCTATTTAGGAGGTCAACCACATCTGGAGTCACATGTTGGCCAAACCAGCTAAGGATGGCAGATTTCCTTCCCTAAAAGATAGGTCAGCTTTACGACAAATCAGTTATAGCTTAATGGCACTAGTATTGAGGTTAGTTTACAATTACAGACTTTTCTTATTAATCAATTGCCAGGGGCAGCTCGATGGCACAGTGGTTAACACTGCTGCCTCACAGCATCAGGGACCTGGGTTCGATTCCCGGCTTGGGTCACTTTCTCCGTGGAATTTGCACGTTCTCCCTGTGTCTGCGTGGGTTTCCTCCAGATGCTCCGGTTTCCCCCCACAGTCCAAAAGACGTGCTGGTTAGGTGCATTGGCCATGCTAAATTCTCCCTCAGTGTACCCGGGAGCGCTGGAGTGTGGCGACTAGGGAATTTTCACAGTAACTTCACTGCAGTGTTAATGTAAGCCTACTTATGACTAATAAATAAACTTTAACTTTTGAATTAATTAATGTAATTCAAATTCCACAGCTGCCATGGTGAGATTTGAATCCGGGTCCTGGGCCTCTGGATTTCCAGTCCACTGGCATTGCCATTACGTCACCATCTCCTCAAGGTTGATCCCAGAATAAAGAGAATGAGAAAAATGTGATTATTCTACATCATTCCCCTTAATAACAGATGCATGTACAGTTTAAAGTTTATATTTCAGTGTCACAGGCAGGCTCACATTAACACTGCAATGCAGTTACTGTGAAAATCCCCCAGTCGCCATACACCGGTGCCTTTTGGGTATACTGAGGGAGAATTTAGCATGGCCAATGCACCTAACCAGCATATCTTTCAGACTGTGGGAGGAAACCGGAGTACCCAGAAGAAATCTACACAGACATGGGGAGAACGTGCAGACTCCACACAGTGACCTAAGCAAGGAATTGAACGCGGGTCCCTGACGCTCTGAGGCATCAGTGCTAACCACTGTGCCACTGTGCTGCCTGCATGCTAGAACTGTGCAAGATTTGGGCAAATTGGATCCAAATAAGCTTTTCTTCCATGTACAGAATTTAATTACAAGGGGTCATATTCAGAAGAAAACAGGAAATTCAGAATTTCTTTTTAAAATTAAGATGGTTTAAGTATGTGGGACAGATTACTGGCACAAGTGGTGGAGCAAGGAACCTCAGCCAGATGGACTGTAGTTCGTCCTCCTGCCTGAAACCTTTTCTCCAATCCAAATAACAGTCATTAACCCTTTCCTAACTATCATCCTGCTTTCTTTTGTTGTTGCTATATTTCACTAATAGCAGATATCTGAATCTTTCTGAGAAGCCTCTTGTGTCTTATTGAACAATTCGTTAAGATCCATACGCACAATATCAACTGAGTTCCACGTAAAGTAAGTCATCTGAGTCAGCTAATAACTCACACATGGTCTCCCAAAATGACTTACTTACCTCAACCACCCTCTCCAGGAGGGGTTCCAGCCAGTGTTCATTGCATTCACAATGGCTATCAAGAAATGTAAGGATGTTTGCTTGTGCTGCATCGGCTCCCCTGACACGTGAACGCATTAGCCCTGTGCGGTTAAGGAAAGAAAAGACCATTCGTAAGACTCTGTTAAAGAAGTCAAAAGAAGAAACACCAAAATAGTACAATCTCACACATAGAAACAGAAACGCTGGAAAATCTCAGCAGGTCTGACAGCATCTGTGGAGAGAGAATGGAGTCAACGCTTCGAAGGGTCATCCAGACTCAAAACGTTGGCTCTATTCTCTCTTCACAGATGCTGTCAGACCTGCTGAGATTTTCCGGCATTTTCTGTTTTGGTTTCAGATTCCAGTATCCGCAGTATTTTGTCTTCATCTTAGCACAATCTCTCCCTTGACTCACCTTCACGTCTGTTGTTTCGAAGAATTCGGACCTTCTCAATCTTTGACAGCAAAGTGCCATCTTCAGCTGAAAGTGGAAATTCAGATTGATTTTAAACAAAATTTATTTAATTTATTTAAAAGGACCACCTTAGCAATGAAGAGGTGAAACAAATCCGACTTACGATTGTCACTATAATCATCGACCAAAATGATTTCTTTGATTAGATGCGGTGGACTCTTTCGAAGCACACTGTGAAAAGAAAATCAGAATTATAGTGAATTAGGAAATTACAGTCAAAGGGGAAAAAAAATTACCAGTTTGCAGTGAACATTCTTGCTGCTGTATTGAAGTACAGAATTTTGTTGCCTTGGGTTTTCATGACTTTATTTTCAACACAGATTTAACTCAACAACTTGGTATGTGGAGGGAGTTTACGTAGAAACAGAGCTCAGGGAATGCTCCAGTGGAAAATAGTTTCTGACACATTTGTTATTTTAAGCAAAAAGGATAGGAACAGAAGCTGACCCTTCAATCCCTTGAGCCTCATTTACTTTCCGATAAGATCATGGTTGATCTGTATCTCAACTTTTCCTACCTTCCTTAGTTTTGCAGCTCTTAATATATTTGCCTATGTTACAATCCCCTCGGAGAGCGAGAGTTTAAAAAAGATTTGAATTCCAGTGACTGATTGAAGAGATCGCAACATAACATTTCAAGTTTTAAGACTTCTAATGTAATAAACAAATTAAGAGCAACATTGACTAACATTATTTTTGAAGGCAACTTCTACCTCAAACTACAGAAAAGATCCCCATGTAAATTTTAACACAAGAAATAGGAGTTGGAGTAGACATATCGCCTGTCGAGCTTGTTCCACCACTCAATACAATCATAGCTGATCTAGGCCTTCAACTCCACTTTGTGTGTCCCTTAATTCCCTGAGATGCCAAAGATCTGTCTATCCCAGCCTTAAATGGATTCAACAATGGTGCATCCAAAACCTTCTGGGATAGAGCATTCCAAAGATTTGAGTGAAATAATTTCTCCTCATCTCAGTTCTAAATAATTGACCCCTTATCTTGAGACAGTGCCCCAGTATTTTAGATCCCCCCAAGCAATGGAAAGAATTTCTCAATGTCGACTATATCAAGCTCTTTCAGAAACTTGTACGTTTCAGTGAGATCACGTCTTATTCTTCTAAACTCCAGAGTGTCACGATCCCAGCTGATGTTACTACTGGACAAGTCCAGTCCCACAGTGGACACCTGCTCGATAGATCCTAATTTTTATTTTTTTGTTTAAAAACCTGGATGAACAGAGTCACAGGACTGTCGATTAACTTTTAACAAAAGAATGAAATAATATTTATTAAACAAGAACAGATTAAACACAATACACCCCTTTACCCCAGCTATTATTTTAGATATACACTATTGATAAGGATAACACAAGTCACAAAATTTTATACTTTAATGTTCTCAGTAAGTACACAGTCCATGCTCAGAAACACCACACTCTGAAACCAAGTGACAGATGCCACCCAAAACAACTCCTGTTGATTTCTTAACAAATCCCCCACACTTTAAGCCACCTGGTCTCACTGGAACTCTGGGTTTCACACGATGTTTTCAAAACTCCGCTCTGGAAGAACACACGTTGAAATCTTCTCCCACACAAGGCTCTCTCAGATGCTTTCATGAAGGATTCCCATCCAGAATTTTTACCTTTCCCGGCAGTGTTCCTCTTCCCTGTGCATTCAAGCTTCCACACAATTTCTCAGGTACCCAGCCATGCCAACAGAACACCACTGCTTCACAGGCTGTATTAAAGTTCACCAACCTAAGGATTACTTCAGATATCTGGCTTCTCACAGCCAACTTCTCAAGGTCTACACTTTGCAGTTCTGTCTCTAACTGGAAGTCTCTCTCTGTCCCTCTTTAACTTCAGTGAATAATACCGTGCTCAGATTCTGATTCTTTGTCCCGTTGTCTTCAGTCTTGCTTGGACTTTCCTTTTTTAGTTTCCATGGTTTTGAAACTTTCAGTTCTTTAGCCTCCGGGACTTATTTTCTGCATCCCTGTATTGCCTTGCCTGTGCTGGCAGTTTCTGTGGAAAGCTACTTGGTTGCCTGGTTCCAGATTGAACTGGAAAAGTTTCAGCTTTTCAACGTGAGCCTCTGATTGCTAAGCAACAGCTTGGCTTCTTTTAAAGTCTGTAATTGCTTTTACATCATAAAACTGCAACTATAATACAGGAAAAGTTTAAAGTGAAATTAAACTGTAGACTTACAAGTACCTATGTTTAACATGAAGCTAAACCAAAGTTTTAACCCTTACCACATACAAATAGGAAAACATAAATTGAGCTTATATTCCTAATATAAAGTATTTAAACTGTCTCCATTTCCTAACAAGAGAGTATGACCAATTTACTCAACCTCTCATCATAGGAGAAGCCTTTCATCCAGCGGCACTGTTGTGAACCTTCGCTGTACTGCCTCCAATACCCGTATACATTTCCTTAAGTGTGGAGACCAATGCTGCAGACAGTACTCCAGATATAGGGCCCGATTTTACCAATCGGAGCCTAAGGGCGGGATCCGGGCGTAATACGGATCTGAGCCCGGAATCCTTTTGCAGCGCGCCCATACGCATTTTGCCGTAATATTCTAGAACATGGATGGGGATATACATTTTGAAATATTATCCCAGATTTTTGACTGTCAGGTTTTTAGTCCCTGCGATTATAACTTTGACATTATCTTCCGAAGGGGATTCCTCTAATTCTGGGCAATGTTCAGATGAAAACAAGATGACAAAGGATCTAAGGCTGCTCCAGAGGCAGAGTAGCTGCACCCAACGTTGCCCATGCAAATCACATTCATAAGTAGGGGCACATCTGCCATGGAATGTGAGAGAAGAGTTGCCAATACAAGCTTCTTTTCACTATGGTTGGTTTCCCAGATGTAGTAATCTCCTTGAATCTTATTTCCAACCAAGTTCCACCATGGGGACAATTCTGCCAAGTTCACCACAGGACTCTGAACATTTGAGCATCAACAATCCAGTTACAGACACCCCATGCCCCCAGTCACAGCCACCCCCCCCCCCCCCATGCCCCCCAGCCCCTCCAGCCACATGCAGCACACAGTCACAACCCCTGGTAACATTGGAAGGCTGCAGCAGTGCTATCTGCACTGTGTGCACATCTTCAGCCTGAAGTGAGCTGCAGTGCTAGGATCCAGCTGCACTGCAGGACACGAGGTCCGTGCTGCCACACAGACATCGGAGTTCGTGCACAGCAACAGCCCTCCCTCCCCCACACACACTCGCAGAGATGCCACGGACCCGGGACAGCGGAATGGCCGTGACTCAAGACACACGTAAGTACCGGGGAGCCTCTGAACGCAACGCACCTACCTCCTCGCCAACCCTCACTGAGGAAGCGCCGGCTTCCGACTTTTATTTACCAGGTCGTTAAAAACGATTACGCGGATTGGGCCGCATGGTGGTAAAGTGGGATTTGGTGGTAGAGTTGGGTGCGCGCTTCATTAAGTCGATTTAAATGCATGCAAATGAATTTAAATCGGCGGGCCACCCGATCCAGGCGCGGAGCCGCGCTCTGCTAGGAATCGGGTGCGCACCGCGTTAAAGGCCCGACGCCCAACTTTACCGCGATTTCGGACCCGTTAAATCGGGCCCATAGTCTCATCTATACGATGATAGCAAAACTTTTCCAAACCCCTTACTCTCATTCTATTTTTCCCTTTTTAATAACATTTTGGTAGCCATTTACTGGTTTATAAAACACTCCCAATCCTCAGACTTGTTACTGTTCTCTGCAAGATTGTAGTACTGTGAGCAATTTTGGGCCCCACACCTCAGGAAGGACATACTGGCACTGGAGCGGGTCCAGCGGAGATTCACACGGATGATCCCAGGAATGGTAGGCCTGGCATACGATGAACGTCTGAGGATTGTGGGATTATATTCATTGGAGTTTAGGAGGTTGAGGGGAGATCTGATAGAAACTTACAAGATAATGAACGGCTTAGATAGGATGGACGTAGGGAAGTTGTTTCCATTAACAGGGGAGACTAGGACGCGGGGGCACAGCCTTAGAATAAAAGGGAGTCACTTTAGAACAGAGATGAGGAGAAATTTCTTCAGCCAGAGAGTGGTGGGTCTGTGGAATTCATTGCCACAGAGGGCTGTGGAGGCCGAGACGTTGAGCGTCTTCAAGACAGAAATTGATAAATTCTTGATTTCTCGAGGAATTAAGGGCTATGGGGAGAGAGCGGGTAAATGGAGTTGAAATCAACCATGATTGAATGGTGGAGTGGACTCGATGGGCCGAATGGCCTTACTTCCGCTCCTATGTCTTATGGTCTTATGGTCTAAGCCTCTTTTAATCTCACATTATCTTTAATTTCCTGAGTGAGCCATGGATGGATCTTCCTTGCTGAGTTTTTGTTTTTCTATGCGTTGTATTTTTGTTCAATGTTTTGGATTGTTTCTTTAATTAGTAGTTCAGGACTTGAGTAGTGCTAAAAAAAACATATTATCAAAGCTTTTTGTCTTGCACTCTTGGGGGAACAACAATTGTCTTTGCAGACAAAAAGGAACATGTCCATACATTGACAGGGATTAGGGATAAGGCATTCCTCAGTTCAGTGCCCATTTTATCTGCAGTGACCTTATTCACTGATGTATAATTTTTCCTAAATTCTGTCCCTTCCTGCCCCATTCTGCTTATCTTTACCCACAGCGTCATACTATTCTGATGCCATATCCTCTCTTCCCATTTCCAAATGCTAGAAATCTTTTGGATTTTTAAACCTCCTTTCACCGTACCATGCCCTCCATTTATTACTCTGAAGCTTTGTCCACTGCGCTAGTTATATAATTGGCCGGGACATTAATCCCAGCCCAGATTAACTGAAGCCCATCTCAAGCGAATAGCTCACTCTTCCCTGAGTACTGATGCCATTGCCTCATGAATCAGTGCCCCTTTTTTCCACGAAACCTTTTGAGTCATACATTTAATTCTCTAATCTCCTTAACATAGAAATTCGGAGCATGAGTAGGTTATTCAGCCTTTTTAGCCTGCTCTGCTATTCAATTCCTTCATTCTCCTCATACCCCTTGATGCTAATACAATCTAAACAAAATCTCTTTCTTGAATACATTCAGTTACTTGGCTTCCACAGCTTTCTGTGGTAGAGAATTCCACAAGTTCATTACCCTTTGAATGAAGAAATGGTTTTGGAATATGTGGAGTGTCCTCCACAGGAAAGGCAGAACCTCGAGTTGCAGGAAGGCATGGGAGAGAAAAGAAGAGCAAGGCGACAAAGGAGGCCATACCCTCAAAGTAGGATCTACCACTGCAAACAGAGTTACCTGGACATGACTGGGAGGCAGTGCACAGATGATTGTGACTGTCCAGGCAGTTGATCACAGACATCTGTCACCTCACTGCCGACGATTTCACACCTTGTAGCATTAGTGTTATGTCCTGTCAGTAGTCACCAAGTTACTGATGCTTTGATTCTGTCTTAAGGGTCAACTGCAGACCGTTGTGGCAGCCTGCAAGCAGCTGCATGCCATTGCATTTTGCAGGTCCTCTTTGCCAGGGCTAGACAATACATTAATTTCACAACAGAAGTGACCAAGAGCATTGGGCTTTGCCAACATCACTGAATGCCGCCAGGTGGCAGGAATCATGTAGTATATTGATGTGGCCATCAAGGCAACAAGTGATTTGCCACAAACATTCATCAAGAGGTCAGGGTGATTCAGGGCTTCCACTCCCTGAATATTTAACTTGTCTCAAACCCAAGTGCTTTCTCATGTACATGCTTGCTCTCCTGCCAGCTGCCACAACCCTTTCATCCTTTGCCTCAGATTTTCACTCTAACTCCCATGGATGGATCTTTGGGGATGTTCTTTGGAGACATGACTACTCGCCCTTCGATGGGAGCCCCAAACAGAGGCAATAAAACCAATGCCACCTGTTCCGTAGGACAACCACTGAGCAGGCTATCAAGCATCTGAAGATGCAACTGCGGTGCATGCACGGTCAGATGGCTGCCTCCAATACCCTGCCACTAGGATCATCACAGAAGGAGGCCACTTGGACCATTGTGTTCTTGCTGGCACTCAGCAAGAACAATTCATCTAATCTCACTCACCTGCAATTTCCCCTTAGTCCTGCAGATCTCTGGGTGGCTGTCAATTTCATTTTGAAAGCTGCAATTGAATCTGCTTCCACAACAATTTCCGACAGTACATCAAGATCCTAACAACCCAGTGTCCAAAACTGTTTTTCCTCATATCACCCTTGCTTCTTTTATCAATCATCTTAAATCTGTGACTTCTGGTTCTCGATCCTTCTGCCAACGGAAAAATTTCTCTCCCATCAACTCTATCTAGAGTAGTCATAATTTTGAGCACCTCCCATAAATCTTCTTTTCTTTAAGAACAATAGCCTCAGTTTCTTCAATCTATCCATGTAACTGAGCTTCCTCATTCCTGGAACCAATCTTGTGAACCTTTCCTGTATGGTTTCCAAGACCTTCACATCCTTTGTAAATTGTAGTGCCTAGCAGAGGCTGAACCAGTGTTTTATACAGGTTTATCATGACTTTTCTGCTTTTGTATTCTATAGCCCTATTTATAAAGCCTAGGATCCCATACGTTTTCTTAATAAAGAACAAAAAACAATACAGCACAGGAACAGGCCCTTCGGCCCTCCAAGCCTGCGCCGATCATGATGCCTGCCTAACCAAAACTGTATGCACTTATGGAGTCCGTATCCTTTTATTACCACCCTATTCATGTATTCGTCTAGATGCCCCTTAAATGCCACGATCGTACCTGCTCCCACCACCTCTCCGGGCAGCATGTTCCAGTCATTCACCACCCTCTGTGTAAAAAACTTGCCTTGCACATCTCCTCTAAACTCTTCCCCACGCATCTTAAACCTATGTCCCCCGGTAATTGACTTTTCTACCCTAGGAAAGAGCATCTGACTATCCACTCTGTCCATGCCACTCATAATCTTGTAAACCTCTACCAGGTCGCCCCCTTAACCTCTGTCATCCCAGTGAGAACAAACCAAGTTTATCCAACTTCTTCTCCTCATAGCTAATACTCTACAGACCTGGCATAATCCTAGTAAACCTCTTCTGTACCTTCTCCAAAGCATCTACATCCTTCTGGGAGTGTGGCGACCAGATTTGTACACAATATTCCAAATGAAGCCAAACTAAGGTTCTGTACAGCTGCAGCATGACCTGCCAATTTTTATACTCAATGCCCTGACCGATGAAAGCAAGCATGTCGTATGCCACTTATTATGTTTCATTGTTGATGCACCATCAATCGCGCAAAGACTAGTTTGTATGCAAGAACAAATAGGCTTTTATTAGCAAAAGACTTGGAGCACACCCATGCCGATGAACTGGTCCAGACTGAGGCGGGGGGGGGAGGAGTCTCGGGTAGGGCTGGCAGGGATGTGTCCAGGCATGTCACATATACAGGTAATAAGCTAACAGTGGTTTACCACAACTGTGGTTTTCGATGTTCTCCGTAACTTGGCCCTCCAGACAGATGTGAGCCTTGAGGTCTGTGAGGCCTTGGAAAGAGACAGCTCTCCCAAAGAATCTACAAAGACATGATGAGCCAAGTGACCTCCTTCTGTCCACTATGATTCTATCATATCTAAGTATTTGTAGCAAGACCAGAGTTGAAAGATGGACTTAAACATTGAACACCAATAACCAATCAGCAAATGTCATGTTGCAACAGTGTCAAGTTCATTTTTATGTTTGCACATAGTAAATATTTTCCCCAAAACTAAGCATCTCAGTCAAATTCCTATGGTGCATGAAAGAAGCCTGAATGAAGATGGTTCACTGAGCGCAAGTTAGTCAATCTTTAGGACTGCTTACACGGAAACAAAGGCTTCTAAATGGGACCCCATCAGGATTGTAACATGGGTTCTGAGGCCAAAGGTTCATTAATCTTTTACCAGATATAGAAAAGGACCCAAAACCAGAAGTTGAAATGGACAATCCCTAGGATTATATTATTATCAGACCCCCCTACATAAAAACCATAAAATGGAAATTTAGAAGGCAAGAATGACGTGACGTCTGACACATCTGGAAACCCACAGCCTGCCCAAAAGGACCCAAAACCAAACCATAAAAGACCACAAAAGAGAGCTCCTGTTTTTCAAATATGGAGCGCACACTCTCTCCCAACCCTGAAAGCTTCGATGCAGGTTGGTAGCACCTAAACATTTAGGGTGACTCAAGAGTGTGCAGATGTACTGCCACTGCTTAAAATAATGCATTTTACCAGCCAGGACCAAGCATTAAATTCAGCTACACATCACCCCTGTTTGATTTGATTTATTACTGTCATATGTATTGGTATGCAGTGAAAAGTATTGTTTCTTGAGCGCTATGCAGACAAAGCTCGCTGACCTACACTGGCTCCTGGTTGGGGTGGCACCAGGGATCCGGGTTCAATTCCGGCCTCGGGTCACTGTCTGTGTGGAGTTTGCACGTTCTCCTCGTGTCTGCGTGGGTTCCCCCGGGTGCTCCGGTTTCCTCCCACTTTCCAAAGATACACGGCTTAGATGGATTGGCCATGCTAAATTGACAGGGTAAATATGTGGGGTTGTGGGAATAGGGCCTGGGGGGAGGGGGGGGGATTGTGGTCGGTACAGACTCAATGGGCTGAATGGCCTCCTTCTGTACTGTAGGGATTCTATGATTCAACATGTGTCAGATTTAAAATTCTCATCCATGTCTTTAAGTTCTTCCAAGTCCTCGCCCTTCCCTATCTCTGTAATCTCCTCCAGTCCTGCAACGAAGATCTCTGCGTTCCTCTAATTCTGGTGTCTTGTGATCTCTTGGTCACTGGATTAGAGGTTAGTGGGCAGCACATGCCCCAAATAACTAATAGTTTGAACTCTAGTTTTCTAACAAAAGGCATCCCAATTTCCTGTGTATCACCTTTGGCCACTGTGCCTTTAGCTACCTGATCCTAAGCTTCAAATTCATTCCTGAAACCTCTCTGCCATTCGATCTTATTCTCCTCCTTTAAGACAATCCTTAACACTTTATTTGCCTAAGCTTTCGGTCAGCTGTCAGAAAGTTAACAGTCACTTAGACAAACACAGATGAATTAAGGAAAACAAGCAAGGATTTGTTAAAGGCAAATCATGTTTAACAAATTTAATTTGAGTTTTTCGATGGGGTAAGTGTGGTTTAATGTGGGTGATGCGGTTGATGTGTGTACATGGCCTTCAAAAAGGTGTTTGATTAGTGCCATTAACAGTTATCAGCAAAACTGAAGCTCATGGTATAAAGGGGAACAGTAGCAGCATGGATATGACAAGCTTAATGACAGGAAACAGAGCAGTATTAAACAGTCAATTTTTGGAGTGGAGGATGGTATTAAGACCACTGCTTTACCTTATATTAATGACCTAGACTTAGAGGAGCAGGGCACAATTTCAAAAACATAGGCAGGTTAGTGGAATGAGCGGACATGTGGCAGATGAAATTTAATGGAGAGAAGTGTTAGAATCATAGAATCCCTAATGTGCAGGAGGCGGCCATTCGACCGATCGAGCCTGCACTGAAACAATCCCACCCAGCCCGTATCCCCATAACCCCTGCAAATCCCCCTAACCTACACATCTTGGGACACTAAGGGGCAATTTAGCATGGCCAATCAATCTAACCCGCACATCTTTGGACTGTGGGGGGAAATCAGAGCACCCGGAGGAAACCTACGCAGACACGGGGACGGTGTGCAAACTCCACGCAGACACGGGGAGAGTGTGCAAACTCCACACAGACAGTGACCCAAGCCAGGAATCGAACCCGGGTCCCTGACGCTGAGGCAGCAGTGTTAGCCACTGTGCCACCCTACCTCTGCATCCCACTCAGGTGTTCCCCCTCACCACCACTACTCCGAAGGAATACTTGTTTTTTTACCCTACAGCCCACTCCCAAGCTTTCAATCAATTCCCACAGTTTTGAGTTCAACTAACTAACTTTTGTTACTATTAGACCGAGGTAGGTAGACCGGCAGACCGAGGTAGATGGGGCAGGAATCCTGGTATGTATAAATAGAACCATAGTGTACAAAAGCAAGGAAGTGATGGTGAATGTTTATAAAACAATGGTTCTGCCTCAACTGTCTAAATCTGGCACCACATTTTAGGGAGAATGTAAAGGCATTGGAGGGGATTCAGAAAAGATTTACAAAGATGGTTCCAGGGACAGACAGACAAAGCTGGTTTTGTTCTTCTCAAAGAGAAGATAGAGGGATTCAAAATCATGAGGGGTGTGGACAGAGTAGATAGGGAGAAACTGTTCCCATTGGCTAACAGGTTGAGTACCAGAGGATGCCAATTTAAGATAATGGCAAAAGAACCAGAGGCAACATGAGGAAAAATGCTTATAGGCAGTGGTAGGGTTAGGATCTGGGATGCAGTGACTGAGAGTAGTGGAGGCAGATTCAATCATAGCTTTCAAAAAGGACTTTGATACTTATCCGAAGAGAAAATATTTGTAGGGTTAAGACAAAAGCCAGGTGAGCGGGATTGCTTTTGTAGAGAGTTAGCATGGACACAACGTGCTGAATGGCCTCCCACTGTGTTGTAAACATTCTATGATTCAACAACATCTCCTTACATGGTCTAGTGTCAAATTCTGTCTAATAATACTGCTGTGAAGTGCCTTGGAAAGATTACTACTTTAAGGATGCTATAGAAAAGCAAGTTGTCTCTGTTAGAAGTACAACGTAATTGAGTGTGAATTTTTCCAACTGTTTTTACCTGACGACAGTACGAAGTAATGCTGATCTCGCTTCATTGTGAAAGGTGATGACTACGCTGGTTGCTATTAAGTCAGTGTTCCACTGCTTCCGCCGGCACCTGTCAGGAAGAACACAGCAAATTTAGCACATGGCACATCTCCTTGGAAGTTCCATTGTCTAATTAATAATGCTTTAAAAAAATTTGCTCTGAAGCATTGCAAAGAAACAAGAATTATCAATTAATTCAGCGACAATGGAAGGAGTCCAAGCCGGGGGCGGCACGGTAGCACAGTGGTTAGCACTGCTGCTTCACAGCTCCAGGGTCCCGGGTTCGATTCCCGGCTCGGGTCACTGTCTGTGTGGAGTTTGCACATTCTCCTCGTGTCTGCGTGGGTTTCCTCCGGGTGCTCCGGTTTCCTCCCACAGTCCAAAGATGTGCGGGTTAGGTTGATTGGCCATGTTAAATTGCCCCTTAGTGTCCTGGGATGCGTAGGTTAGAGGGATTAGCGGGTAAAATATGTAGGGGTAGGGCCTGGGTGGGATTGTGGTCGGTGCAGACTCGATGGGCCAAATGGCCTCCTTCTGCACTGTAGGGTTTCTATGACTTTCTAAGCCAGGTTGGCGTGCATCTTGGAATTGGAGTGATAGGCTCATGATGAAAGAGAAATTTCTTTCTTCATTCCACGGGCTTTTAAAAAAAACTTAAATCAGAGTGGAAGATCATGATCATCAATCTACTAACAATGTGAGATTATGTACCGAAATCAGTTCAAATACAGTTGCTCTGGCACAATGTCTTATTTGAAATGTTTATGCATTTATTTTATAAACTTGCCCATCATTTTCTAGTTGTGATCAAATGTCAAATCCACTGTTAGCTGACAGGTGAAGGAAACTAGTGGAAGATTTTCTTTTAAGGAAAAGGGTGATGACAGCCCATTTGAAAGGGAGCAATGAAGTACCCGAGGAGAGGAAACCATTTATAACAGCAGCTGGCACAGATGACATGAATGGAAATTGGGTGGTCAATCATTTAGTGGAAATGCTGGTGAGGTTGCAGGGGGTGGGTGTCATGTACAAGGTGAGCCTGAAAAGGGAGCAAGAGGATAAAAAAAAGAAACTGAAGAGGGAAATGCAAATTTGGCAGTAAATATTCTGACTGATTGTTGTAAAGAAATTGTGTGATCTTCAAAGGAAAATGCAGTATACTAATGTCTCTCGGGGTCTTCAGTCTTCCATTTGTCTAACCTCTATTGTTAGGGAGAGATAGGGACTTTGTGAGAAAACAAAAGGCACCAGAAACTGTTGTTAAGGACATGTTAATTTGTTTCTTCCTGGGATCTGAACATCACTGGCAAGGCCAGCATTTATTGGTCATCACTAACTATTCTTGATAAGGTAGTGAGCGGTCTTCTTGAACCACTGCAATTCATGTGGTGTACAGTGCTTCAGGAAGGGAGTTCCAGGTTTTTGACCCAGCAACAGTAAAGGATAGCAATTAGTTCTAAATCAGGATGGTATGCAACTTGGAGGTGGTGGTGCTTCCACACATCTGCTGTCCTTGTGCTTCTAGGTGGTAGAGGTTGCAGGTTTGGGAGGTGCTGTTGAGAAGGTTTGGCAAGTTGCTGCAGTGCATCCTATCAATGGTACACACTGTTACCAAAGTGCAGTCGTGGTGGAGGGAGTGAACGTTTAAGGTGGTGAAATGGGGTATCAATCAAGCAAGCTGATTTGACCTGGATGGTGTTGAGCTTCTTGAATGTTGTTGGAATTGCACCCATTATGGTACACCATCCATCACACTCCTGACTTGCGCATTGTAGACAGTGGGCCTGCTTTCGGGAGTCAGATGAGTTACTCGCTGAAGAATTCCCAGACCCTGACCTGCTCTTGTAGCCACAGTATTTATATGGCTGGTCCAGTTAAGCATCTAATCAATGGTACCCCGTCAGGATGTTGGTGATGGGAGATTCTGCAATGATAATGTCAATGAATTGCAAGAGGAGATGGTTAGATGCTCTCTTGTTGGAGATTGTTACTTCCTGTGAGGTTGGATTATTACTTTCTACTTATTAGTCCAAGCTGATATGTTGGTCAGGTTTTGCTGCATGCGGGCATGGTTCAATTTAGTATCTGAGGAGTCATGCATGGTACTGAACATTGTGTGATTACTTTTGGAGCAGATGAAGATGGATGGGTCTAGAACACTACCTGAGGAACTCCGATAGCAATGTCATTGAATTGAGATGGCCTCCAACCAGCACAACAGTCTTCCTTCCTGCTGGGTACGACTCCAATCAATTTTCCCCTTGAATCCCATAAACTTCAATTTTGCTAGCACTCATTGATGCAACTTTCAGTCAGCTGCTAACTTGAGGTTATGAGCAATGACTTTCACCTCACCTTCTGGAGCTTAACTCTTTTGTCCATATTTATACCAAGGTTGTAATGTGATCTGGAGGTGAGTGGCCTGGCGAAACCCAAACTGAGCACTGGTCTCAAACTTAATGTCAGTGAGCTGATTGTTACTAAGTGCCAGTTGTATCAATAACACTCTTCATCACCTTACTGATTGAAGGTAGGCTGATGGGATGGCAATTGGTTACATTTGTCTTGCATGGTAGCACAGTAGTACAGAGGTTAGCACTGCAGCCTCACAGCGCCAGGGACCCAGGTCTGTTTCCCAGCTTGGGTCACTTGTCTGTGCGGAGTCTGCACGTTCACCCTGTGCCCACATGGATTTCCTCTGGGTGCTCCGGTTTCCTCCCACAGTCCGAAAGATGTGCTGGTTCGGTTGTTGGCCGTGCTAAATTCTCTCTCCGTGTACCCGAACAGGCGCCGGAGTGTGGCGACTAGGGGATTTTTACAGTAACTTCATTGCAGTGTTAATGTAAGCCTAGCTGTGACACTAATAAATAAACTTTAAATAAAAACTGCCATTTGTACGCACTGATCGATTCAATTTTTAGACGGTGTAAATGCGGTTATTGTACTAGGATCTCTTGATAATCATTTTGTTTTTTAGATTATTTTACGTGTAATGTGGTATGAGTCAGCTTTCACAGGCAGCAGAAGAATGTGGTGGGCATCCTATGCGTTAAGAATATTGCCGAATCAAAAAGTTAATTGTTGGATCTGGGCTGCAAAAGAAGTATAAGTGTAAATGCCGACTGACAGGGACACTATCTGTAATGGAAACAGAAGTGTAGTGACAGATTGTAAGGAAAGTCTCACTGGGTGAGTGGGCGGGGAAGGACAGATGGTGATGGAGCCAGAACTGCCACAGCAGAAGAATTTCACACCTGAATTTTTGGAAAATTTTGCCTGTTAAAAAATTAGCCTTCTGGCTCTGAAATTTTGTATATTCATTGTATCGTTGAAAGTAAGAAAATAATAGTGCCTTTCATGAGCTCAGGACACCTCAAAGTACTATACTATACTTTGGGGCGGCACGGTAGCACAGTGGTTAGCACTGCTGCTTCACAGCTCCAGGGACCTGGGTTCGATTCCCGGCTTGGGTCACTGTCTGTGTGGAGTTTGCACATTCTCCTCGTGTCTGTGTGGGTTTCCTCCGGGTGCTCCGGTTTCCTCCCACACTCCAAAGATGTGCGGGTTAGGTTGATTGGCCATTCTAAATTGCCCTTAGTGTCCAGAGATGCGTAGGTTAGAGGGATTAGTGGGTAAATATGTAGGGATATGGGGCTAGGGCCTGGGTGGGATTGTGGTCGGTGCAGACTCGATGGGCCCAATGGCCTCTTTCTGTATGTAGGGTTTCTATGATTTCTATTCTATGATATACAGCTAATTATGTTTTTATGAAGTACAGTCACTGTTGGAGTGTAGGGGATATGGCAACTAATCTGCACACAGCAAGATTCCACCATCAGCAATGTGATAATGATCAAATAGTCTATTTAATTATTTGACAGGCCAGAACTCCACATTCTTTTTCCTATCTACCTGAGAGGGCACATGGCGCCTCAGTTTAAAGCTTCTTCTGAAAGACAACATCTCCGACAGTGGCGCATTCCCTTAGTTATTATACTGCAGTGTCAGCCTAGCCTGTTGCTCAAGTTTCTAAAGTGGAGCTGGAACTCACAACCAGTTAGGAGTGATGTCACTGAGCTACCACTGACACCCCATCTCTGGACAGTTCTATAAAAGGGGGACTGTCAGACCTTTCTACTTACTGGTCATGCCTGGTGTCTGGAATATTTCTATCCATCCGCAGTTTGTCACTTTCCAGCTGATTAAACTTATTCCGTGCATATGGATCCTGTCCCGTCTTTACTAATGTGGCCTCAATGTAAGCTTCCTGATCAAAGTCTTGCCACTTCACTTTCCCTGTAGGTCAAACAAAAGTGTACAATTAAAAATAAAGTAATGTGCTCTTAATCCTTTGAGAGAGAGAGAGGTGCAGCACAAGAATAATATCCTCATCCATTAAAAGATAATTTGGTTAGTTTAATTAAATGTCAAAAACTCAAATTGATACTAACTCACTTGAAAAACTGAAGGACACGATACGACGAGATCCTTGCCTACAGATGTTAAGTATTTTTTGCAGTATGCAAATTACATTTTTTGAAGCTTCAGTTTCTCTTCTAAGCAGTCTCACAATGCCAGGTTAAAGTCCTGATGTGGAGATGCCGGCGTTGGACTGGGGTGAACACAGTAAGAAGTCTCACAACACCAGGTTAAAGTCCAACAGGTTTATTTGGTAGCAAATACCATAAGCTTTCAGAGCACTGCTCCTTCGTCAGATGGCATTTCCACTCCATCTGACGAAGGAGCAGTGCTCCGAAAGCTTATGGTATTTGCTACCAAATAAACCTGTTGGACTTTAACCTGGTGTTGTGAGGTTAAAGTCCAACAGGTTTATTTGGTATCACGCGCTTTTGGAGCGCTGCTCCTCCATCAGGCAAGTGAACTCTGAAAGCTCGTGATGCCAAATAAACCTGTTGGACTTTTAACTTGGTGTTGAGAC
Organism: Mustelus asterias; assembly: GCF_964213995.1. Classification (NCBI taxonomy): domain Eukaryota; kingdom Metazoa; phylum Chordata; class Chondrichthyes; order Carcharhiniformes; family Triakidae; genus Mustelus; species Mustelus asterias. The sequence continues at coordinate 138,040,836 of NC_135805.1, forward strand.
TTCTTACTGTGCCCACCCAAGTCCAACGCCAGAATCGCCACATCATCTCTTATAAGCCTTAAATTAACATTTCTGAGGTGGTAAATTGCAGGAGGATCCCTTTTGGGCTCAAGGTTCAGAGGCATCATGAATGAAAATATGTCACTTAAGCTCATAAAACTAAACAAGACTATGTAAAAGTAGAAATGTGGCTGTGCCAAAATGTAACACTGAGTATGTCTTGTCTGGCACTTCAAAGATGTAGACTACTTCAAATAATCCAACAGCAATCTTTGGGATTGATCCCACACCTAGTTTTATAAGTACTAGGTATCAGTATAAAAGATTAGTATATGTTGTGTCCTACATCAGATAATCTTACGGTGTATTTATACATACTGCAGTTAACAGCTGAAAATCAATTTAGGCTATTATTCATGGTTCAGAGCGCTGAAACATGCAGCGGAGGGTACTTCTTTGGGCTTTAATCTTTTTGTTCATTTGTTGGTTAAACAGTCATTTGAAGAGTAGACTGCATTTTTTATTGTTAAGTGCTTTACTTCCTGGGTTACCAAATGGTGTTTGTGCTTGCTAAATAAACAGATATATGACGTACATATGTATACAATTTGCCTGAAGTGAGTGCATGTGGTTCAAACAGTGTCGCTGTAGCCATGTTTGTGGCTAGTCAGCAATTTCCACTGGATAACCGATATATCCTTCGCTCCCATATCATGGAATACACAGCATAAAAGAAGGCCATTTGGCCCATTCTGACTGTGCCAGAAAGTAAGAACTATTCAATGAGGCCCACTAACTGCTCTTTCCTCATAGCCCTGCAAATATTTTCTTTTCAGCTATTCACCAATTTCCTATTTTAAAATCATTCTTGAATATGCTTTCACCAACTTTTCAGGCAGTGCATTCCAGTTCATAACATCTGAGTTTTAAAAAATTTTGTCGCCCTTCTTTTAGTTAAGAATTACCTTAAACCTCAGTCAACTCTCCTTCCAAGGGAAATATTTTATTCCGATGTACCTTCTTGCATCTTGGTATCACATAATTACTCTCCAGTCCCCAGCACAATTTGTATATTTATATTTATTTTATGCCCTAAGCATCTCATGTTTGAAAACTTCCCACTACTGGTCTGCATCCCACTCAGTGTTTTCCCCTCAACACCACTACTCTCTGAGCGATACTTGTTTTTTACCCTTCAGCCCACTCCCACGGTTTCAATCAATTCCCCCAGTTTTGAGTTCAACAGTAGCAACTTTTGTTGCTATTGATCCCACGCTGGTGAAAGTTATTTTAACCATAAATGACAACATGATTTAATGATTTAATAACATTTTCATAGGATATGTTGTGTTTCCTGTCCTGGATTATGCTACTATAACAGTCTTTAACAGATTCTACTTTTAACCTTCAAGCACTAAATACTAAAATACTAAGTTAATCATTTTTAAAATGCATGCCTTAATGAATGGTTAAAACCTACCATTTCATTGGATTTAAAAGCCTAAGTTAACCTTCAGCAGCCGGTCACTCATTGTCAAAAAAAATCAAAATACTGCCTCTGAGAAGAAAATTAAAAGCTTTCTATAAATCACCCATGCCAATAATTTGAATTCCATACCTGCCATCACATTACTGAATTAAATAAGCAGCATCGTTCTCACTATTGTTATGTATTTTAAACTGCACTAATTTCCCCATAAACTGAAAGATGTTTTGACTTGTTTCCTTCTTTATAAGTGGTAGTGGATTCTCTCAACTCCTTGGTTTTTGTGTGAACCAAGTAATTCAACAACTTCTCTCGAATGAATATATATGCTGCTATTACCTTTGTGGTTGTACATTGCTGAAGAAAGAGGCATGCTGTTGAAGCTTTTTGTCTTGCACTCATCAGGACAAATGTATGAATGCCAAATATCAAAGGAAGCAACAATTTATACTGCATGGGAAGAGAGTGCTGATTTGTTGGCAAGTCAACTCTAATCGATCAACGCCTGGCCATGGAGCATGCACCTAGAAACTACCGTGCCCCCAGTTGTGTTGACCCAAAGTTCATGAAGCAAGCATCACCACAGTTGCAAAAACAGAACTATTTCCTAGTTTTACCTTCCTCCCCTACCCATACCTGTCGCTCCTGCTGCCCATAAGAACAGCACACTTGGAAAGGTGTTATTGGGAGGCAGCACAGTGGCACAGTGGTTAGCACTGCTGCCTCACAGCACCAGGGACCCAGGTTCAATTTCCAGCTTGGGTCACTGTCTGTGTGGAGTTTGCACATTCTCCCCGTGTCTGCATGGGTTTCCTCCGGGTGCTCCGGTTTCTCCCACAGTCCAAAAGATGTGCTGGTTAGGTGCATTGGCCATGCCAAATTCTCCCTCAGGGTACCCAAACAGGCGCTAGAGTGTGGTGATGAGGGGATTTTCACAGTAACTTCATTGCAGTGTTAATGTAAGCCTACCTGTGACACTAATAAATAAAATTTCCTCAAGATGGAAAAAGGAATGTGCAGATAACGCAAACCTAACATCAATAAACATCTCTTTTCTTTTTAAAATGAAAGGTAACAAAAATGGATAGCTCCCAAAAGAGACACTGGCCTGTGTGATTAACTCCATTCGTTTTCATGCAGGAAGCATGCAAATTTCAAACATTTACGTGCTTCTAGGATGAGTCAACATGCATGAACCCAGGAGAGACAAGTGTGTCAATACTATGCTATTAACATATTTTACGTTTAATGGGGGGGGGGGGAGATTCTGTATTTTTCTGCAAGAAAGTGGGTTTGTCTGGAAGAATACAGCAGATGCTGAGAAAGCAGGATAATAACTGATTGTAGATAGAATGTGTTACTTTGTAGAAGACTTAATGCAATTTTGTTTACCAAGTTCTCAGACTAGGTTGACCAAGTCATGTGATATTAGGTTAATGGGAGGAACAAGGTCTGTAGCAAGGTTTCTCTTCTGGTTTTAGTTTCAGTTTTAGTGTTCAGTTCTGGCTGGGAATTGCTTGAAGTCAGAAGTTTGCTGCAAGCTGCTGAAACTCATTCCCTCCCTCTGAAAGCTTCAAGACTGTTAACCCAAGTTAAAACAAGTATGCCTGGATTTGCTAACTATTTTGAAAGTGGGGTTTAAGTCTATAAGAGAAATATTGCTTAACTGGAACTGAATAGCAGTAAGTTAGAAGTTAAGAGTTGTTTCTTCTCATGCTTAAAGTTTGTACAAAGGTTAAGAGTTAACCTGTTTCATTTTGTTAGAGTTACAATTTAAACTGTGTTACGAATAAAGCATGTTTAGAGAAAAAAAATCTCAAATTTGTCAGTGGAATCACTCCCGAGGTGGAGCATCCTTTTCTTACATTTATACCAAAATGGTCTGGATTCATAATATACATAGGGCTTTCTGATCTGGAACCCTAACAAAAATCGGGGCTCTTTCTGGGATTAAAAATTATAATTACTTGTTTGTTTTAGGATTATTGAACTCAAAGACAGTGGGTGTTGAGGAACTGGTGTTTTGTTTTTCAGGTGTTGCATTAGGTTAATTTAAATAGGGAGTGCCTTGTGGAAAAAATGGCTTTTTCAGTGGCTCAAGATTGCCTGGGTCACTCGGAGTGGTTTACAAAAGGTGGATAAGTAGCACTTCTGGATTTGGTGAACAAGAGTTGTTTCTTTTTGTGTTTAAAGATTGTTGAATGATTAACAGTTAAACTGTTTTGTTTTGTTAGAGTTATACTTAAACTGTGTTATGAATAAAGATAATTTTGATAAAAATATCCCTAATTTGTCAGTGGAATCACTCCTAAGGCGAAGCACCCTTTCTTTACATTTATGCCAAAATAGAAAAATTGTTGGGGTTTAGTCTGGCTTCATAATATACATATGGGTTTCTGATCTAACAGCGTAACACTAGCACAAATTCAAGCTGGCCTGTGCTAGTTAAAGCCAGCCAGCATCTCTTAATGGAGAATAAAAACAGAAAATGCTGGAAAAACTCAGTAGGTCTGCCAACATCTGTGCAGCGAGAAATAGAGTTAACGTTTTGAGAACATATGACTCCAGCATTTTTTTGGTATTGCATCCAGGCCCTTGGGGCTACATTCTGGCCTTTGCATAGATGTTTGGAGGGCCTCCTGGTCCCCTGTGGTTAGACAGTCTCTCCTCCTATTCCTCCTTCACCTTAGTTTCTAGGATTCTGGCGGAGAACCTTGGAATTTTTATTTCATTTTATTTCAGATTTCCAGCATTTGCAGTACTTTGCTTTTATTTTAGTGTTTCACCTTAAAGGGATGATTAGTTTGGACTGGATCAGGTGCTGGTAGTCATTCCAGAAGTCTGCGTGATCTTGGAATGACATAAGGATGGCACAGCAGGGCAGAGTACAGGTTTAGAACATACAATCCCTACAGTGCAGAAAGAGGCCATCCAGCCCATTTAATCTGCGCAGATTCTCCTAAAGGGGAACCCACCCAGACCCTGCCCTCCACCCTATCCCCTTAACCCTGCGCATTTACCAGGGATAATCCACCTAGCCTACACATCTTTGCTCACTACAGGAAATTTACCATGGCCAATCCACCAAACCTGCACATTTCTGGACTATGGGAGGAAATCAGTGCATCCGGAGGAAACCTATGCAGACATGGGGAGAACATGCAAACTCCACACAATCACGCAAGGGGATGGTGAATTGTTTATGAGGCTAATGGTTAATTTATAAGGATACAGCATTTGACAATGATGCATTCTCTTACAATGACCACTGGTGTATATATCAGCCACTGGGGGCGTTCAGCCAGGGTAGAAAGAGTAGAGTAGGTAGCAGCTCATCAGACGGTGAGGTCATACATGGGAGTTTGTAGGGGTGATGTACAGAAAAGGGTGATAGGAATACATAATGATATGTTTGGCGCACTGGCAGGCCTGTCAGAAAGCCTGCATACAATGTCAAGGAGCATGAGGAATCCGGCACCAACCATGCACACCAATTTGTGTAGAGCCAGATGCTCATGCATTTCACGGTGAAAGTAATGGCCAACTCCATGAGAACATTAGCAGATAAAACTCATAATGCAATGTTCAATAGCCCATACCTCAACTTCCATTACAGTACAAGTAGAAGATCCACAATATCCAGCTGATTGGATTGAGGTCATGTAAACCAGTTTGCTGCCATGCAAGCTCAGACAGCTGTTGTCATGGTTGAAAAGTGCTCAAAAAGGTTTGCAGGATCTTACAGTAATCTGTCCTCAATCACATTGGCCATGAACCTGCTACCCTGACAGTATTTGTCCTCCCACCACTGCCACTCTGCCAGTGACCTTGAACATGTCTGTCAGGCATCTAGGCCAGACTGCTGCTGCCTATGCCAAGGTGGTGCAGTCCAAAGCCTGGTCTTCTGGACTACTATCAGTGCCACGTGCTAGTGAGAGTAGGAATAGGAGGATTAGGCAGATGAATGCGTGGCTTGAGAGCTGGTGCAGGGGGCAGGGGTTTAGATTTTTGAATCATTGGAATCTCTTCTGGGGAAGGGGTAACCTGTTCAAGAGGGACGGGTTACACCTGAACTGGAGGGGGACTAATATCCTGGCGGGGAGATTTGCTAGAGCCACTCGGGAGGGTTTAAACTAGTTTGGCAGGGGGGTGGGACCCAAAGCAGTAGGGAGACAGAACAGAAAGTAAGTTAAAGAGAGCACATTAAATAGTAAAGGCAGTGTCAGTAATCCTGGTACTAGACAGATCAGCCAAAAGCAAGACAGAGAGCAAGGGAAGTCCAGATTAAACTGCGTTTATTTCAATGCAAGAGGCCTGACGGGCAAGGCAGATGAACTCAGGGCATGGATGGGTACATGGGACTGGGGTATTATAGCAATTACTGAAACATGGCTAAGGGAGGGACAGGACTGGCAGCTCAATGTTCCTGGGTACAGATGCTATAGGAAAGATAGGAGGTAAGTGAGGAGGGGGATATGCACTTTTGATTAGGGAAAACATCATGGCAGTACTGAGAGGGGATATATCCGAGGGTTCGGCCACTGAGTCTATATGGGTAGAATTGAGAAATAAGAAGGGGGAAATCACTTTGATAGGGGTGTACTATAAGCCCCCAAATAGTCAGTGGGAAATTGAGCAGCAAATATGTAAGGAGATTACAGATAGCTCCAAGAAAAATAGGGTGGTACTAGTAGGGGATTTTAACTTTCCCAACATTGACTGGGACAGCCATAGTATTAAAGGGTTGAATGGAGAGAAATTGAGTGTATTGAGGAGAAATTTCTCATTCAGTATGTGGATGACCTGACTAGAGAGGGGGCAAAACTTGACCTCCTCTTGGGAAATAAGGAAGGGCAGATGACAGAAGTGTTAGTGAGGGATCACTTTGGGACCAGTGACCATAATTCCATTAGTTTTAAGCTAGCTATGGAGAATGATAGGTCTGGCCCAAAAGTTAAAATTCTAAATTGGGGCAAGGCCAATTTTGATGTTAACAGGCAGGAACTTTCAACAGTTAATTGGGGGAGTCTGTGGGAAGGCAAAGGGGCATCTGGTAAGTGGAAGGCTTCCAAAAGTGTGTTAACCAGGGTTCAGGGTAAGCACATTCTTTTTAGAGTGAAGAGTAAGGCTGGTAAAAGTAGGGAACCCTGGATGGCTAGGGTTTTGAGGCCCTGGTCAAGAAGAAGGAGGAGGCACATGACATGCATAGGCAGCTGGGATCAAGTGGGTCCCTTGAAGAGTGTAGACGGTGTAGGAGTAGAGTTAAGAGAGAAATCAGGAGGGCAAAAAAAAGGGGACACAAGATTGTTTTGGCAGATAAGGCAAAGAAGAATCCAAAGAGCTTCTACAAATACATAAAGGGCAAAAGAGTAACTAAGGAGAGAGTAGGGCCTCTTAAGGATCAACAAGATCATCTATGTGCAGATTCACAAGAAATGGGTGAGATCCTAAATGAATATTTCTCATCAGTATTTACTGTTGAGAAAAGCATGGATGTTAGGAAACTTGGGAAATAAATAGTGATGTCTTGCGGAATGTACATATAACAAAGAAGGAGGTGCTGGAAGTCTTAAAGTGTATCATGGTAGATAAATCCCGAGGACCTGATGAAGTGTATCCCAGGACATTGTGGGAAGCTCGGGAGGAAATTGCAGGTCCTCTAGCAGAGATATTTGAATCGATAGTCATAGGTGAGATGCCTGAAGATTGGAGGGTGAGAAATTTGTGCCTTTGTTTAAAAAGGGCTGCAGGGAAAAGTCTGGGAACTATAGGCCGGTGAGCCTCACATCTGTAGCGGGTAAGTTGTTAGAAGGTATTTTGAGAGACAGGGTCTACAGGCATTTAGAGATCCAAGGACTGATTAGGGACAGTCAGCATGGCTTTGAGTGGAAAATCATGTCTCACAAATTTGATTGAGTTTTTTGAAGGGGCAACCAAGAAGGTAGATGAGGGCAGTGCAGTTGATGTTGTCTACATGGACTTTAGCAAGGTCTTTGACAAGTTACCGCATGGTAGGTTGTTCCATAAGGATAAATCTCACGGGATCCAGGGTGAGGTAGCCAAACGGATACAAAATTGGCTTGATGGCAGAAGACAGAGGGTGGTTGTAGAGGGTTGTTTTTCAAACTGGAGACCTGTGACCAGCGGTGTGCCTCAGGGATCAGTGCTGGTCTGCTGTTACTTGTCATTTATATTAATGATTTGGATGAGAATATAGGAGGCATGGTTAGTAAGTTTGCAGATGACATCAAGATTGGTGGCATAGTGGACGGTGAAGAAGGTTATCTAGGATTGCATCGGGATCTTGATCAATTGGGCCAATGGGCTGACGAATGGCAGATGGACTTTAATTTAGATAAATGCGAGATGAAGCATTTTGGTAGATTGAACCAGGGCAGGACTTACTCAGTTAATGGTAGGATGTTGCGGAGAGTTATATAACAAAGAGATCTAGAAGTGCAGGTTCATAGCTCCTTGAAAGTGGAGTCACAGGTGGACAGACTGGTGAAGAAGGCATTCGGCATGCTTGGTTTTATTGATCAGAACATTGAATACAGGTGTTGGGACGTTTTGTTGAAGTTTTACAAGACATTGGTAAAACCACATTTGGAATACTATGTCACCTTATTATAGAAAAGATATTATTAAACTAGAAAGAGTGTAGAAAAGATTTACTCGAATGCTTCCGGAACTTGATGGTTTGAGTTATAAGGAGAGGCTGGGTAGATTGGGACTTTTTTCTCTGGAGCATAGGAAGTTTAGGGGTGACCTTATAGAGGTCTATAAAATAATGAGTTGCATAGATCAGCTAGATAGTCAATATCTTTTCCTGAAGGTAGGGGAGTCTAAAACTAGAGGGCATAGATTTAAGGTGAGAGGGGAGAGATACAAAAGGGTCCAAAGGGGCAATTGTTTCACACAGAGGGTGGTGAGTGTCTGGAACAAGCTGCCAGAGGTAGTAGGGGAGGCGGGTACAATTTTGTCTTTAAAAAGCGCTTAGACAGTTACATGGGTAAGATAGCTATAGAGGGATATGAGCCAAACGCAGGCAATTGGGACTAGCTTGGGGGGTTAAAAAAAGGAGCAGCATGGACAAGTTGGGCCGAAGGGCCTATTTCCATGCTGTAAATCTCTATGACTTCTAGAGCAGCACAAGGTCACCATGGAAGGTCATCTGCAATCTCCCTTTTGTTATGCTGGTTCAGGCATTGGGACAGCACTGCCTAGGAGCACTAGGGCAGGCAAAGACACCTGCAAGAATGACACTAAGTGAATGCACAAGAATCACCCAATCCACACTCTGAAACCAAGTGACAGATGCCACCCCAAAATTGTTTACGGATTTCTCATCAATTCCCTCAGAAGCTTGTCAATCTATGAGCCAAATGGTCTCACTGGAGCTCTGCCTCCCACATGAGTGCTGAGCCGATTTCCCATCTCTGCTCTCGAAGAACACCCCTTGGAACCTCCTGATAAAAGCAAGATACTGCGGATGCTGGAATCTGACGAAGGGTCATCCAGACTCGAAATGTTGGCTCTATTCTCTCTCCACAGATGCTGTCAGACCTGCTGAGATTTTCCAGCATTTTCTGTTTTTGTTGCCTTGGAACCTCCTATCAGCCTAACAATGTAACTGCCAAAGGATGCAACTGCTAATACACTGGCAATCTGCTCTCTGCAGTCTCTCTTTATGTCTCTGTTCCAGCAGATCCTGTGAAAAATTCCTTGCTTCTAGGTGACATTCTTTCAACATAACTCAAATGCTTTCTCTGTTACTCGTCAACAGCCCAGTTTTTTTATACCCTGTGTTCGTTTTAGGGTCCTCAAACCTCATTAAAATGCTGGCATCTAAACAAACCCAGACTTACAGGCAACTTTTAAAAATAAAATTAAAACTTAAAGCTATACCTTATTCCTAACACCCATAACAGGGAAATTAAGGTCGTTGATTGGGACATTGGGGTTGCATTCACTGGTACTGCAGTCAGATAAGTCGTTCATAGACAGCCTCCTCCTCCTGCATTACTAGTGTTATATATGGTGGTTAGGCTGGGTCCACATGATGATAAGGTTGGACAGGATGCGGCAGACCTTGTCAGGTCACAACGTGTTCCGTAGAATACTGGAGAGTTCCTCCAGAAGGGTCCAGGCAGCAGAAGCACTGCTTAAATAGCCCTTACGGTTTGCTCGATGCACTTTGTGTGGTAAACATGACTCTTGTTATGTATATGCTGGTCATGTGTGCTTGAGTTGCGCACCAGTCATAAGCTAGGTGGTCAGTAGATAGCATGCGTCGTTGTCCGCTGCATCCTGTCCAACCTTGTCATCATGTGAGCACAGCCTAGCCACCATATGTAACGTGAATCATGGAAGAGGAGGAGGCCGCCTATGATCAGTTCATCTGACTACAGTACTAGTGACTGCAACCTCAATCAACATCCAGTAGCCACTCTCTGGGTTTGTTTAGTGGCTTATTTACTGATGTAGAGCAGGCTGGCGTAGAATAAAGACATCAATATCATTGGGCACAGCAATTTCTGTAGGCCAGGATTGCCTGAACCGAGTTTTGATAGGGTTTGGACTAGGAAATTGGTGTCTCAGACTTCTTTTTCCTGTTTTTCCTTCAAGATCCTCTCAGCCAGCAAAAGTTTAGTAGCAGTGATGTGATTGTGCTTTTTACTTTCCAGGACCTCAATAATGCCAGGAATCTGCCAGGAACCGGGAACTGACAAGCATGATATGCCAAGTATGGTTCCTCATCAGCGCGAGTGGAATGTGTTGTACAAATGAACCCTTTGGTACATCTGGCAATAAATGTGTGGTACCAGGTAAACAATGTGTTGACTCCCTCTGCTTCTCTCTAGAAAGGAAGAATACAATATATACTGTTTGGATCCCAGATCATGTTGGAACTGGATGGGAAGATCCCAGAAAGGAACCCTGACTCAAAAGACAGTGACTTTTATTTTTTTTTAAGAAAACGTGGAGGAACAAAGTCACAGGACCGTTAATTAGTTTTAACAAAAAGGAAAAAAAAATTAACATGAGAAAATTGGATTATGTTACAACACGCCTTTACTCCCCTCCTTACCTTAACAATTACACACACAAAGATTAACATGGGTTACCATGTAGACTTTAAACTACAATGGTCTCATTAACACAAAGTCCCTTTTAAACACACAAGATAATGTGGGAAAATGCACTCTCCACTCTGAACCCCAAGGTGAATGTTTCTGGGTGGCTCCTCAGAATCCCCCCAGATAATCCCCCCCGATTGGGGCGGCACGGTAGCACAGTGGTTAGCACTGCTGCTTCACAGCTCCAGGGACCTGGGTTCGAATCCTGGCTCGGGTCACTGTCTGTGTGGAGTCTGCACATTCTCCGTGTCTGCGTGGGTTTCCTCCGGGTGCTCCGGTTTCCTCCCACAGTCCAAAGATGTGCGGGCTCGGTTGATTGGCCATTCTAAATTGCCCCTTAGTGTCCCGGGATGCATAGGTTAGAGGGGTTAGTGGGTAAATATGTAGGGATATGTGGATAGGGCCTGGGTGGGATTGTGGTTGGTGCAGACTCGATGGGCCGAATGGCCTCTTTCTGCACTGTAGGATTCTATGATTCTAACTGTTAAACTCCACTCCCAAAAACTTACTTTAAAATCTTCTCTCATAATTAAGCTTTCCCTTAGTAGTTTGCATTTCAAAATCCAGACTAGGTTTCCCAAATGACACTTTTAAACAAAACTTCCGCTCCACTTTTAAAAGTGAATCCAATCCAAGATTTTACACCAATTCCTTTAGGATTCCTTTGTCTTGACTGCTGCGCAAACTGCTTACATTGTCAATTTGTTTTGTCCATATTACCCAGAAGGGGGAGTTGGTTAACTCAGTTGGCTGGATGGCTAGTTTGTGATTTGGAGCGACACCAACAGCGTTAAGTTCAATTCCCGTACTGGCTGAGGTTATTCATGAAGGCCTCGTCTTCTCAATCTTGCCCCATGCCCGAGGTGTGGTGACCCTCAAGTTAAATTACCACCAGTCAGTTCCCCCTTAAAGAGGAGAGCAGCCTTTGGTCCACTGGGACTGTGGAGATATTTACATTACCCAGAAAAACAAGCAACTGATCGAATGAATTTTTTTGTGATCTAAAGATGCTACATTTGCTTGTTCCCCTTCATCCACCTGGCTTGTTACATTCTCATAGAACTCAACCAAATGTTTCTAACATTTGTAAAACCACATTGACTCCACTCAATTACATTCTGATTTTCTGAATGCTCTACTGCTACTTCTTCCATAAAACCATACAAAAGTTATGCTTTAGAAAGAGGCCATTCAGCCTGTTGTGTCTGTGCCGGCGAAAAATTAAACACCAATGACTGTGTGGTCAAATTCCTCTCCAACTCGATTTTCAGGTTTGCTGATGACACCATCATAGTGGGTTGGATCTCAAACAATGACGTGACAGAGTACAGGAAAAAGAGATAGAGAATCTGGTGAAATAGCACGATGACAATAGTCTCTCCCTCAATGTCAGTAAAATGAAGGAAATAGTCATCAACTTCAGGAAGCATAGTGGGGGACATACCCCTGTCTACATCAATGGTGGTAGAGTGGAAATGGTCGAGAGCTTCAGGTTTCTAGGTGTCCAGATCACCAACAATCGGTCCTGGTCCCTCCACGCTATAGTTAAGAAAGCCCACCAACGCCTCTACTTTCTCAGGAGGCTAAGGAAACCTGGCATGTCCACTACGACTCTCATCAATGTTTACAGACACACCATAGAAAGCATCCTATCCGGATGTATCACAACTTGGTATGGCTCTTGCTCTGACCAAGACCGCAAGAAATTTCAAGGCTTGTAAATATAGCCCAGCCAATCACACAAACCAGCCTCCCACACATTGACTCCATCTACACTTCCTGCTGCCTCGGGAAAGCGGCCATCAAGAGGACCCCACGCACCTCAGATATACTCTCTTCCACCTTCTTCCGTCCAGAAAAATATACAAAAGTCTAAGATCACGTACCAACTGACTCAAAAACAGCTTCTGCCCTGCTGCCATTAGACTTTCAAAGGGACCTACCATATGATAAGCTGATCTTTCTCTGCACCCTAGCTGTGACTGCAGCAATATATTCTGCACCCTCTCCTTTCCTTCTCCCCTATATACTCTATGAACGGTATGTTTTGTCTGAATGGCATGCAAGAAAACAGAAACTAACCGCTCATTTTAATCCCACTTTCCAGCATCTGGCCCATAATCTTGCAGGTTACTGCACTTCAGCTGCAGTATCTTTTGTGGTATTTTTAAAGAATAGGTTTAGAGACCATGAAGGTAGAAACAAGAGCTTTTTGGAAAGGTTACTCTACAGGCTGTTAGGATAGACCACCAGTTTGACCGCGCAAATAGCCGATGGCAACATCAATATGTCATGTAATCGGAGTCTTAAAGTGCCCTTGTTCCAACTAGGAATGAACGTGAATACACAACACTTTCCACCCCCTTTACATTAGAGGTTCCTGAAATGCAGGAGCAATCAAAATTTACAATACAGACAATTAATAAACACAGTCAAGAGCTAGATGTTCCATAGGATGGCAATTTGTGTGTGGTTGTCAGTGAACTTCAGGCATCTGCTTTTTTGTGTTGACTGCATCTTCTGGTGTTCTTGGTTTGGTTTGGATGTCGTCCTTGGTTGTCTCAACCAGAGTTGACATAGTGTTTGGAGGTTGATTTGGTGTTGAAGTGTCATCAGCTGGGATACTGTCTTCCACAGTTATTTCTTATATTGTCAGGTTCTCTGGAACGTCTAGGTCTTAACTTGGCACAGTTTGTTGTGGACTCACGGATAAGAGTTGATGTAAACTTGATAGACTGAATGGCCTCCTTCTGCATTGTTGGGATTCTGTGATTCTATTTCTGTCTCTGGAAAACTAGTTCTAGTTGCTAACGTCTCTACTTTCTCAGAAGACTAAAGAAATTTGGCATGTCAACTATGACTCTCACCAACTTTTACAGATGCACCATAGAAAGCATTCTTTCTGGTTGTATCACAGCTTGGTTTGGCTCCAGCTCTGCCCAAGACTGCAAGAAACTACAACAGGTCGTGAATGCTGCCCAATCCATCACGTAAACCAGCCTCCCATCCATGACTCAGTCTACACAGTCTACGCCTCGGCAAAACAGCCAGCATAATTAAGGACCCCACGCACCCTGGGCATTCTCTCTTCCATCTTCTTCCTTCTGGAAAAAGATACAAAAGTCTGAGGTCACGTACCAACTGACTCAAAACTTCTTCCCTGCTGCTATCAGACTTTTGAATGGACCTACATTGCAATAAGCTGATCTTTCTCTACACTCTAGCTATGACTGTAACACTACGTTCTGAACTCTCTCTTTCCTTCTTTATGTACAGTATGCTTTGGCTGTATAGCGTGCAAGAAACAATGCTTCTCACTGTATGTTAATACATGTGACAATAATAAATCAAATCAAATCAAAATAAAGGTTAATCATCGTGTCTTCTCCACAATACCTTGTCCTGAGTTTGAACAATGTAGGAGACCAGTCCTCTCTGTGCTAAGACGATGGCAGGTATCCACTTCTCACTGATGGCATAGTTCATTTCCAATACTTCCTGACTTTCTGAAAAACACACCACTTAGCCCTGTTCTTGTCAAGTCACAAAACCTGACTTTGCGTTCTCTCAACAATTTCTCTCGTCTTAGGCAGCTTCAGCAAATCAAACTCTGTGCGTAACTGACATTTTACAATGAGTAATGCAGGAGAACTTTGGGGTTGTCGAATGTGTTGCATTCCCTGTACGTTGTCAGGAATTGACTTTCGTTGCTCATAAGTTACCTTCAATGAATACTTCATTGTCTGAAAAAATCTTTCAGCCAGTCCATTTGTGGCAGGATTGGATGTGTTGGGTTCCATTCTCTTTTAGGTAATTTTGTGAATTCTTGCAAAATGAACTGTAGTCCATTGTCGCTAAGAAGTTGTTCGGGATGACCAAATCTTGCAAAAATCTCACCCGGTAGTCTTCATAATGGCAACTTCAGGCCATTTTGAATGTATGATTACCAAAATGAAAAACATTTATCCTTCAAATGGTCCAAATAATCCAGAATAACTTTTTCCCTTGCCCTTCTGGCCATTCCCATGGATGTTATCATGCTAGTGGCGGCAGATTTTGAAACTTTGCACAAGCCAAACACAAAGCTGCTTTCTCCTTGATTTCGCTATCAAGCCCTGACCACCAAAAGTAGTTTCTGGCTATCTCCTTCATCCTAACTATCCCACAATGCCCTTCATGAACTTGGTTTAGGACACGTTTCTTTAACAAGGACAGAATGATGACTCTCATTCCCCAGAGGAGACGACCAGCCTGTATGGATAGTTCAAGTCTTCGGGTAACATACCAACTTCAACTCCGGGTTTGCTCCCATGGTCTTGCCATGGGTTATGTCCATAAGTTATGTCCATAACTTCTGACAGCAGTGGATCATTTCTCGTATACTTCTTACCTTATCCTGCAGTTACAAGAGTTTTCCAATTGATAGACTTAGTTCAAGCTCGGTACTTGTATCGTTCTCCAACACTTACACATTCGATGTGGTCCTTTTTACCACAATTCTTGCATTTTGCATCTTTGCACCAGCTGTTGCTGCATACCCAGATTTTGCACATCAGTGGAAATTTCAAACCTGTGTCTGTATTTGAGTCTCAGCCAACAATTTGTGGATTCTAGTGGTCAAACTTAATTGCTGGGCTTCCTTAGCTGCTAATTCCATAAAGATTGCGACTTCTAAAGCCTTCTTTAGATTTAAGTTGCTTTCTGTTAACAGCCTTTTCTGGATAGCTTCACTTCTTAACCCACACACTAGTCTATCTCTGGTGGTGTCATTTATGACGACTCCAAATTCACAGTATTCAATTAATTTCTCCCAAGTAGCTATGAATTGTGTGATGAATTCACTTTCCTGTTGGTTACGTTTATGGAACCTGAACCTCTCGGCAATGACCGAAGGTTTAGGTGAGGAGTGGCCCTGCAATATCTCCACAGTCTCATCATAGGTTTTCAAGCTTGGTTTTTCTGGCTGCACCAGATCTCACATGGTGAATGAATGTCCCCCCCACCCCGGTACTCAGGAATGTTGGGACTACAATATCCATCACAATTTTATTCACTTGAACAAAATAATCAAATCGTTCAGTATTTGAGCTCCACCACTTGGTGTTCTCATCATATGGTCCCAGGTGCCAAAACTTCCCACCATTTTTACTATGGAAAGGGCTGGCATAAGCATGACATGCCACAACATTTTTAATCGCTACTTCACTTCTTTTTACAAACAAGATACCCCCTGAGCTCAGCCTATTTCCTTTAAGTTTTGTAACACCTCCAGTTTAAACTAATGTTGCTCGGTATTTGCTACTCAATGCTCTCTGTACTGTTCCAGACCTTGCTGGGCAGAGCACATGATGAGCTCCTTTTCAATGTTGTTTCCTCCAAAATCTTTGTTTTAATTTTGGTTCCTTTGATGGCTGCTGTCGGTATTTGGCACCCATCCATTGCCAGCTTTGGTGTAGCAAAGTTTTTATCGTCTTAATCCTTTTTAAATGTCAGCAGCACGGATTGGCGAGTTTTCTATGTTTGCTTTTCCGGGGGTCTGCCAGTGTGATTCCGAGTAGGCTTGCAGACCACGGAGGTACAAACAAGAGCTTTACTGGAAAGGTGTTTACAAGCTGTTAGGATAGACTGCCTATTTGCCCATGCAAAAAGCCAACTGTGTCATCAACACCTCACGTGATCAGACTTTTAAAGTGACCTTCTTCCAACTGGGAACAAACCTGAATACACACCTTTTAAATGATTTGAGAGTTTCAGCTTCAACCACCAGTTCAGGCAATGGGTTCCAGATGTCCACCACCCTCTGGATTAAAAAGGTTTTCCTCATGTCCCCATTAATTCTTCTACCAATCACTTTCAATCAATGCCCCCTAGTAATTGACCCCTCAGTTAGGGAAAACAAGGTTTTCCTGTCTACCCCATCATAACTTTGAACACCTCAATTAGGTCACCCCTTAGCCCCCTCTGTTCCAAAGAAAACAACCCTAGCCTATCCAATCTCTCAGCGCTGCAATGTTTAAGCCCTGGAAGCTTTCTTGGCAATCTCCTCAGCCCGCTCTCCATAGCAATTATGTCCTTTCTGTAACGTGATGACCAGAACTGTATACTGAGGTCCTGTTTTACCGGCACAGCCGCCCTGAAATCGGGGTAGGCGAGGCTTGCAGAACGGCATTCCCCATTGGCCTCAGACGCGATCTGAAGAGCCTTGGGCGGCCGTGCCGGTAAACTCAGGGCCAGAGTTCCAGCTGTAGCCTAATCAGTGTTTTATACCATTCCACCGTTACATCCCTGTTTTTGTATTCAATATTTCACCCAATAAAGGCAAGTATTCCAAATGCCTTCTTGACTACCTTGTTCACCTGACCTGTCATTTTCAAGAACCTGTGGACATGCACTCCAAGGTGTCACATTTCCTCAACTCCTCTTAATATCTTCCCATTTACTGAGTATTCCCTTGCTTTGTTTTCCCTCCCCAAATGCATTACCTAACACTTTTCTAAATTGAATCCTTGGGGTCCGGGTCCATAGGACTCTAAAATCGGCCCCGCAGGTGGAGGAGGTGGTTAAGAAGGCATATGGTGTGCTGGCCTTTATCAATCGAGGGATTGAGTTTAGGAGTCCGGGGATAATATAAGACCCTCGTCAGACCCCACTTGGAGTACTGTGCTCAGTTCTGTTCGCCTCATTACAGGAAGGATGTGGAAAAGATTGAAAGGGTGCAGAGGAGATTTCAAGGATGTTGCCTGGATTGAGTGGCATGCCTCATGAGGATAGGCTGAGGGAGCTCGGTCTTTTCTCCTTGTAGGCGTAGGATGAGAGGAGATCTAATAGAGGTATATAAGATGTTGAGAGGCATAGATCGGGTGGACTTTCAGAGGCTTTTTCCCAGGGTGGAAATGGCTGCTACGAGAGGACACAGGTTTAAGGTGCTGGGTGGTAGGTACAGGGGAAATGTTAGGGGGAAGTTTTCCACACAGAGGGTGGTGGGCGAGTGGAATCGGCTGCCGTCAGTGGTGGTGGAGGCAAACTCAATAGGGTCTTTTAAGAGACTCCTGGATGAATACATGGGACTTAATAGGATGGAGGGTTATAGGTAGGCCTAAAAGGTAGGGATATGTTCGGCACAACTTATGGGGCCGAAGGGCCTGTTTTGTGCTGTAGTTTTTCTATGTTTCTATGAATCACATTTTCCACTTCTCTGCCCACTCAGCCTAACAACTGATAACATTCTTAAGTCAACAGCTATCCTCTTCACTATCAAATACACAGCCAATTTTTGAGTCATCTGCAAATTTCTCAATCATGCCTCTCACATTCAAGTCAAATCATTAATGAATACAACAAACACCAAGGGACGTAATACTGAGCCCTACAGAACACCAGTGGAAACCATATTCCATTCACAAAAACATCCATCAACATTACCCTTTGTTTCTCGTCACTGAGCCAATTTTGGATCCAACCTGCCAACTTCCCTTGTATCTCATCAGATCTCACATTTCTGATCAGTCTGCCATGTGGCACCTTGCCAAATGCCTCACTGAAATCTATATGGAGATCCAACATCCACTCATCAATCCTCCTTGTCATTTCCTCAAAAGTTACTTTGGCCCTTGAAGTTTTAGTTCAGTTGGGAAGTTTTTTGTGTCCTCTACAGTGAAGATGCTGGATAATGAAACTGACAACTGGGAGACAGTCACACTGCTTTAACTTCCAGAAGCTGAATATTTGGAAGAAGTAAACAGAAACAAAATCTCGACTGGCTAAGAGGGCCCAGAGAAAACAGGCCATCGAATTGTTGGGCAGCACAGTGGTTAGCACTGCTGTCGCACAACACCAGAGACCCAGGTTTGATTCCTGGCTTGGGTCTGTCTGTGCATTGTCTGCACGTTCTCCCCTCTGTCTGCGTGGGTTTCCGCCACGCACTCCAGTTTCCTCCCACAGTCCGAAAGTCATGTTGGTTGGCCGAGCCAATTTCTACCTCAGTGTATCTGAACAGGCACAGGAGTGTGGTGACGAGGGAATTTTCACAGTAACTTCATCGCAATGTTAATGTAAGCCTACTCTTGACACTACTAAATAAACTTTAACTTTAAACTTCTTCGCCCGATGTCTTTATCTGCATCAAATGCGGCAGAGACTGGCATTCCAGAGTGGGGCACCCGAGTCATACCAGGTCATTCTTAATATGGAGTTGACCACCACAACGTAAATAAGACACTACAAAGACCAATGCAAAATACTAGTTCTAAGACTCTATCATTCCCTTGTTTCCCATTACTAATTCCACAGACTCATCTCTCAGAGACCAATGTTTACTTTAGCTACTCTCGATCTTTTTATATACTTGTAGATGCTCTGTTTTTTTTTGTTTCTTGTTAGATTAATTTCATCCTGATTTCTCAATTTCATTTTTTTAGGCTGGTTTTTAAAATTTCTTCCAATTTGATACTAACATTTTCTTCCAAGTTGATACAATCACATATTTTTTTAGCCACTTTCTTAGTTCGATTATGCATCCTTTTGTAGAGTCTTTCTTTCCCAGTAGAATAAATCTTTGTTGAAATATCTCCTTAAATGCCTGCCAGTAGTTTTTTTTACCATCTTACCTTAACCTATTTTCCCAGTCCGCTGTTGCCAATTCTGTCTTCATATTGTCTTGATATAAGTTTAAGACACTAGTTTCAGACCCACATTTCTCACCTTCAAACTGAATGTGAAATTCTATCATGGTTACCATCATAATTGCAGAAGTTAACTGTAATTAGTTGTCAATCCTGAACATTTGCTATGTAAAAAGACTTGTATTTATATAGTAGTTTTACAGGTAATTATGTATTTTTAAAGCTGTAGTCACTGTTCCAATGTAGAAAGCGAAATAGCCAGGTTGCACACAGCAAAATCCCATTAATAGCAAAGAGTTAATGATCAAATAATCTGTTTTAGTGATGCTAATTGAGAGATAAATATTAGCCAGAGCCACAGGGAGAACTCCCTCTCCCTGCTTCCACCTGCTTCTCAGCTCCCAAAGAAAGCTGGCAGCTGAAGAATAGCCCCGAGTATAAGCCTAAGATGTGTGAAAACGAGCAATTGGATGGGCTTTGTAACTTCGACAGTGGGTACACCAAAGATTCCTTCACTTATGGTAAAGGGAGGAGAGTGGGGGGAGAAAAAAACCATCAGTTCCTGTATCTATTCCCATCTTCAATTAGTATCTATTCTCTTCCACCACAGAGGGTAGGTTCAACCTTCAACTTTACAGCAATGAGGGTGCTTGACATCTGAAGAAGTTTTAATACATCAACTGTGTTCCTTGTCCAGGAAGCTTTTGGGCTTCCTTGATTTGCTAATGTTTGTCATGCATCTACCATCCATAGGTTGCTTGCACTATGTGATGCAAGTTATCATATTGTGAAATCAGCACCATAAACTCTGCAATAATTCAAGAAGACAGCCAATCATAATCTTCTCAGGGCAAAGGGATCAGGGACCCAGACTTGCCAGCTAAGAACCATATATGGCTCAGGTATTCTTGGCATCCCATGACATTCCTGCGGTCTAAAAGGTGCCAGCCTGAGTTGCATCATGTTGTTTTGCATGCATTTGGCTAAAGATGTTGGTATTTGTCAGCTTATGCTCTACTCAAATAGCAAATAGTCCTTGTAATTAGTTTATCCAATGTACTTTCCAACAACATACCCAACAAAAATAATGAAATCACCAATCACTGAAGTCACCGATCGCTGTTGGTGAATTGTTGGTTAGCCCAGACAGTGTGGAACTGCAGTCATTGCTTTTCATGTTTTCATAACTGCCAATAAGTAAAGGGTAGGTCATGCTTCAGTCACCAACACAGAGCTTTATTTCTTTTTATTCCTAGTCGCTGACACAGCCACCATGTATTGCCCATCCCCAGAGGCATTAAAGAGTCAACCACATTGATGTGGATTTGGAGTCACATGTCAGCCAGACCAGGTAATGTTGACAGATTTCCTTCCCTAAAGGATATTAGTGAACCAGATGTTTTTAAGACAGTCGACAATGGTTTAATGGTCATCAGTAGACTCTTAATTCCAGATTTTTATTGAATTCAAATTCCATCATCTGGGATTTGAAGCCAGGTCCTCAGAGCATTACCCCGAGTCTCTGGATTGCTATTCCAGCGACAATACCACTACACCACTGCCTCCCCTATATAACGTCTTATAGTGACGAGGATGTCACCAGTCTCATTCTAAAAATTAAAGCACCTGCCCATTATCTCTACACTGTCTCCACTGCTCTGCAAATTTCCTAACCAGGTCAATAATTTGCCTTCAATTTCATGGGCTAACAAATCTATCACTGATGTGGAACTTCATGAAATAACATGACAATATTATGATCACAGCTGATGTCACTACTGGACATGTCAGGTTCCAGGATTGAACCTGGCTTGATAGATCCTAACTTTTATTTTGTTTAGTTACATGGAAGGCAGAGTCACAGGACTGCCAAAGAACTATTAACAAAAGAAGAAAATATTTACCAAACAAGAAAAGATATAATACTCCTTCACCCCAGTTATACCTTTACAGATATGTACAAATTTGTACGGATAACACAAGTTATACTCTAATGTTCCAAGTAAACAAATAGGCAAACTATGGTCAAACATCTTTCTCATTTGCGAGGATCTGTACATTTTGTTTGCATTTTTGTATGTTATTCATTTTGTTTTATGTTGCCTTTCACCTTTCTAATCATTCATGATGTTTTGTTGGCAAGTAGAGCTCTTACTCTGAAGATTAGAAACTGGTTCTGTGTTGCATTATTTTCTTTTTGAACAACCGCCATTAAACTTCTGTTGTTTTACCCATTCGCAGATTTATCTTGTTTTCTGTGAATAGTCTTTGTTTCATCACAGTGGAGCAAGCCTGATCTAACTCTAGAATCTTAAAACATATTTCATGTGTTTTATTTCAAACACCACATTATCATAAAACAATTGATTTATTAGATCAGTTAATAATTCCACTTAGGAAGGCTAAAAAATGGGACCTTGGTTGCAAATTTTGTCTCAGACAACTTGGGAGTAACCACTCCACACAAGCTTTCCCATGACAAGTGCAACTTACCACCCTAAATGAAAAGAACTCCATTAGTTAAGTAGGATTCCTGTTCTGTGATTGTCAGCTGCAATGTTGGGAGATTGACCAGCCAAGTTGAACTGGGCCAGGCACTGACCAATGAACAATGTTCAGCTCAATAATCACTGAGCCATTCTGAATACAAGTTCAGGCTTCTGTTCCACAACAGGTTTCCTGCAGTTTTTCCACTGATAGGAGATAAATACTTGTCTTTATTTTCGGATCTGCTGTCTGCACAACCATTTATTTTAGCCACTTGTCTAACAGCCGATAGCCTTTCCATATTTCAACCTTAATGTTTGTGAAATAGGCTGACATGTGGATTTCCTGAATAAGGCAGAGGTATTCGCATCAGACAATTCTCATTTTACATTGCAAAGTGGGGGTGGGGAATGAAATATTTGGCAAAAGAGCAAATCCCGTGTGGCAAGGATAAAACTCTCCGAAAGGAATTGGGACTTTCACGAAATGTTTCATGTAATTTTTATGATTTATATAAAGTAAGTTTCATGAATAAAAAAAAAATGAGGAACAAAAAGAGAAACAATAAAACAGAAGGAAAAACTATTAATATTACTGGTAAGAGAACATGAAAAAAAGTGTACAGTGTTGGAAACACATGTGATAAAAGGTTTAACAGCAATATAATTAGAGAAACAGAGGCCAATGACTGGGAGGTTTAGATGCCAGGGAACAAATCATCCAGAAAGGACAAAGCATGTGGAGAAATGAGAACATGAGGGTAAGAAAGAACTTTGCAATCACGAAAAGGTATTGTCTGGTAAATGCATTGGCTGATGCAGCAAAGATATTGTGAATTGGTGTAATATGAAAAGATAACTATTAATTGCTACACAGAGTAATTATGTAAAATAGATAAATGGCATCACATTTGTCCATCCTCAATGTATAAAAGACTCCACCCACTATCTTATTAAAATTGTTAAAATATAGACTCAAACCTTAGCTAGCAGAACAGATTACTATTTGAAAAGCAGCTATGTTATTCAATTATTGGCTGCCAGACCCAAAGCTGACCACAGACAGACACGTTGTTGATATCTTCTGTCCATCAGACAGGGTTGCAGCAAATCAGTGACCCATCACACCCAGGCAAACGTTCGGTTCCTTGGTTTATTTATTCATTTGTGGACATGGGCATCACTGGCAGGCCAGCATTTATTGCCCATCCCTAGTAGCCCTTGGAGGGCATTTGAAGGTCAACCGCATTGTTAAAGGACTTTAAAACACCTCTGCAGCAGTATTGAAACAAAGTGCAGTCCATGGCTGCATTTCCCTTTTTAAAAAAAATTAATTTAAGGGATGCTAGCATTGTGTGAATCTCAGGTTGTACTCGAAAAAGTGCTAGTGAGTCGCCACTCGAATTGCTGCAGTCCACGTGGTGTAGGTAGTCCCACTGTGCTGTTCAGATGGGTGTTCCAGACTTTTGACTCAGCGACAGTGAAGGAACAGCAACAATACAGTTCCTAGCCAGGACGGTGTACAGTGTGGAGGAGAACTTGAATGTGGTGGTGTTCCCATGTGTCTGCTACCCTTGTCCTTCTAGATTGTAGAGGTTGTAGATTTGGAAGGCGCAGATTTGTCAAAGCAGGCTTGACGAGTTGTTGTAGTATATCTTCTAGATGGTACACACTGCTGCCACTGCAAGTCAGTGGTGGAGAGAATGAATGTTTAACTGTGGATGGGGTGCCAAACTCTCAGGCTAGTTTGTCCTGCCTGGGGTTTTCAGCATTATAACTAGACTGTTGTCAGGATCCACAGCCTTAAGCAGCCATCTGTCAATGCTGCATGGACAATTAACAACAGTGGTAAATATGACTGCGAAGAATGTGATTAACCCAGGATAATTAAACTACTAACATTTGAGAGCAGTGCTTGTGTTTGTCCCAAAACTCTCACTCTTGATTTGTTTTAAATCAACACAGATAATAAGTACATGTATTTCATCCCAGGCAGCATTCTAATGCTGTAGAATATCAGTTACTTTTACCTACCCGGTGGTAATGTCTCCACATTCTGTGCTTTTCCTTCTGCTTTACTGCTCTGACCATTCTTTCTCTTGCTTGCATCTATAGAATTCCACTCATCCTATAAACAGAATCATAAAGAATAAGTTAAAAGGAGCAGTATTAATCTAATTACATTATAATAAACATCTAAAAAAAATCCTGATTTGAAAATATTATACATTAAAACTGTTGAGCAGGGAGCACTATGTACTATTTCCAAGAGTACATAAGAATATAAGAAATAGGAGCAGTAGGCCATATAGCCCCTCAAACTTTATACACCATTCAGTACAATTATAGCAAGAGGGAGGCTATGGCCTAGTGGTATTATCACTAGACTATTAATCCAGAAACTCAGCTAATGTTCTGGGACCCGGGTTCGAATCCCGCCACAGCAGATGGTGGAATTTGAATTCAATAAAAATATCTGGAATTAAGAATCTAATGATGACCATGAAACCATTGTCAATTGTCAAAAAAACCCATCTGGTTCACTAATGCCCTTTAGGGAAGGAAAATCTGCCGTCCTCATAGAATCATAGAAATCATAGAAACCCTACAGTACAGAAAGAGGCCATTCGGCCCATCGAGTCTGCACCGACCACAATCCCACCCAGGCCCTACCCCCATATCCCTACATATTTACCCACTAATCCATCTAATCTATGCATCCCAGGACATTAAGGGGCAATTTTAGCATGGCCAATCAACCTAACCAGCACATCTTTGGACTTTGGGAGGAAACCGGAGCACCCGGAGGAAACCCACGCAGACACGAGGAGAATGTGCAAACTCCACACAGACAGTGACCGAAGCCGGGAATCGAACCCAGGTCCCTGGAGCTGTGAAGCAGCAGTGCTAACCACTGTGCTACCGTGCCTTATCTGGTCTGGCCTACATGTGACTCCAAAGCCACAGCAATGTGGTTAACTCTCAACCTGCAAGGATGGACAATAAATGTTGGCCAGCCAGTGGCGCCCATGTCCCACGAATGAATAAAAAACAAACACTTTCCCACCTGCTCCCCATATCTCTAGATTCCGAGAAACCAAATATCTATCTCAGATTTGAATATACTCAACGATGGAGCATCCACAGTCTATTGGGGTAGGGAATTCTAAAGCCGTCCCAGTGAAGAAATCACTATGACTGTGCCCCTGTATTCTACATGCCACAACCAGGAGAACTAACCTTCAGATTTTTGTATGTTTCAGTGAGGTCACTCTCATTTTTCTAAACTCCAGAGAGTTTTTTATTCTTTCATGGGACACTAACTGCCAGCATTTATTGCTCATCTTTAGAGAGAGCCAAGGTGTGTATGCATTTGTGCTATTCCCATGTTTTTTTTCTGTATGTGTGTATGTCTTCCTCATACCTTTTCTGAGTATGTTTGTCTACATGCATGCCTTCACCCATGTATGTGCATGTGTGTCTGCCCATGCCTTTTCTGCGAGTGTGTCTGTGTGCGTGTTTCTCCCATGCCTTTTCTGTGCATATGTCTCTTTTCATTAAACCCTTTCCAGAGCTGTTCGCACATTTAGTGTTAGAATAGTCTTCCTTTAATAATCCAGCATGATAGTCTGTTAAACAATGTCATCTCCAAATTCACCACGCCAAGGTGGCAGCTTGCTGAGTCAATCCTTGACACCCAATGCTGAGGAAGGGATCAGAAGTAGCATTTCGTCCCTGTATTTCTCTCTTGGGCAGTTTCGAGTCTGGAACAGTCAGCATGAGATGTGCAGGTCTCATATTTCCAAGGTCAGTTCAGAGACTTCAAAATGAGTTTGGATAAATCTCACTGTGGAAAATGTAACCTGGGCATTCATGTATTTCTTTTGAGCTAAAACAGTGTACTGGCTCAGGATCAGCCTTGTCCCCACTGAGTTCTTTACAGTCCAACTTCCAAAAGATAGGAGAATGCATATGATTGCAGGTGCAAAATTACAGCATCCAGTATATATCCCCGGAGTCTTACTGTTACCATCAACAATTCACATGTCATTTACACAAAATTATATTGAATGTACAGCACAGAAACAGGCCATTCATTCCAACTCCATACTGGAGTTAATGCCCCACATGAACCTCTTCCTACCCTACTTTGTTGTCATCGTAACTTTATGTTGCTTTGGCCCTCATGGGTTTATACTCCTTATACACCTATTACTGTGTGGCCAAATTCCCCTCCAATTTAATTTTCAAGTTTGCTGACGACACCACCGTAATGGGTCAGATCTCAAACAATGACGAGACAGAGTACAGGAATGAGATAGAGAATCTGGTGAACTGGCAACAATAATCTCTCCCTCAATGTCAACAAAACGAAGGAGATTGTCATCGACTTCAGGAAGCTTAAAGGAGAACATACCCCTGTCTACATCAATGGGGACGAAGTAGAAAGGGTCGAGAGCTTCAAGCTTTTAGGTGCCCAGATCACCAACAACCTATCCTGGTCCCCCCATGCCAACACTATAGTTAAGAAAGCCCACAGTGCCTCTAATTTCTCAGAAGGCTAAGGAAATTTGGCATGTCAGCTACGACTCTCACCAATTTTTAAAGATGCACCATAGAAAGCATTTTTTCTGGTTGTATCACAGCTTGATATGGCTCCTGCTCTGCCCAAGACCGCAAGGAACAATAAAAGGTCGTGAATGTAGCCCAATCCATCACACAAACCAGCCTCCCATCCATTGACTCGGTCTACACTTCTCGGTGCCTCGGCAAAACAGCCAGCATAATTAAGGACCCGGACATTCTCTCTTCCACCTTCTTCCGTCGGGAAAAAGATACAAAAGTCTGAGGTCACATACCAACCAACTCAAGAACAGCTTCTTCCCTGCTGCTGTCAGACTTTTAAATGGACTTACCTTGCATTAAGTTGATCTTTCTCTACACCCTAGCTATGACTGTACACTACATTCTGCACTCTCTCCTTTCCTTCTCTATGAACGGTATGCTTTGTCTGTATAGCGCGCAAGAAACAATACTTTTCACTGTATGTTAATACATGTGACAGTAATAAATTCAATCAAATCTAGCTTTCTCTTAAATGCATTGCACTATCTGCTTCACCTGTTCCCAATGGCAGTCAGTTCCATTTTCTCACCACTGGTTGGGTAAAGAGGTTTCTCCTGAATTTCCTATCGGATTGATTCGTGACTATCTAAGGTCCCTACTTTGGTCTAGCTCACCAGTAGTAATATCCTCATGTCTAAAAACATCATCGCTTATGTTTCAGTAGCTATAGGGCAGTAAAGGTGCTCGCCTGTTCTTAGCATATTTGGGGAATATCTACACAAAAATATTCAAGTAATGCTGAAGCTGAAGGAATAGTTATAGGGGAACTTGATCATAGAATCCCTACAGTGCAGAAGGATCCTGCACCAACAACAATCCCACCCAGGCCCTATCCTTGCAACCCCACGTATGTATCATGCTACTCCCTCTCACACTAAGGGGCAATTTACCATGGCCAATCAACATAACTTGCACATCCATGGAGTGTGGGAGGAAACCCATGCAGACACAGGGAAAACATGCAAACTCCACACAGTCACCCAAGGCCGGAATTGAACCTGGGTCCCTGGTGCTGTGAAGCAGCAATGTAAATCTGATAACAGGCAATAGGAAAGAACTATGAGAGTTGTATTATAGGGGTCGATGCAGGGTCCATGTTCTTAGCAATGTATATAAAATGCCTGGAATCCAGTCTCAACACAAAGTGGCTCAATTAGAAGATGACACCAAACTGGGGCTGGACTTAAAGGAGGTAGCCAAGGTTTGATAAAGAGGTCAACAGTGTTCACCCTGGACTGACCAGTGGCGAATTCATTTCAAAATACATCATACTAAAGGAACAGGTGTCACTTGCTCCTAATCACTTTTCTCCAGGCGATCTATCGCCATTTTATAGACTCCTCCACCTAAGACAATTTCAGCAGTTTATAATCTCAGCCCTGTGCATCATGTGAAGCACACAGTATAGCCCTCTGTGTTCAATCTGTACTCTATGTTTACGGTACACGTGTGTCATTTAAGAGGCAAGAATGCTACCAGCTAAGCCATTATCATGTAACTAAAAACAGATGTTATATCAGTTGATACTGCACAGTACAAACAGTACAGTTCCTAGATTCTGAAGCACTATAACCCATTGTATAGGTTGACATTCACGGCCAACCTCACTATGTAAATGAAACACAACCTTCTGATTTAACTGGCTTAATGAGATCATATCAAATAAGTAATTTAAATACCCTCGTCTGAACGCTTTGGAGGGAAGGGAAAAATCGGGGAGAAGACTTCCAACATAATTTCACTTTTTTAAAAAAGAAAATACATCTAAATTCACTGTAACTGTAATGTTGGCACACTCAAAATTTAAAATGTTGTTCACTAATGAGAAAGCAATCGGGATGAACTCTACTCTGATTTCTTTGTGAAAGTAGTGAAGTAAATCTGAGAAAGACATGGGAGCATGAGGCAGAATGAGGGCAAAAAGGACAAAAATTGATGAGAATCCATTTTTAGACAGTTAAAGGAATAAAATAAGAAGTGGGAGTAAATGGCAGGCAGATGTGGACTCTTTGAACTAAGGGGCCGCAGTGGTAGGAAATCGGACTACAGCTGGTCAGACAGATAAGGGATCCACCTTGTATTAAAGTGTCAACATGTGGAGATGTATTTGGTAGTTTGTCTGCTTTCTTGCATCTTTGTAGAAACTTGATGTCTGTGTCAATATGCGCTATCTTCTTGGAGATCCTCTCCACTTGGAGCCGGCAGTTTGCGGTGTCGTTTGCTACCAAATAAACCTGTTGGACTTTAACCTGGTGTTGTTAGACTTCTTAAAGTGTCAACACCAGCTTAATGTATTTTTCCATTCTAAGTGTTTACATAGGGTGTTCCCATTATAAATGTTGACAACTGATTGTGAAAGTGGTGATTACTGTGACATGGTCATACAGCATGGGCAGTCATGAGACCCATACTATTTTAATAGTAAAAGATTTAGTAAAGGATTTGAAACCAATGTACTCAACAAAAAGTTGAAGCAAAGTGACCAATTTAATTAGCCGTTTCTAGCATCCAAATTGTTCCTACAAATTTAAGAAAATAAAACTGAGTTTTGATTAGTTTGCACTTGGTGAATCGGATACTTCAGTAAAACAGAAAGACGAGTTTAACAGGTTATCCGAGCTCGCCTATAATTTTTCTAGCCTTACATGAAAGCTTAAGGTGCAACTTATTGAGGTGTGGTGACAATTTTACATTCCACAAAACTGAGAAAGCCATAGCTCAGTGGGAACACTCGTGTGAGTCAGAAGGATGTGGGTTCAGCAACTTCAGCCCATAATCTAGGGTAATGCTCCTACGGCTAGTACCAAAGGAGTGCTAGTGTTGGAAGTGGAGCCTTTCAGATGGGACATTAAACAATACTGCACCTGCCCATTCAGGTGGATGTAAAGGATCCCACAATATTATGCCGGGGAGTTTCCCCGGTGTTCTGGTCAATAGGCCCTTTTTAATCATTACTAAGCATTTTGCGATTTTCCAAAAACAGAAGCAGAGTGCCTGTCTGGTTTTCTGATTTCATATAATTGTTTTTTTTATTCATGCGTGGGACATGGGCGTCGTTGGCTGGCAGCATTTATTTCCCATCCCTAGTTGCCCAAGGGCAGTTGAGAGTCAACCACATTGCTGTGGCTCTGGAGTCACATATAGGCCAGACCAGGTAAGCATGGCAGGTTTCCTTCCCTAAAAGGACATTAGTGAATCTGATGGGTTTTTCCGACGATCGACAATGGTTTCATGGTCATCAGTAGATTCTTAATTCCAGATATTTTTTATTGAATTCAAATTTCACCATTTGCCGTGGTGGGATTCGAACACGGGTCCCCAGAACATTAGCTGAGTTTCTGAATTAATAGTCTAGTGATAATACCATTAGGCTGTCACCTCCCCTTCAGTGTTCATAAAACAGGTAGGCCAAAACAGCCTCGATGCCTTTGAGTCACATTCCAAAGACTTGGATATACAATCCAGGCTGATGTTCACAGTGCAGTACAGTGGAAGGGTTGTGCATCAGAGGGGCTATCTTTCGGATTAGATGTTTTTAAAAATTACCAGGAGATAACTGTGCACAAGTTGATTGTTGTGATGTCAGAAACATAGCAGAGATTACACTTCAAACATTCATCATTGTAAAGCCCTTCAGGGCATCCTTAAGTTGTAAATGGTGAAATATAAATGCAAGTTTTCTGTTTAATTCTTTTACAACTGAGATGTAGAACATAGAACATAGAACAGTACAGCACAGAACAGGCCCTTCGGCCCACGATGTTGTGCCGAGCTTTATCTGAAACCAAGATCAAGCTATCCCACTCCCTATCATCCTGGTGTGCTCCATGTGCCTATCCAATAACCGCTTAAATGTTCCTAAAGTGTCTGACTCCACTATCACTGCAGGCAGTCCATTCCACACCCCAACCACTCTCTGCGTAAAGAACCTACCTCTGATATCCTTCCTATATCTCCCACCATGAACCCTGTAGTTATGCCCCCTTGTAATAGCTCCATCCACCCGAGGAATTACCGAATGTATTACTCAAGTATTAATCTCCAACAATTACTTTTGATTTTCAAGTGCAATAGTGTTAATCCAATTTCAGCCACCTATTTGAAATATTTACTGCCACAACAGGCATTCTTTATCCTGTTGGTACACTCACCCTGTGGTATAAGGGGTATTATGGTATTGTGAGTATTACCAAACTGTTAATCCAGAGGCCTGGGCTAACATTTCAGAGAATGTGAACTCAAAGTCACACCATGAGAATTTGAATTTGAAAGAATAAGACAGACATGCAGTTATATGGTATCTTTCCGAACAGCTGGATGTCCCAAAGTGCTTGACAGCCAGTGTTGTACTTTTGAAGGGCAGTTATTGTTGTAATAATAAGGAAACATGGCTGCCAATTTTCACACAGCAAGTTCATGCAAACAGTAAACTGATAATGAAACAAAAACAAGAAAATGCTGGAAAATCTCAGCAGGTCTGACAGCATGTGCGGAGAGAAAACACAGTTAAATGTTACAAGTCTGGATGACCCTTCATCAGAGCTAAGGGTCATCCTGACTCGAAATGTTGGCTCTATTTCTCTCTCCACAGATGCTGTCAGACTGCTAAGACTTTCCAGCATTCTCTGTTTTTGTTTCAGATTGTTTCAGATTCCAGCATCCACGGTATTTTGCTTTTATATTAAACTGATAATGAATTGTTTTGTGATGTGTTAGAGGGATAAATATTGACCAGGATACCTTTTTGAAACAGTGCCATGGGATCTCTTATGTCCATGTGAAAGGGAAGATGGGAGCCTTGGTTTAACATCTCATCCGAAAGATGGCACCGCCAGAGCAGCACCCCCTCAAGTACTGCACTGGATCTTAAGAATTGTTATGACATATGTGAGGCAATCTGTATTTCTGGGTTCACTTTGTGTGCTTTCAGGACTGAGGGCTACAGCTTCCAGAATGCTCAAGTCTCCTGTGTGCTGATTCTCTCCTGCACCAGCATTGCTGGGGTCTGTGCCCAGTGTACGGCCATGGGAAGAGGGGTACAAATATAACTCCCCTATCTTATCACCCCAAGTCTGACCAGGACAGGGTTTGTTGTGAATTTGGATGGGATGAACCCAGTCATTCCTTGGCTATGAAGCAAAAGCAACCGTCGGACCTGACATCAGATAAACCCCATCTGAAATCATTATGGGGAGATAGAGAGGTCATAAGACTGAAGTAACCATTTTGAATTATCTTCAATAGGATGAAGGAATTTTACTCAATGTTTGTGTTTAATAATTTACATACTGAGTGCAGAGAAACAAGTCTGGCAGGCTTTCTTGACTTTTAAAACAAAAAGGGGTTGGTTTTTGAGTTAAAAATACAATCAGGCAATGATAGCAAAAATTTTAAAAAGGTAAACCTGCATTTCTCAAACTTTCAATCAAACTCACACTCGAGGTTCTTTTCGATGGAACATTCACTATCCCTGTGCTGGATTTTTAAATGGTAAGAGATGGAGTCTTAATTTGGGAGAGGAGAGAAGGAAGCCCCTTACTGTTTCACTGACATTTTTCCAGGCTACTCATTGCTTCCCTCTTTAGCATCTTGTATTAAAAAGATTTCAAAATGGTTACTTCAGTCACAGGACCCCTCTCTCCCCATAACAATTTCATAAGGGGGTTTATCTGGCATCAGATTGCTTTTGCTTCATGGCCAAGGAATGAGCAAGTAAACTATGCAATGTCCAAGCCATTAAATTAATTTGAAGTGGTTCTTGAATTCCTCAAGCATTAGATTCCAGAGATGGATGTTGTGACATGTCTGAATTGCAATTCACAGTGGAACTTTCCAAAAGCTGGTCATCTGGCACTACCAAATGACAGCTGACTTGTGACAGCCATCTTTAGTCAGTGCCTTTACTTGTCTTTAAGATGTCTTTTTTTCAACAGTTCAATATACGTTGGTCAATTGGTGTAATTACAGATTAACATCACTCATGCGCATGTCACATCATTGTGACATGGACAGAGATATCTCAGAGACAAACATTTCAGGAGGCATGAGAGTGCATCCAAGTGAGATTGCACACATAGAACAGCACAGCACAGGAACAGGCCCTTTGACCCACAATATTGCGCCAAACATGACACCAAATTAAATTAATCCCTTCTACCTGCCCTTGGTCCATATCCCTCTATTTCTTGCATATTCATCTAAAAGCCTCTACCATATCTGCCTACATGACCAACCCGGCAGCACGTTGCAGATATCAACTGCTCTCTGTATAAAAAAACTTGCCCCTCATATCTCCTTTGAACTTTTCCCCCTCTCACCTTAAGTGCATGGCCCCCAGTATTAGACATTTCAACTCTGGGAAAAATATTCTGACTGTCAACCCTATCTATGCCTCACATAATTTTATAGACTTCTATCAGGTCTCCCCTCAGCCTCCGCTGCTCCAGAGAAAACAACCTTAGTTTGTCCAGCCTCTCCTTTTAGCTCATACCCGCTAATCCTGGCAACCTCTTTTGCACCCTCTCCAAAGCCTCCATATCCTTCCTGTAATGTGGCAACCAGAAAATGCAATACAAGTGCGGCCGAACCAAAGTTTTATAAAGCTGCAACATGACATCCTGACAAACAAAGGCATGCATGCCATACGCTTTCTTTACCACTCTATCTACTTGTGTGGCCACTTTCAGGGAGCTATGAACTTGAGCCCCAAGATTCCTCTGTACATCAATCAGGGTCCTGCCGTTAATTGTATATTTACCCTTAACATTTGATCTCCCAAAGTGCAACACCTCACTCTTACCAGGATTAAATTCCATTTGCCATTTTTCCACCCATACCTGCAACTGATCTACACTATCCACAATTCCACCTATCTTTGTGTCATCTGCAAACTTCGTAACCCACCCATCTATGTTTTCATCCAAGTCATTTATATATATCACAAACAGCAGAGGTCCCAGGAACACCGCTAATCACGGACCTCCAGCCAGAAAAAACACCCTTCCTCAATTATTCTCTGACCTCTATGGGCAAGCCAATTCTGAATCCAAGCAACCAAGTCACCTTGGATCCCGTGCATCTTAATCTTCTGGATGAGCCTATCATGAAGGACCTTGTCGAAAGCCTTACCAAAATCCATGTAGACAACTTCCACTGCTCTACCCTTATTGATCTCCTTCGTCAGCTCCTCGAAAATCAATCAAGTTAGTAAGACATGACCTGCCCCACATGAAGCCATGCTGACTCTCCCCAATTAGGTCATGTTTTTCCAAATGCACAGAAATCCTATCCCTAAAAATCCTCTCCAAGTTTCCCAACCACCGATGTGAGACTCACCGCTCTATAATTTCCTGGATTATCCCTTTTTCCTTTCTTGAACATTAGCTACTTGCCTGTCCTCTGGGACCTCTCCAGCAGCTAGCGAGGATTCAAAGATCTTTATCAGGGCCCCAGCAATCTCCTCTCTTGCCTCTCTCAATAACCTGGAGTAGATTTAGAATGAAAACCAATGACAGGAATGTCTTCGGTTGTTGATACTTCTATTGCACATTATCATGGAGGTAAAGGCCAACATTGATGCAAGTGCAAAGACAGGAAGATGGGAGAGACTGCGCATACATGAAAGATGGATTAAGGAATTTCTTTTTAACTGAAAAAAAGGCACAAAAACTTAGGAACCCACCCAGAAGTAAGTGATCCCTAAGAGTCACAAAAATTCTATGAAACTTTTCCTCACAAGGAATTTCAGCCCCTCTTCTTTAAAGACCTTGTCTGATCCTTAGCCAACAGCAGTTTTAGTCCACCCGAGTTCTAGTCAGACAATCCTCACCAGAAGGCACATTATTCCAGATCTCTCTCAGAATCTGTCCTGCCGTCTACCATTTAGCGTGCAATCATTTGTGTGTTCATTAACAGTTTACCTTTAACCATGGATTCTTTATTCTCTTAGTAAGTACTTGGGAAATCAGATTTTGTCTACTTTACAACAAAGGTCACTGGTCCCTAATTGGATGGTAACACATAGGAGGCAGTCATTCGGCCAATTGGGTATCAACCTAGATTTGTGCACTTAAGTCCTTGAGGTTATTTGGAAATAAAGTTTCAGTAAAAGTGGCAACTAAACTATTGGATTGTCATTAAAACTCAGTTGGTTCTCTCAAGTTATTTTGGGATGGCAACTTGCTATCATTACCCAGTCTGTAACTCCAGTACAACATCAAAGTGGTTGACTTTTAACTGCCCCCGAAAGGTGCATTATGAGTTAAAACACCACACAGACTGCAACACTATTGCTGCAACTAGGAATAGGTGATAAATGCCAGAGACGCCAATGATCCGAAAAAATAAAAAGGTTTGCAAGTGAAATATTGGAACCAGCATCCTATTTGTCCTCCAGGCAGTCTGCGTAGCACCATGTCCAATTCCTGTTGGCACAGTTTAAAAAGGACTGGGTGAGGAAGTGATATGTGCCAATGTTGGCAATGCAGAATCTCACATTTCTTTTGAGCACAGCCAAGAATTATTCAAGATTCGTCTCTTTCCAAGCACTGATCCATGACGAAATGGGATGGAAAAGAATTGGATGTTGGCAGCAACACATTAATTTTCCTAAACACATTTTGGGTCGAGGAGCCCAGAAAATCCATAGTGGTGAGAAAACCATATTTAGGGAAGTTGTATCTCAAATGGTTACAGTATAAAATCAGAACTTAATCATATAATTCCTCCTCCCAATGCAAACATATATATTTGTTTAATGCCTTTCACAACCTGAGAACATCCCATAGTGTTTTGCAATACTTTATACTCTTGAATTGTTGTCACTATACAATATAGGGAACACAGCAGCAAATTTGTCCACAGCAGAGTCCTACAAAACAGCATTGTGAATGTGACTAGATAATCTGTTTCAGTGATGTTAGCTGAGGGATAAATATTGTCAGTGGGGGAACACAACACTTCTCAAAATAGTGCCATGAGATCTTTTACATCCACCTGAGAAGGGAGACATGGCCTCTTGTAATGTCTAATCCAAAGGATGGTGCCTCTAACAGGGCAGCACTCCCTCAGTAATGTCGGCCTGGATAAAATGCTCAAGTCTCCATCAATATTTATATAGAACAAATAGAGAGGTCAAATATGATTTCATATGTTCCTTTTTCCTGCTTGTAAAGAGCTCAAGGGCATTTTATTTAAGTTGGGGGCTGTAGAAATGCTTATGCTACACTGAAACCAACAGAAATCTAAACAAATATTTTTTGCCCAGGAATGTTTAAGTAAAATAAGATATATACAGATTTGCAGAGAAATGCCACTTCTAAAATTCCCTGTCCATGGCACTGTTAAAAGTAAGCATCGAAAGACTTGCATATATATGTATATATAGCATTTTAAGGCCACCAGATGTCTCAAAATTAGGTACTTTTGAAGTCTAGTCACTGTTGTAACATAGGAAACATAGCAACCAATTTGCTGTTTCTGGGAGTTTGTTACGCACAATATGGTAATGACCAGATAATCAGCAGTTTTAGTGATGTTGATTGAAGAATAAATAAATATTAGCCATGCACAACTCCCCTTCTCTTCAAAATAGTGACATGGGATCTTTTACATCCATCCGGTCAGGCAGGTCAGGCCTCGGTTTACTGTCTCATCCAAAAGGACAGGACCAACAGTGCAGCATTCCCTCACTACTGCACTGGAGTGTCAGCATTGATTTTTGTACTCTAGTCCTTGAGTGGGGCTTGAACCTGGAGCCTGGCAAGTCGGAGGAAAGAATGCTACCAGCTGAGACGCAGCCGACACTTGGAGAATAGTGGAATAAAAGAGGCCACAATTTAGGGATGGATAATCAATCCTATCAATAATGCTGGCTTTACAGTTCACATACAATGCATTGTGGCTGATGGGCACATCATGCTTTATCAACAAGTAAAAACATTTGGCAAGGATGTTTATAGCAGCAGCATTCTCCTTGAAAGGGATGAGAGTGGAGTAGAAAGAGGGACCATGATGATTGTTTGACCCAGGGCCATTGACAGTGTCCAGTTCCCAATTTTTCAGCTGAGACTAAAGAGATTCATTGCAAAAGTGAAGTTGTTAGTTAACGTCTGTTAGCAAAGCAAGTTTGCAGATCAGAAGGCAATTACGATGTTCTAGCTCAAGTGCCACAAAACTGCCTTTCCTTTTTTTTTTAAACTTAATAGATTCTCTTGCACTCTTATGTCGGAAGTAGAACAGATCCACGCAAGTCTGCACTCAAACCAACCTCAATCCCAGACAGAAAAACCCTGCAATGTTTCACTTTACAGGCAGTCCTCGGACCTACAACACAATGTGGATTTCAGGAATCAATTGCAAGTCAAAACCTCATACATTGGAATCGTTTTTCCATAAGAACCATGACACAAATGGGGGATTGGCTCCTGAACCAAGGTCTGAAATCACTTATGGGGCACCCTACAGTGTTAAATGCTCTCAACTCTTGCAATCTCAAGTCGCTGAGGCGACTGTTGATACCTGCATGCCTTAGCACAAGTTCTTCAGTTAATATGGGGGTGTAATGGAGCTACTGATCGCTGTTAAGTTTCCTGTTTAACCTTGAATCATGTGAATCTGAGCATTTATTAAATACAACACAAGTGTATAAATGCATTAAAAACACAGCAGTTGTCAAAAAAAGAAAACACTTGCTCTCAACGTAAAAAAAATGGTTTGACCTGTCCAGTTATGTGTGGGTGGCGCAGAACATCAATAGTATGTATGAACCTGTTGGCATGGAGTCTTAACGTTGAAACCAATGTTGTAAAGTCGGAATAGTGTGTAAAATTGCAAGTGCTGTTTGTCACGACTCGAATGTCATAAAATTGATGACTGTCTCCACCTAGTTTCTAGGTTTCAGCAACTAGTTGCATTTATATTGCAACTTTAACGCAAGTGCCACAGCAATTCACAGGAGCATAATCAGACAAATTGTGACACTGAGCCACACAAACGCCATACAGTGACCCAAGGCTGGAATTGAACCTGGATCCCTAATGCTGTGAGGCAGCAGTGCTAACCACTGTGCCACCATGCCGCCCATATCCTATCTCGTTCTATTTCATCTTAAGTACATTTATGCTTTTCGCTTGTTTGTGGGGCTTAAGGAGGAAGGTTGGAGAGGCAGAGGAGGGAAGTCCATCAAGACAGATGTACACTTAAATATCTGATGGAAGACCAAGTCCTGGCTCACTCAGTGTATAAACACAACTGAAACTAGTGTAATAATTCACTCGCAGCTTACAATACTACTCAAACAATATAACACATTTTGAGTCCGTATCAATATCCAATATTTTCAATTCGAACAAGATTGAATTCAATTTTAGTAGTAAACATATTAAGGCTGAATAAAAATGAACCATTTAGGTTTTACAATCAATTTAACCAGATCTACATACGTACAAGATATTTACTATTTAACAGGCTTGCAAGGGCAAGCCACTTAGAAAAAACATGTTAATGGTTCTCATGTAGAACCAATGATTTTTGAAATTAATCCCGAGGTTATTTTCTAATCTGTAAATTCCAAAGCAGATTTAATTTATAACAATTCTATTTTTTTCCCAACAAAACTACAAAATGATAAAGCCAGTCAGGGAAATGTTTATGCCAAATACAAATGTCACACTTCAACAGTAATAACAATCCACGCCAATTTGAAACATAAAATATAAATCAACATCACATCGACACAACTGTAGTTGGGTATGATCTATTGCACCTTCCCATACAACTGGAAAGCCCTGAGAATAATGCTCAATTCATTGTATAGGTGTTGTAGTGAATCCTCAAGTGTGACAGCGAGGTCTGAATGTTTGAAAGTGATCCTACAAAGGTCTCAGCATTTCAGAGAATGTCTGTG
Source organism: Mustelus asterias (assembly GCF_964213995.1). Lineage (NCBI taxonomy): Eukaryota > Metazoa > Chordata > Chondrichthyes > Carcharhiniformes > Triakidae > Mustelus > Mustelus asterias. Next base: position 138,079,100 of record NC_135805.1, read on the forward strand.
TATGTGTGTGCGCGCTCCTGTGAATTGAATGTTTTCCTGAGTGTTCCAGCAAATAGCCGAGTGTATAACAAAGTACTGCAGCCAATGTCAGAATTTTGCAACCGATAACTGAATGAATATCCGAGTGTTTCAGTGAATGAGCATTTAAGCAATGTTCTGGGTGTTCCAGGAAATGTTTCAATCTACGTATATCAATGGGTCTAATATCTGAGACAACGTTGCAAGATTCCCACAAAGATTAGATAGTCTGAGTGCTCCGACGATTACAAGCGTACAAATGAGTGCTTCAAACAACATCTTAGAGTGTGCCAGCGTTAAAATGCGTATTTCAGCTTAACTGTATGCCCATGTTCTAATGTATGATACATCTCCTTTTATGAATGCATGTCTAAGTGGTCTACCAAATGTTCGTGTGTGAGTGTAGTATGAGTTTTACTGCGTGTACGCGTGCTCCCGTGTGCGCCACGTGCAAGTGTTCTCATGTGTGTGGCGCATGCAAGTGTGTGTGTGGCGTCTCTGAGGAGAGATTGGACAAACGTGGTTTGTTTTCACTTGAATGTCGGAGGCTGAGGGGCAACTTGATATTTACAAAATTATGAGAGGCATGGATACTCGGAGTCTTTTTCCCAGGGTAGGAAAGTCAATTACTGGGGGACTAGGTTTAAGGTAAAAGGGGGAAAATTTAAAGGAGATGTGAGGCAAGTTTTTTTTTAAACACATGGGGCGGTAAGTGCCTGGAACGCGCTGCCAGAGGAGGTGGTAGATGCAGATAGAATAGTAACATTTAAGAGGCCTCTTGACAAATACATGAATAGATAGGGAATAGAGGGACGTGGACCGCATAGAGGCAAAAGGTCTTTAGTTTAAAAAGGCCTCATGTGTCAGAGCAGGCTTGATGGGCCGAAGGGGCTGTTCCTGTGCTGTCCTGTCCTTTGTTCTTTCTACGAGCGCTTGTATGTACAGCATGTACAAGTGCTCCTGTGTGTGTGACGTGTATGAGTGCTCCTGTATGTCTCACATGTATAAATGCTCCTGTGTGTAGCATGTATGCTTCTGTTTGTGCAATATGTATGAGTGATAAGGTACCAGAAAATGACATGCATTCAAGGGTACTGCGGGAAGTGAGAGTGGATATTGCAAATGCACTAGTGATAATCTTCCAGTCTTCCTTAGACAGGGGTGCTGCTAGAGAACTGGAGAATTGTGAGCATTACATCCTTGTTCAAAAAGGGGTGCAAGGATAAACCAGCAACTATAGACCAATCAGTTTGACTGTAGTGTAGGGAAACTTCTGATTTGATTTATTATTGTCACATGTATTGTCACATGGGCGGCACAGCGGCACAATGGTTAGCATCACTGCATCACAGCACCAGGGACCCAAGTTCCATTCCCAGCTTGGGTCATTGTCTGTGCAGAGTCTACACGTTCACCCCGTGTCGGTTTCCTCCAGGTGCTCCAGTTTCCTCCCACATTCCGAAAGATGTCCTGGTTAGATGCATTAGCCATGCTAAATCCTCCCTCATTGTACCTGAATAGGCGTCAGAGTGTGGCGACTAGGGGATTTTCACAGTAACTTCATTACAATGTTAATGTAAGCCTACTTGTGACACTAATAAACTTTAAAACTTTATTAGTATACAGTGAAAATTACTGTTTCTTGTGCGCTATACAAAGCATACCATTCATACAGAAGAAGAGGATGCAGAATGTAGTTTTACAGTCATAGTATGGTGTAGGGAAAGAACAACTTAATATAAGGTAGGTCCATTCAAAAGTCTGATGGCGGCAGGGCAGAAGCTGTTATTGAGTTGGTTGGTATGTGACCTCAGACTTACGCAGTGCCACACTTGTGAGCAACATTTTATCTCATGGAATAAAAGGGAAAGTAGACACTTTGATAAGAAATTAGCTGAGTGACAGTTTAGTGATAAATGGAAATTTTTTGGGGGGCTGGAAGGCTTATAATGGAATTCCCCAGGAATCACTGCTGGGACCCTTGCTCTTCCTGATACACACTGAAATAGACTGTGGTGAAGAGGGCATGATTTCAAAATTTGCAGATGATACGAAGATTGGAAACGCTGTCAACTGTGATGAGGATAGCCTTGAACTTCAAAAGGACATAGACACGTTGGTGGATTGGGAAGGCAAGTGGCAGATAAAGTTTAATGCAAAGAACTATGAGGTGATTCACTCTGGCAGGAAGAATATAACGAGACAGTACAAGATAAAGGGGGAACACTGCAAGAGGTGCGGGAATAGAGGAACCTCGGTGTATATGTACTTTAGTCTGTATAGTATGCAAGAAACAATACTTTTCACTGTATACTAATACATGTGACAATAATAAATCAAATCAAAATGGCAGGGCATGTTGAAACAACTGTAAATAAAGCATATAATACCTTTGACTTCATTAATCAGGGCATTGAGTACAATGGTAAGTAGGTCATGTTGAACTTGTATAAGACACTAGTTAAGCCTCATCTGGAGTACCGTGTTCAGTTTGGGGAAGGATGTGGAGGCACTGGAGAGACAATTCCCAAGAATTATTCCAGGGATAAAGTGTCATAGCTATGAGGATAGATCGAAGAGGTTGGAACAGTTTTCCTTGGAGAAACAAAGACAGAGGAGACTTGACAGAAGTATTTAAGATACTGAGAAGTATGGACAGGATAAATAATGAGAAACCATTCCCACTCGAGCATCAAGAATTACAGGGCACTGATTCAAAATAATTGCAAAAGGAGTAAAAGTGATGTGAGGACAAGTTTTTCCACTCAGAGTGGTTAGGGTCTGGAACAATACTCCTGACTGGTAGAGGCAGGTTTGATCGAGGTTTTTAAAAGGGAATTGGATTGTTATCCAATTGAAAAGAAAGAATGTGCAAGGTTACGGAGGAAAACCAAGAGAATGGGACTAGATAGAATGTCCTTTCAGGGAGCCAGTGCAGATTTGGTGGGCTGAATGGCCTCCTTCTGCACTGTAAAGATTCTGTGATTCTTTGTGTGTAGCACTTGTTCCTGTGCGTGTATAGTGTATGAGTGTTCCTGTGTGTGATGTTCCTGTCTTTGGGTGTTCCTGTGTGCATGCAAGTGTTCATGTGTATAATGTGCGTTTGCGCATGATTGTTCCTGCGTGTATAGTATGCGTGTTCCTGTGTGTATAGTGTGTTCCTGTGCAAATAGCATGTGCGCACGCGAGTGTTCCTGTGTATAGTGTGTTCCTGTGTGTATAGTGTGTTCCTGTGTGTATAGTGTGAATGTATGTTTGTGCGTTCCAGTGGATAGCTCCGTGCCCATGTTCCTGTGTGTATAGTGTCCCATGTGTATAGTGTGTGCATGCTCCTATGTGAATAGTGTGTCTATGTGCGTCCCTGTTTGTATAGTGTGCGTAGTGTGAATTAGTGAGCGTGTATAGTGTGAATGTGTCTTCCTGAGTGTTTAGCGTGAATGAGTGTATGTTTGTGTGTTCCAGTAGATAGTTCCGTGCCCTTGTTCCTGTGTGCACTATCTACTGGAACACACAAACATACACTCATTCACGCTAAACACTCAGGAACACACATTCGCACTATACACGCTCACTAATTCACACTACACACACTATACAAACAGGGACGCACATAGACACACTATTCACAGAGGAGCGCACACACAGTGCACACAGGAACAAGGGCACGGAACTGTGTGCGCTCCTGTGTGAATAGTGTGTGTCCCTATTTGTATAGTGTGTTCCTGTGTGTTTAGTGTGAATGAGTGTTTGTGTGTTCCAGTAGATAGCTCCGAGCTCATGTTCCTGTGTGTATAGTGTGTGCTCCTGTGTGAATAGTGTATCTATAGTGTGTCCCTGTTTGTATAGGTAGTGTGTTCCTGTGTGTTTAGTGTGAATGAGTGTATGTTTGTGTTCCAGTAGATAGCTCCATGCCCATGTTCTTGTGTGTAAAGTGTGTGTCCCTATTTGTATAGTGAGTTCCTTGTGCTTAGTGTGAATGTGTTTGTGTTCCAGTAGATAGCTCCGTGCTCGTGTTCCTGTGTGTGTTCCTATGTGAATAGTGTATCTATAGTGTGTGTCCCTGTTTGTATAGGTAGTGTGTTCCTGTGTGTTTAGTGTGAATGAGTGTATGTTTGTGTTCCAGTAGATAGCTCCGTGTCCATGTTCTTGTGTGTAAAGTGTGTGCTCCTGTGTGTAAAGTGTGTGTCCCTATTTGTATGGTGTGTGTTCCTTGTGTTTAGTGTGAATGAGTGTAGTAGATAGCTCCGTGCCCGTGTTCCTGTGTATATAGTGTGTGCTGCGTGAATAGTGTGTCCCTATTTGTATAGTGTGTGTTTAGTGTGAATGAGTGTGTGTTCCGGAGGATAGCTCCGTGTCCTTGTGAGTCCGAGCGGGTAACGTGCCTCATTGAGCCCAATGTCGGATCCCGGCAGCTCGCAATCTTCCCCCGAGGCCCAGGTGCCGAACCGGCGGCGCTTTTTAAACAAAAACACAAAGCTTACCTTCCGGCTGGTCCCGCTGCCCAGATAAATGTAGTAGGCGATCCCCAGAACCCAGAGGAAGGCGAAGCACAGCAGAATCCTGGACTTTCTTCTCATAGTTTTGAGCGGAGCGGGGGTGAGGAGGCTGAGGCGAAGGAGCAGGCCGTGTCGGCACTAGCGACCAGGCGACGCTCAGCATCCATCAGCCAGCAGCCAAGAGCCGCGCACGAGCGCCTGGGCGAAGGTCAAGGGGTAAAGGGTACGCACAACACAGGGCTCAGCACCAAAGAACCAGGAGATATTGACCCAGAGCCTGCAACAATCTGGACTTTCACACACCAAAGGCTCATAACCAAGGAACTAATGCTGCATTGCATATAATTCAGCATTGTGTGCAATAATGAAAAATCTAATTCTGCATTGCATATGATAATAATGATCATCCTGCATTACATTTAGTCATAAAGCTCATTATGCATTGCATATGATAAAAAGTATGTGCTATATGTAATAGAAAAGTAATTGTGCATTGCATATAATAGAAAAAATAAGTGTGTTGTATGTAATAGAAAATTAACTATGCAATGCATACAATTATTGAAAAAAATCATCATGCATTGTATATAATAATATAAAATATAATAATGAAGTTAATTATACGTTGCATTTAATAATGGAGAGACTAATTCTCCATTCTATATGATGGAGAAATTAATCATGTATTGCAAATATTAATGAAGGTAATTGTGCATTGCATATCATAGATGTGTTTTATATATAATAGAAAATTAATTATGCATCACATACAATTATGAAAAAAATCATTATGCATTGTATATAACAATATGAAATATAATAATGAAGTCAATTATACATTGCATTTAATAGTGGAGAAATGAATTCTCCATTCTATATAACGGAGAAATGAATCATGTATTGCAAATATTAATGAAGGTAATTGTGCATTGCATATAATGATGAAAAAACTAATTAGGCATTACATATAATGGAAACATGAATTATGCACTGTATATGATGAAACTAATTCTGCATTACAGATAATAATGAACTCATTCTCCATTGCATATAAGAATGGAGAAATTAATTATGCATTTCAAATAATAGAGAAATTATGCATTGTAGATAATGGAGAAATTATGTATCACATATAATAATAAACCTAATGTATTGCATACAATAGGTAAATAAATTATGCATTATATATAATAATGAAGCTAATTATGCTTGTATATAATAACGAAGAAAGTAAATTATGCATTATATTTAGCATCACTGCATAATAATATTTAGAGGAAGGATGGTTTAACCATTTCTTTTCACCTCATAGTAATATTACCAATCTCTGTTGGAGCCTCCATGAATTAGGATTAACTTCCTTGAGACACTACTGCAAGCAGACATGGCAGAAAGGTCATAGGGAGTAAAAAACACGTTTTAGCCCATTTTCTTTCATCACTTTTGTTTATTAGTTAATAAAGATTTTCAAAATGGGATGAAATGCTGTTGCTATGACCATTGAAGGCAGAAGTTCATGTGATGGAAGGGATATGGCCAACCACAATTACACACAAACATATGAAATAGGAGCAGAAGTAGGCCATTCGACCCCTCAGCCTGCTCTGCCATTCAATATGATCATGGCTGGTCTGTTTGTGTTGAGCTTCACATTCCCCATCTACCTCCAATAACCTTTGATTCCCTTGCCTAACAAGAAACTATCTATCTCCAACTTAAAAATATTCAGTGACCCTGCTTCCACCACCTGAGGCAGAATTCCAAAGTTGCACAACCTCGGAATGAAAAAAATCCTCTTCATCTCCGTCCTTTAAGGGTGACCCCTAATTTTAAAACAACACCTCCTAGTTCTGGATCACCCACAAGAGGAAACATCCTTTCAATGTCCAGCTTTCAATATCATTCAGGATCTTGTATACTTCAATCATGTTACCTTTCACTCTTCTAAACTCTAGTGGAAACAAGTGCAGCCTTTCCAACCTATCCTCATAAGGCAACCCGTTCATTCCAGGTATCAATTTAGTAAACCTCCTCTGAACTGCCTCCAACACATTTATGTCCTTCCTGAAATAAGGAGACCAAAACTTCACACAGTATTCAAGATGTGGTCTCATCAATGCCTGGTATAACTGAAGCATAACACCCTTTTATGAATAATTCGTCTCATAACAAAGGGTAGCATTCGTTAGCCTTCTTGATTAATTGCTGTACCTGGATACTAATGTTTTGTGACTTGTCAGTAACATGAATTTAACAAGACATGATAGGATGCGCCCTGCCCAGCAACAGGGAGAAATCTGCCTAGTGACAGCAATAGTCAGCATTCAAAGGAAATTCAAAAGATGTGATTTTCCCAGTTACGAGATTTTATATTCACTTAAGGTACATGGGCATCGCTGGCTGGCCAGTATTTATTGCCCATCCGTAGTTGCCCTTGTTCAGAGGGCAGCTAAGAGTCAACCGCATTGCTTGTGGCTCTGGAGTCACACGTTAGCCAGACTGGGTAAGGATGGCAGATTTTCTTCCCTGAAGTACATTAGTGAACCAGATGGGTTTTTCCGACAATCGACAATGGTTTCATGGTCATCAGTAGATTCTTAATTCCAGATATTTTTTATTGAATTCAAATTCCACCATTTGCCATGGCGGGATTCAAACCTGGGTCCCCAGAACATTAGCTGAGTTTTTAACGCCACTTGATTAATTGAGATTAGCAGGTATCTGGACAGAACTAGGTATAAATCGCCCTCCGAGTAAGAAACAGCTTACCTAGATGACTGAGCGATCAGTGGAGGTATACTCATGCTAATTTCTAGAATCACAGAATTTGAGAACTGCAGATAGCCAAATACATAGAATGATGAATCAAAGAGGAATATGTTGCCAGCAGGGAGGCCAGGTTGCATCTTGCAGCTGAGAGATGAGTTCACATCTAGCAGCCGAGAGGCCAGTTTAAAATCCACAGTTAGGAGGCTAGGCCCACATCTAAGTCTTAGCGCCAAGGCCGTGCAGAAACATTTGCAAAGGCAATTTAAATGTATTCGCTGTACCAGGAAATGATGTTTCCCAGACTTAATCCTCAACTTCGTATTGCATGGTAACTATAAGATGGATTTGACTTATAGATTCATTCAATTTGGATGCTGTTTGTCTATTGTCTTTAATTTAATAAATAGTCTTTAATAATTGTTATATGATGACTGGGCTGGTTCTTCTCACTAGGATTTCACGTGACTCCTCTCACCATTCCAAATACAAAAATATATATCACCATGAACCTCGGTTTCAAGTTGGGACACCCTTGCAAGATAACATTAGCATGGTTCATGATAGACTCATGCATGAAAACACTTAAATCCCTCTGCACCTCAGTCTCCATTTAAGAAATATTCTACCTTTTTATTCTTCATGCCGAAGTGAACAACTTCACACTTTCCCACATATACAGTATTCCATCTGTCAGATTTTTTTCCGATTCATTCAACCTACCTATATCCATCTGCAAACTTAGTATGTCTTCTTCACAACATACATATATTTATGTTGCCTGCCTTCATACCTCCGTGCCTTCACTCTCCTCATCCAACTCATTGGTGTAAATTGTAAAACATTGAAGGCCCCAGACAGACCCCATGCGGGACTCCACTCTTTGCACCCTGCTGTTCATACAAAGACCCATTAATGCATACACTCTTTTGTCTGCCAGTCGGTCAACCTTCAATCCAGGCTAATACGTTACCCCTTACAGCACGAGCTTTTATTTTATGCAATAACATTTGATGTGGCATCTTATCAAATGCTTTCTAGAAATCAAGTACAGCATGTCTACAGACTCCCATCTAGCCACAGCACATGTTGCCCCTTCAAGGAACTCTAATAAATTGGTAAACATAATTTCCCTTTCATAAAACCATGCTGATTCTTTCCAATTACCTTGAGTTTATCTAAATGCCCAGCTATAACTTCTTTAATGATCAATTCTAACACCTTCCCCATGACAGATGTCAAGATAACTGGTCTATGAATTCCTGTTTTCTGCCTCCCTCTCTTCTTCAATAGAGGGGTTATACTTGCTACTTTCCAGTCTTATAGAAGCTTTCCAGAATCTAACAAAGTTTGGAAAATTAACACCAATGCATCTGCTATCTCATTAGCTACTTATTTTAAGACCCTAGGTCAAAGTCCATCAGGACCCAAACACTTGTCAGCCTGCAACCCCATCAGTTTGCTCAGTTCTACTTCCTTAGTGATTGTAATTTCAACAAGTTCCTCTATCCCCTCCACCTCCTGATTTACAACTATTACTGGAATGCTTCTTGTATCCTTTGTAGTGAATACAGAATCAAAACATCTGTTCATTTCATTATTAGCTATTATTTCCTTATTATCTATTGTTGTGGTGCTGTGTTGGTCAGCTGTTTTGTTCCTCTCAAGTGACCAGATGAAAAATTTCAGTTTTAAAATTGGCCTTTTATTTACGACTTATGGCAACGGCACCAACACGCTAGCTGGTGGTGCAGTCCAGAGCACTGGATACAGAGTTACACAAACTGTTATACTTCCAGATTTGATTACAAATAATTAGCATATACCAATCAGAGTTGTACATTTGTATAGAAGTTAACTATATCCACTCAGAAGTATTGATTAGGTTTACATCATGCATAAGGTATGACTACTACTAACCAATCACAACATGTGCCTGTCTACCTGATTATAATATTCAGTTAGTGTAAAGGCTTGAATATGCTATCTGGTCCTTAACACAACAACTTGTGTCTGATTTGTAGATATCAATTATCCTCCCCATGTCCAAGGCCCCTGGTGCTTGATGAATTCTCTCAGGCTAGGGAGATTTGACAGATAAACCCCATGTTAAAGCGGTGAACAGTATTGGCTCCCTATGTTATCTTTAGACCATCTAGTTGTCTGAACGAATTGAAGGACAGTCCCACACTGTTTTACAGTCTGTGAGGGTTGACACCTGCGATGTTTCTGCCTGAGAACTAACAGCCTACAGTTTGTGCACTTGGGTACTTGCTCATAGCTAGCAATGTGTATGATTTTTCTGCTAAATTGAATCTTTTAACCCTTTCAGTGAGCATGATTATTCAACTATTAATGCCCCAATCACATTCTCTAGAGCAGGGGTCTCCAAACTACGGCCCGCGGGCCACATCCGGCCCGCGGCGGGCCACATCCGGCTGGAAGTTTGGAGACCGCTGCTCTAGAGGACCAACGTTCAGTTTAATTATTCTTTTCCTGTTTAAATACTTGTAATTGATAACACTACCTTGAGCAATAAGGGAAACTTACCCTCTTTTTTTCCCCCAGACAAGCAGAGTTTGATTCCTTCTGAAGGAGACTTCATTTTGGGATCAAATCCGTGTGGCTGAACTATCGTTCCCATAAAAGAGATAGGGCATACCAGGCTTTTGAGCTACAGGAGGCCATTCAGATTTCATCTAGGTTGAGTCTTGTCAAATACATTAGCCACTTGCCACATGTAACTAATTGGGAATCCAGAGGTGGTAATTGCATTTTTGATTAGTAAAAGAAAGTAACAATAGGCACCTTTGTTGACCAATTCATCTTAATATTATCTGCACAGCATGTGAACTTAACTTTTTTGTGCTTTTGTTAGTAAAGGGAAGGTATTTTTTGATAGTCACAAGTGTTTTACTTTCTTGATACTGAATTGCATTAGATTTTTCACCAGGATGTCGCCTGGTCTCGAGGACATTGACTATGAGGAGAGGTTGAATAAACTAGGATTGTTTTCACTAGAAAGACAGAGGCTGAGGGGAAACCTGATTGAGGTCTACAAAATTATGAGAGGCATAGACAGGGTGGATAGTCAGAGGCTTTTTCCCAGGGTGGAAGTGTCAATTACAAGGGGACGCAGATTCAACGTGAGAGGGGGAAAGTTTAAGGGAGATGTGTGGGGAAGTTTTTCACATAGAGAGTGGTGGGTGCCTGGAATGCACTGGGCGGCACAGTGGTTAGCACTGCTGCCTCACAGCACCAGGGACCCGGGTTCAATTCCTGGCTTGGGTGACTATCTGTGCAGAGTCTGCATGTTCTCCCCATGTCTGTGTGGGTTTCCTCCGGGTGCTCCAGTTTCCTCCCACAGTCCGAAAGTCATGCTGGTTAGGTGCATTGGCCGTGCTAAATTCTTCCTTAGTGCACCAGAACAGGCGCCAGTGTGTGGCGACTAGGTGATCCTCACAGTAACTTAATTGCGGTGTTAATGTAAACCTACTTGTGACACTAATAAATAAACTTAAACGTAAGAAGCCGGCACATTAGCAACATTTAAGAGGCATCTGGATGAGTACGTGAATAGAGAGGAAATAGAGGCATACGGTCCGAGTAAGGGCAGAGGTTTTTGTTTTAGTTTAGTTAGGGCATCATGATCGGCACAGGCTTGGAAGGCCGAAGGGCCTGTTCTTGTGCTATACTTTTCTTTGTTCTTTGTACATGTGAAGTATGCTTACTTTTATTGTTTGCGAGTATACAAGACATCTTCTAAAATTAGTGCATGCGGTTCAAACACTGCCACACCTGTGACTAAGCAGTAGCTTCCATTGGACGACACAGCTCTAGATAACAGACAAGATCTTCTGTAAGTTAAGGTAAGGGTATTGCAGAAGTGCGTCACCATTTCCAGCGAGGGAAACAGACAGAAAAATTTGGAAAAATAAAAGCACATTCCCTTGAGTCCATATTGCAATGTGCTTGGAAGGAAATTGAGACAGGCACAAGGTCAGAGCTGACCAATACTGAGTTGTAGTGCCAGCCCTTCAGTACAGATTAGCATGGATTCCTGCTGATCTTGGATCCAGTAAAATTAGCTCTACTGGCATCACCAAATAGGTGCAACGCTGTATGCAGAAATCCTACACTGCAGAAGGAGGCCATTCGGCCCATCGAGTCTGCACAACAACAGTCCCACCCAGGCCCTATCCCTGTAACCCCACATATTTACCCTGCTAATCCCTCTAACCTACGCATCCTGGGACACTAAAGGGCAATTTAACATGGCCAATGCACCTAACCCGCACATATTTGGACTGTGGGAGGAAAACCATGCAGACGCTGGGAGAATGTGCAGACTCCACACAGACAGTGACCCAAGCCAGGAATCGAACCTGGCGCTGTAAGGCAGCAGTGCTAATCACTGTGCCACCGTGCCGCCCCAAATGGTTGGCAACACCTTAGTGGATGGAGGTAGCCAATCTGGCTGTGGTGGCTGATCATTATTTTAGTACACCTTTTTTTCATACCACAAAAAAAGCTAGCATTTATGTAATGCCTCTCACAACCTAAGGACGTCCTGAATGGTTTAATGGTTTAATAACAATGAATAGAAGCAGGAGTAGGCCAGATGGCCACTTGAGTCTGCTCTGTCATTCAATAAGGTTCGGGTTGAATTTTTACATCAACCCCACTTTCCTATTTCATGTTGCTTGATTGCCTTAATGCACAAAAATCTATTGAGCTCAGTCATACTCATTGATTGCATATCATAGCTCTCTAGGACACGGAAGTCCAAAAATTCACAACCTTCTTCCTCAATGGTCAAACCTCTCATCCTGACCTTTAGTTCTAGACTCCCCACTTGCCTCCATGGCCTTTTTTCCAGCAACTACAACAGAAATGCACGGAACAGAACCAAACCTTGTATATGACCTCAGAAAGGCCTTCAACGCTGTCAACCGTAAGGGATTATAGAGCATCCTCTTTTGTTCTGTCTGCTCCCAAAGGTTTGTCACTATCTCCCACCTGCTCCACGATTATATGCGAGCCGCAATCCTGACCAATGGATCCATCACAGACCCAAATCACATTCAGACTGGTATCAAGCGAGGCTGTGACATCACATTGACACTCTTCCTTGTTGCAAAGCTCCATCTCACTCTCAGCAAGGTCCCTGCTGGAGTGGAGCTAAGCTATAGAACAAGGTCTTCTGTAGGCTAAGGCAAGGGTATTGCAGAATTATGTCACCATTTCAACCTCCGCCACCTGCAGGCCAGATCCATGGTTGTCTCAGCCTCTGTCATTGAACTACAGTATGCAGACGATGCTTGCATTTGTGCACACTTGGCGGCAGAGATCCAAGCCATTGTCAACACCTTCACTGGTGTGTATGAGAGTATAGGCTTTACAATTAACATTTATAAGACAGATGTTCTCTACCAACCGATACATGCTACACAGCAATGCAACCCCCCCTCCCTCCCCACATGAGGTTCAACACTGCCTTCAGTGTGTTAGTGCAACCTTGGATCACTTGAGAAGAGAGTGTTTGAAGACCGGGACCCCAGACCCAGCACCAAGCTCATGACCTACAGAATGGCAGGAATACCCAGCCTCCTATATGGCTCAGAGATGTGGAACACACAAAACCGTGGAGAAGTACGGCAAGCGGCACTGTGGTACAGTGGTTAGCACAGCTGCCCCAAGGACCCGGGTTCAATTCCTGGCTTGGGTCACTGTTTCTGCGGAGTCTGCACATTCTTCCCATGTCTGTGTGGGTTTCCTCCCACAGGCCAAAAGGTTAGGTGCATTGGCCATGCTAAATTTTCCCTCAGTGTACCCAAACAGGCGCCAGGATGTGGCGACTACGGGATTTTCACAGTAACTTCATTGCAGTGTTAGTGTAAGCCTACTTGTGACACTAATAAATAAACTTTAGCAGGATAGGCGCACCAACCTCAGTGTTCTCGCTCAGGCCAACATCCCCAGCATCGAAGCATTGACGACATTTGATCAGCTCTGTTAGGTGGGCCACATCATCCATATGTCTGACACGAGACTCCTGAAACAAACACTCTACTCAGAGCTTCAACACAGCAAGCGAACCCCAGGAGGGCAGATGAAATGATTCAAGGACACCCACAAAGTGTAACATCCCCACTGACACCTGAAAATCCCTGACCCAACATTGCCCAAAATAGTGAGAAAACTTTCAGGAAGTTTCATCATCGAGAGCAAGCTGAAGCCAAGCACAACAGCTAACAAAAACAGGTGGCAACCCGGGCACCTCACCCACTCCCTCCTCCAACCACCGCCTGTAACCCAGGCACCTCACCCACTCCCTCCTCCAACCACCGCCTGTAACCCGAGCACCTCACCCACTCCCTCCTCCAACCACCGCCTGTAACCCGGGCACCTCACCCACTCCCTCCTCCAACCACCGCCTGTAACCCGGGCACCTCACCCACTGCCTCCTCCAACCACCGTCTGTAACCCGGGCACCTCACCCACTGCCTCCTCCAACCACCGCCTGTAACCCGGGCACTTCACCCACTGCCTCCTCCAATCACCACCTGTAAACCGGGCACTTCACCCACTCCCTCCTCCAACCACTGTCTGCAACCCGGGCACCTCACCCACTCCCTCCTCCAACCACCGCCTGTAACCTGAGCACCTCACCCACTCCCTCCTCCAAACACCGCCTGTAACCTGGGCACCTCACCCACTCCCTCCTCCAACCACCGCCTATAACCCGGGCACCTCACCCACTGCCTCCTCCAACCACCGTCTGTAACCCGGGCACCTCACCCACTGCCTCCTCCAACCACCGCCTGTAACCCGGGCACTTCACCCACTGCCTCCTCCAATCACCGCCTGTAAACCGGGCACTTCACCCACTCCCTCCTCCAACCACTGTCTGCAACCCGGGCACCTCACCCATTCCCTTCTCCAACCATCATCTTCTCCACCTGTGACAGAGACTGTAGGTCACACATTCGACTCCTCAGTTACCTGAGAACTCCTTTTAGTGTGGAAGCAAGTCATCCTCGACGCTAAGTGACTGCCTATGAAGACGCCTCACCTATCCTGTCAAGCCCCATTAAGAACTTTCTACATCTCAGTGAGATTGCCTCTTATTCTTCTAATTCCAGAGAAATTAACCCCATTCTACTCAATCTCTCCTGACGGGAAAGCCCTCTCATCCCAGAGATCATTCTAGTGAACCTTCATTGCACTCCCTCCAAAGCAAGTATATCCTTTCTTGGTAAGGAGACCAAAACTGTACACAGCCCTCCAAATGTGGTCTTACCAAAGCGCTACCTAATTGCAGCACAACTTCCTCACACTCATACTCCAAGATCTTTGCAATAATTTGAAATAATATCATTTGTTTTCCTTAGTTTACATGTAGCTACAATAAACAACATGATTTGGGTACACGAGCTGCCGAATCCCCCAATATACCAACATTTGGACTTTTAAAAGATATATTCTGCTTTTCCATCAACGTGGATAATTTCACACTTCCCACATTATATTCTACCTGCCATCCTTTTAACTGGTCTGTAATCCTTTGCAATCTCTTTTAAGTTCTCCTAGCTTTGTATCAGCATCAAACTTGGGTGCATTATTTGGTTCCTTCATCTAAGTCATTGGCAATGATTGTAAAGTAGCTTGGGCTTAGGCACTCATCCTTGCAAAAACTAAATTCAACAATTGGCACAAAGGGTTGTGAATGAAGCCCAGTCCATCACACAAACCAGCCTCCCATCCATCCATTGTCTACATTTGACTATGTCTACACTTCCCGCTGCCTCGGAAAAGCAGCCAGCATGATCAAGGACACCATACACCCCGGACATACTCTCTTCCACCTTCTTCCATTAGGAAAAAGATACAAAAGCCTACGGTCATGTACCAACCGACTCAAAAACAGCTTCTTCCCTGCTGCCGTCAGACTTTTGAATGGACCTATCTTTCATTAAGTTGACCTTTCCCTATACCCTAGCTATGACTGTAACACTACATTCTGCACTCCTCCTTTCCTTCTTTATGAACGATATATTTTGTCTGTATAGCGCGCAAGGAACAATACTTTTCACTGTATACTAATACATGTGATAATAATAAATCAACTCAAATCAAAGACAACCTAAAGAAGAAAAATACAGAAAATGGGTAAGGGATAGTTTTAAAATTTTACGGTAAACTTTCTTACTGGCCTTTTAACCGTTGTTTAATATAATGCTTAGCATCTAACACCTTGGATACCACCCAGCATACCAATGAGAGGCAATTCTCAGATAATGTATGGCAAACAGAAGTCACATTAACCCTGGAATTTAAAGACCACAGAATGATCAAGTTCAACATGATCTGGGATTCAGGAACGCAACATTTTAAAAAGACTTAATGTAAACAATTGAGGTTGCAACTGAAGCAAATTCATTAGAATAAATTGTTCAACAATACTGTCACAGAGGACAGAAGATAAAACCAAGAAACTCAGATGAAACAACTTCCATTAATATGGTGTATTTTAAAGTTTATAGCAATGTTCCAATGAGAGTCCAAGTAGCAAAAACCTACCTAGCATTAATGGGGATGCAATGGCGAATGAAGACCAGATTGGTAGCCTTAATGCTCCCACCAATAAATAATTTGACCAACTCCATTTTGAAAGGGGTTTACCGTTGAGTGTCAAAAGCTCTTTTTGGGGTGATTAGTTCCTTTTAATATGAAAGTCATGTGTTATAATGTAGATAGGATGCTGAAAATCTGAAATGAAAACAGAAAATGCTGGAAATGTTCAGCAGGTCAGGCTGCATCTGTGGAGGATCAGAGTTAACAGGCCGGATTTTTACAAGTTGGGAAGACTTCACATACCTTTAAAACTGATGAGTGGAGCCTGGATGCATAAGTCCCATCCCCAATTCCAATAGATTCATTTTTTGCAGACGTGGGGTAGGACAGATTCACATAGAAGGAAAATCTGAACTCAGTAGGGCTATTTGCACTAAGTGCTGAATGCACACCATATTTTGTCAGGTCCAAGGGCAGTGTGGGAGCCTAGGATTGATCGAGGAGACTTAAATACTCTTGAAGTGGCTGATAAATTCTGATAAGTGTCTTGATTTGAACATATTAAAATTCCACACACTTTAAATGTTAAAAAAGGTGTAAGCTGTCAGAATTTTTTAAAATCCTGTTAGACTGCACTGATTGACAGGCCACCTGGTGTAGGTTAGAGAATAAATTATCATTTGCGTAGTTTCAATAGAAGTCTTTGTTCACATTTCCCGAGGGCTATTATTTTGTTATTTTGAATACTTGGCTGAGTTTCAAAAGCTACAATTATCCCAGAAGGGGGTTCTGAGTTCACTGCTTGATTGACAGTTTCAAAATGCTATTAAAGCATTAACTATCTTTGATGTGGGATCTGAATATATATTTGTTTTTATAAGAGATTCTAAGCTTGGAATGGGTTTCATAAATGGAAGTTTTTTCACTATCATGTATGCATGCATGACAGCTGTATTAGATTATTAGAAGTTTGTTTCTTTCATCTCCATATCACCCATGCTGGAGGTGGCATGAGGGTGTGAGAGGGCATGGCAGGTGGGTAGTGGCATGCATTGGCATGGAGGTGACATGGCATGGGTGGGGGTGAGAGCATGAAGTCCTAACAGCTTCTAAAATAACTGAGGCAAAGTGCCAGAGAACCAAGGTGGGTCTTCTATCTAGCCTGCATTGGCACTCACACCACACACCAACCTTTCCATTCCCCTCCCTTTTTCCAATCTGATTGTGGGACTGGTGAGCCTGATTCAATCTTATCCCTGTCCCCCCACCCCCTCATCCCCCACTGAGCGAAAACAACATTTCAGGTCTGCGATGTTTCATCAGAACATCGCATCTTTACTGTCTTCCTCCTTTGTCTATATTGAGATTATTGGGATTGTCCAGCTAGAACTAAGAAAGAAGACTTGCATTGATATAATACCATTCACTACAGGACATTCCACCCACTTTACATCCAATGAAGCACTTTCAAAGTGTAGTCATAATAGTAATGTAGGAAATACGGCAGACACTTCTTCACATAGAAAGGTCCCACAAATAGTAAAACAATAATAATCAGAGGGAGGTAGTGGTGTAGTGGTATTGTTGTTCGACTAGTGATCCAGAGATTGCTAGTAACACTCTTGGGACCTGGGTTCGAATCCCACCACAGCAGATGGTGAAATTTGAATTCAATAGAAATCTGGAATTAAAAATTTGGTGATGACCACAGAACCATTGTTATAAAAACCCATCTTGTTCATTAATGTCCTTTAGGGAGGAAATCTGCCATCCTTACCTGATCTGGCCTGCATGTGACTCCACGGCCACAGCAATGTAGTTGACTCTTAAATTCCCTCAGGGATGGGCAATGAATGCCGACTCAGGCAGCGACGCCCACATTCCATAAACGAAGAAAAAAAGAGATAAATATTAGATCAGAAAAGAAAGACTACATTTTGATAGCATCTTTCCCCAAAGAACATTACAGCCAATGAACTTCTGTTGAAATGTAGCCATCGTTGTGAAATACAATGGCCATTTTGTACACAATTTCTCACAATCAGCCATGTGGTAATGAGCATAGAATCATAGAATCCTACAGTGCAGAAGGAGGCCATTCAGCCCATCGAGTCTGCACCGACCAGAATCACACCCAGGCCCTAAGCCCATAACCCCATGTATTTACCCTAGTTAGTTCCCCTGACACTAAGGGGTAATTTAGCATGGCCAAACTACCTAACCCGCACATCTGTGGGCTGTGGGAGGAAACCGGAGCACGCAGAGGAAACCCACGCAGACACAAGGAGAATGTGCAAGCTCCACACAGTCACCCAAGCCGGGAATCGAACCCAGGTCCCTGGCACTGTGAGGCAGAAGTGCTAACCACTGTGCCACCATGCCGCCCACAATAGTTTGTTTTTGTGATGTTGATTGAGGAATAGATTTTGGCCGGGGATTCCTGCTCAAAATAACACCATGGGATCTTCTATGTCCATCTGAGATGAGAGGCCAGGTGGAGCTTTGGTTTAAGTCTCAGCGGAAAGATGGCACACCATCAGTGCTGCAGTGGAATGTCAGCCTACATTTTTATGCACAAGTCTCTGGAGTGGAACTTGAACTCATAGCCAGGTTTCAGATTGAAGACCCTGCATTCTTGTGTTCTGATGAAGGTCATCAACTTGAAACATTAACTCTGCCTGACCTGCTGAATATTTCCAGCATTCCATGGTTCTGGAGATGGTATACGCCAGCTTACAAAGCAAAGGGATATGGCAGCATTGCAAGGCAACTACTTAGGTAATGATACCCAGAGTGTGACAGGAAAGGACATGGTGTAAAAACATTTTTAAAAGCTGTAAATAGGGACAAAGGAGGGAATATGGTAAAAAGACGAATAGCTCTTTACTTTAGTATTCACACAAGATAATGAATTAACAGTATAAATTGAGGTTAATGGGTACGATCTTATAGCCATTACAGAGACATGGTTACAAGGAGATCAAAGCTGTGAACTAAATATTCAGGGTTTGTGACTTTTCGTAAGGACAGGCAGAAAGGAAAAGGTGATAGGGTAGCTTTGTTTTTACAAGATGAAGTAAGTGCAATAAGCAAGAAATTATCTTGAATCCAAAGATGTAGAATCCATATGGATGGAGGTAAGAAATGAGAAAGCTCATTGCGATGGTATTCTGAGATTGAGAAAGAAGGGTTGGTGATCGTGTTTAGTGTGAAAATGTTCCAGTAATATGTCTTTGGTATACGTTTTTTATAGTTACCGACTATAAATTCTGTGCCTTTTCAAGGAGGACAAGGCAATTCCCCTCTACCACCCCAGCTCAGATCCAGCGCTGGACCTTGTTATTGGCAGCCTATGAATATCTTCTAGAACACCACCCTGGAACCCAGATAGCTGATGCTGATGCCCTGAGTCCCAATCCCCTCCCCCACCATTGCTCACAAACTTGGGTCCTTTGCCAGCATCGGAAGAGGTCATGGTGACCCTGAATTTTTGGAGACTTTGCCATTATCAGCAAAAGATGGCATGGTGGCATAGTGGTTAGCACTGCTGCCTCACAGCGCCAGGAACTCAGGTTCAATTCCCGGCTTGGGTCACTGTTGGTGCGGAGTCTGCACGTCCTCCCCATGCCTGCGTGGGTTTCCCCGGGGTGCTCAGGTTTCCTCCCACAGTCTGAAAGACATGCGCGTTAGGTGCATTGGCCATGCAAAATTCTCCCTCAGTGTACCCGAACAGGTGCTGGGGGACTTTCACAGTAACTTCATTGCAGTGTTAATGTAAGCCTACGTGTGACACGAATTAATAAACTTTAACGAAAACAAAGCAGATTAAAACCTGGGTTCAACAAGATCCAACCACATCTAAGGCTCATGATCCTTCACGGGGAATTCCAAGGGTGACCCTCTGAAGAAATGAAACCCGACCTCAGAAAGAGAGATGAACTTAGTGTTGAGGACGGGATCATTCTTTTGGGGGTCCTAGTAATTGTTCTGTCCTCAGGGTGGCATCCAATATTAACGGAACTGCATAATGCTCTCCCGGGAGTATGAAAAATGAAAATGCTGGCTAGGAGTTACGTCCAGTGGCCGTCTTGACTCTGACACCACAGCCATGGTGAGGTGATGTGACCTGTGCCAGAAAAATCTAAAATTCCTCCCCTCAGCCTCCCCATGGGAGTGGCCTGGCAGGCCTTGGGTGCATGTACACATTGACTTTGCAGGGCCCTTTATGGGTTCTATGTTTTTAATGGATGCCCACTCCAAGTGGTAGGAAGTTCACCACATGGGCTCCATGACTACCCAGGCTATGATCGCGACATTAGGGCAGAGCTTCAGCAAAACATAATTTCCAATAACGGCATGTCCTTTACTAGCGGTGATTTCCAGAACCCCATATTCTCTAATGGTATCCGACACGTCTGAACTGCATCTTATCACCTGTCATCAAATGGTATGAGGAAAAAACTGGCAGCAGCCATGGAAACCAGGTCCCACTCATCAGTTTTAAAGGTATGTGAAGTCTTTCCAACTCAAGAAAATCTGCCCTGTTAACTCTGACTCTCCACAGATGCAGCCTGACCTGCTGAGTATTTCCAGCATTTTAATTTCAGATTTTTAGCATCTTTAGTATTTTGCTTTTGTTTTTATACATCATCTGGGCTTGGGCAGCTTTGAGATGGTAGACATTTAGTCACATTCCTTTCATTCTTGATCAAAGTACTTTTAACATAATTGATTAAATGCTCATAGTCAGCATCCCACTGCCAATGCTGTTAGAATTCAGGGAGTATTAGCAAAATAGTCAGAGGGATAGGTCTTTCACCCCCTTTGGCCTGACCTGCCAATCAGTTAGATCATGATTTAAGATATCATGAAGGGAGAGAGAAACCAAACTAGATTACAGGACCATACCGCGCATAACAACAGGTGTTGCCCCAGCAGAGCTGCTAATGGGACGACTGCTTCCTACCAGATTAAATCTGCTATTCTTGGCGGGGCGGGGGCGGGGGCGGGGGTGAAGTCCCAACAAGAAACCAAAAAAGAAATTACGATTTTTGTTTCCTCCAGAAACGAAGGTCCCCTATTTAGTGCTGTCTACGGAAGATTCTGACGCTGCAGGGGCTAGAGAACTGCCGGTTAATGAGATTGGCCAGCAGCTTTCGGAGGTGGAACTTCCTCCCGATTGAGAGGCAGAAGTCCTGCGTCCAGACAATTAAGACTTGGTGCAGCATTAAATGGCTGCGGGTCGAGCGGTATCGGTGGTGATGTGTCTCTGTCAACTCTTTGAATGGGCAGAAGGGAAACCCCACCATCCTAGAAATCTTGGCCCATAGTTTGTGCTTTTTGCAATCCAATTTGTCTTGCCATTAATTTGATTTCATTAAACTTTTACTTATTTAATTCATAGTTTGTATTACTGAGGAGTAAGATCATTTATTTCCGACTGAAAGACACATCTTCTTTTAGTTCACCCTCTCCAGAACCATTCACCGCATCAGATTGCTGACCTCTTTCTTACTTGCCTTTGAAGGAACAAAACAGTTCAAAAGCTTAACCTGTTGTGGCTAATTTTTGTCCATTTTCTGAAGTTCGCAAGATGTGATTCTAGTTAGTACAATGAAAGGGAGAATTGTTTCCTTGTAACGCACTAAATTCCGTGTGCCAGACATGCAAGATTAAGTTTCAGATCACTGTCTGCATGGGCTGCATTGTCTTCTGAAAAAATACATTTGAGAACAGTGCTGATTTATAACAGATGCCTCTAAGAATGTTGGTTTCCTCTTCAATACCATGCATTTCTTTTGCCCCAAAAGCTCCTAATTTCTTATAAGATTCAGCTGCTGAAGCATTTAAACAGTACTCCCATATTTAATTGGGAATGGGTGGGGGTATATAATAATCAGCTGTAAAGGAACAGTGTTTTATTGCACAAAATAAAATAAAGTAAAGCAAGGCAAAAACCACAACCCTGTGGTGAATACAACAGGTCCCAACCGTGACATTGGAATAATGGACCCACTCAGGGGCCTGCTTTATACAGGGCTCGGTATACGAGCTCCACCTGGTGATTTAATTACCAGGGAGCTCATATTCAACGAGTCTTACAGGGAGATCAATTAGTGATTCCCCGTGCAAGTCATGGGACTTATCATAGGGTATTGGCTTAATTCCAAGAGTTTCCCTCACCCTCTGGG
Organism: Mustelus asterias; assembly: GCF_964213995.1. Taxonomy (NCBI): domain Eukaryota; kingdom Metazoa; phylum Chordata; class Chondrichthyes; order Carcharhiniformes; family Triakidae; genus Mustelus; species Mustelus asterias. The sequence continues at coordinate 138,101,148 of NC_135805.1, forward strand.
CAGGACACAAGAAAAGCACTTTGTTAGTTGAATGGGGTTGTTCTTTCTCACCTTCTAGCCTCTAATTTTGCTCACATTTACTGCTGTAGCTTTTGTCTCCAGTGCTGAATGCATACTCCAGTTACTAATCTCAGAGTAGCTACAGTATTAGTTACAGACAGGCAGTACCCCATGGACACTGCCTGACTCAAACTTCAATTCTCCTGTCCAGGCAACAGCTGTATGCATGATTAGTTACATCTGGTTGCCTGCATGCTTAGACATCTTCCTCCAGCAGTTCACGTTTATAAGGAATTTGCACACTCTGAAAACATTTCAGTTTCAGGGGCTAAAGGGACTAAGGGATATGGGGGAAGGGGGGATCAGGATATTGAATTTGATGATCAGCCATGATCAAAATGAATGGCGGAGCAGGGCCAAAAGGCCTACTCCTGCTTCTAGTTTCTATGTTTCTAATTCCAGGTAAATTTTAAAAGTCCAAGTGAACCCCTAGATACTCTTTAAACTTTGACCTCTTCCAACCCCACAATATTCTGAGATCTCTGTACTCCTCCAGCTCTGGCCTCTTGCACATACCCAATTTTCATTGTTCCACTATATGTAGCCATGTCATCAGCTGCTTAGCTGATGACACTATGACATGCATGGGCAGGAGAATAAAAGTACAGCTTCCATGTTTGACATTCACTATTGCTCTCTATTGCAGTTGCTCACAACTGCCTGTGACCATGCATCAGCAAGACTCTATTTACATTGAATGAGTCAAGCATGTAGTCAAGTAATCAGCCAATGTAACTGTTGGGACTAAGACCAGATCAAAGCTGTATACAGTTGTGGTTAGTAATAAACTTCAGATACTTGTATTCGACCAGAACCCTTGTCAGTCTCAATATCTTAATATAGTAATTCATATGTGGAGGTGGGTTGGAGTGGACATGGGAGCTGGGGATGCCAGCGATGGCTGTTGGGAGGTGAGGGGGAGAGAGGGCGATAATGAGGCTGAGGAAGGGGGGAATGGGTTCTGGCATTGACAGTTTGGGGTGGGAGGTTTGGGTTTTGCTGACATGTTGGAGTCGCACCCCACTGCATAATGGATTGAACCACGCCCCCTTGATTTTTTTCAGGCAGAGTGTTGTAAAAAAACCGACGGCTTTCTCATCAGAAACAACACTTTGCCATGGTTTGGTAAAGATTTTGCCCGTTGAAACAATTTAAAATTCAATTGAGAAACCTAAACAGATGAAGTGACTGAAAGAAATCTGTTTATTACTTTTACAGAGTAGCTTAGTAGGTAGGGTTAACATGATATATGCATTTCTGTCAGAAGAAATATCTGGGGAATATGATGAAGTGAAGAAAGCTATCCTTAGTTTGTATGAATTAGTACCAGAGGTATATAGGCAAAATAATCATAGAATCCTTACAGTACAGGAAGAGGCCATTCAGCCCATCGTGCCTGCACCGACGACAATCCCAGGCCCTAGCCCCGTAACCCCTCCTATTCCCTATTCACGCTGCTGATCTCCCTGACACTAAGGGGCAATTTAACATGACCAATCCACCTAACTTGCATACCTTTGGAATGCAGGAGGAAACCAGAGCACCCAGAGGAACCCCACGCAGACAGGGGGAGAACATGCAGACTCCGCGGACAGTTACCCGAGGCCGGAATTGAACCCAGGTCCCTGGCGCTGTGAAGCGGCAGTGCTAACCACTGTGCCACTGTGCTGCCCCAAGTAATTGTTTTGAAATATATGAAAACAGCCTGGACAAACTTATACTGGATTTGAAAGAGTCAAAGTAATTTTGACAGGTGCATAAGGGCATTAAAAATAGAGTAAACCTATGAAGCCCGAAGAGAAGCAATTACTTTGGAAGAATTTAAAGATTTACTGCCTCCAGTGATAAGAATTTGTGTGGGGGGCACAAAGGGTTAAAACCAGAAGCAAATTACTGCGGATGCTGGAATCTGAAATAAAAACAGAACATGCTGGAAGATCTCAGCAGGTCTGACAGCAACTGTGGAGAGGGAATAGAGCCAACGTTTCGAGTCAGGATGACCCTTAGAGCTGACAATAGAAAATAGGGAAATAGGGCGATATTTATACTGTTAGGGGGCCAGGGGTGTGTGTGTGGGGGGGAGGGGGGGGGAATTAATAAAGATATCATAGACAAAAAGACAGGGAAGTGTTAAAATTGCTAGGCAGACAGCAGACATGACCAATCAATATGAGCTGACACACAGAAAACTTTTTTCTCACCCTTGTAAATCTGAGGAAGATAGAAAATGGGAAGTTGAGAAGGTAGGGAGTCAAGGAAGAGAAGGAACAGCTGGAAATTTGAAGGAAACTTCACCTCAGACTAGGAATATAGTGCTGAGGGTGGAAGGGATGTAAAAAAACTTTAATTGTAATAAGATTGGCCAAACATAGTCAATGTGCTGGGGATTGTACGGCAAACCTATTTGTCCGGTAGGAAATAAGAAGGGTGCTGGGAAGTCAGAGACTTTAGAGTAAGATAAACTGATAGGATTTATTCAAACAGCAAGCAAGTGTTAGCTGAAGCTATGAAAATAAATGTGTGCACAGCCGATTCAAAGTCATGTTCAGCAGCAGGTGGCAGATTCTGTCCGTGAGGGAAAAGTCTTTTCACGTGTACAAGATGGAAGTAGCAAAGACGTTCAAATCTTAAGAGATATTGGAGTGAGTCAATCCTTAACGTTATGGGATAAGGATATATGTTGTCCAGAGGGAATTTTACAAGAAGTCTTAATAAATGAGATTCACCGAGAAACTAAGAAAATTCCATTGTATAGGGTGAATTTGAGAAGTAGCTTGAAGGGAGGACAAGTGATTGTCGGAGTAGTGGAGAAATTGCAGGGGTACAATTTATCCAAGGGAATGTTATAGCTGGGTCACAGATGTCAGTGATGCCTACTCTAGCTGAACAGCAAATGGAAAGCAATTCACAGAAGTGTTGCCGTTAGAAAATCCTGGTTTGCTTCCTGACTGTGTGATAACAAGATCACAGGTGCATACGTTGAAACAGGGAGAGGAATCTAGGAGACAGGGTAGGAGACTGAAGTGAAATTAGCCAAAACTATCTTTGATAAGATTGTTCAAGGAGAAGGATTAGAGGAGAATGAAGCTGAAGCATTCAAAGTGCTCAAGGAAATTAATAGAGCTACAGTGAAGAGATCCAAAGATAAAGTAAATATATCAAATATATATTCTGAGCTTACTCAGAAACAGAGGCACAGTGTATTCCAGAATGTTATTACCTGAAGGATTACCAAAAACAAAAAGTATAGGTGGTGATGAATTGGGAAAAGGAAGAACAATTAAAAGATTCTGAAAGCGACTTTCCTTGAATTCAATTGGATCATGAGGATGTACATAAAAATTTGAATAAACTTTCAAGTTATTTTTCAGATAAGAATCAAAGTGATTTGAGAGAGCTATTAGAGATGTATAGAACTATGTGGGAATAGGTTGAGAAAAACAAATGTAGCCATGCATGATGTAGATGTGGGAAATTCTGTTCCAATTAAGCAACATTCTTATAGGTTGAATCCAATAAAGTTATTCCAAAGTGCAAAAAGAAATTGAATTTGTGCTCAAAAATGACATTATTGAATTGAGTTGTAGTAATTGAAGTTCACCAAAGTTGTATGGAACCCGAAGCCTGTGTGGACTATTGAAATATGAATGTGGTAACTAAATTGGATTCATATCCTGCTCCATGTTTGGAGACTGCATTGAGAAAGTGGGACAGTCGAAGTTCATTACAAAGATTGACTAGCTAAAAAGATACTGCCAAAAAAGAAAAGTATATTTATTAGTCACAAGTAAGGCTTACATTAATACTGCAATGAAGTTACTGTGAAATTCCCCTAGTCGCCATAGTCTGGCACCTGTTTGGGTCAACGCATCTAACCAGCACGTCTTTCAGAACGTGGGAGAAAACCGGAGCACCTGGAGGAAACCCACGCAGACACGGGGAGAATATGCAAACTCCACACAGTGACCCAAGCTGGGAATTGAACCAGTGTCCCTGGTGCTGTGAGGCAGCAGTGCTAACCACTATGCTACTGGAGTACCTCTATCAGAAAGAGTGAAAGACACCAAATGGACTTTATCAGTTCAAAGTCATACCATTTGGAATAAAAGATGCACCAGCAACATTTCAAAGACAGACAAATAGGATTACTAATGGGCTGAGCTATTGTGCTTAATACATTGATGATTTGGTGATACTCAGTCAAAGTTGGGGGAAATAACTATTCAATTACCTACAAGAAGTTAGTGGTGAACTTGGCGAAAAGTGAATTAGAAAAGCACAAGTCGCATATTTAGGCCATACTCTTGGACATGGTCAGATGGCTTCATGAGATGCAAAGATAAAGGATATTACAGAGTTCCCGGAGCCTTCAACAGAGGGAAATTCTAAAATTTCTGGGCGAGAGTGGATTTCACAGAAAGTTTGTTACCCCATTAACTGCACTCTTAAAAAGGAACAAGATTAACTGGAAAATAGAGTGCCAAAATGCATTCAGAAATCTAAAAGCTATGTTGACAACAAAGCCAGTTTTAGCCACACCAAATTATCAAACAGTTTAAATTGACTATTGATACAACTGATAATGGCATTGGTGTTGTATTATTACAAGAATATGACACAGGTATTGAAGAACTTGTAGGATATTTTTCAAGAAAACTGAATATTCATCAACAGAAATATTCCACATTGAGAAGGAAACACTGAATTTGGTATTGATATTGGTATTGGCACTGCAACATTTGGAAGTTTATGTTGCTGTCAATTCATCGGAGACAATCATCTATATGAATCAGAATCCTTTGTGATCTTTGAAAAAATTTCGAGATCAGAATGTTTTGATGGAATCTATTGTTACAACAATTTAACTTAAAAATTAGACAGATGCCTTGAAGGGAAAACATAATTGTGGATTCATTATCAAGCATTTAAGTTGTGAAAAAGATTGAACATTTGAAATTTGTGGAAAATGACTGACATTGATTCTATTTTTACAGAATCTTTTGGGTATATTGTTAACTTAATAAATGCATCTTGCAATGTAATAGTGCATAAGTTAGAAATAAGATAGGAATAGCAGGAAACAGTTGAAAAAAAAAGCCTTCTTTAATTATGAAAGTTCATTTTTCATAAAATGGAGGAGGGCAATTCAGCTTGCCCAGTACATTATTCAGCAGCAATCCTTAGGGTACTGTGCACAGTTCTGGTCTGCATCTTACAGAAAGGATACAGAGGCACTGGATAAAGTGCAAAAATTATTTATGAGGATGAAATCAGAACTGGGAAGTTATACCTACCAAGAAAGGATGAAAAAACTGAGGTTTTTTTCTCTAGAAAAGATGTCTGAGGGGTACCTGTTGGAGGTCTTTAAAATTATGATGGTGTAAGGGCAGACATATAGGCCGGGATTCTCCGGTCTCCCAGCCACGTGTTTCCGGCCAGCAGGAGATGGCTCATTGTTTGCTAACGGCGGGACTCTCTGGTCCTGCTGCTGTCACGTCACTCCCACGCTGGAGGGAAACCCACAGGCGGGGTGCACTGCCAACGGGACCGGAGAATCCCACCAGTATGAACAGCCGGAAAATTCCGGCCATATTTTTTTTCCACTAATAGCGGAGTTTAAAATTAAGAGTCATACGTTTAGGTTAACATAAGACCTAAAGAGCACAAGAAAAGCCAGAGGCAGGTTTGGTGCAATACCTGGGTTGTATATGCACTGAAATCCAGAAGGCAGAGTCCCTCTATAGGCAGAGCTTTGCAGAACAGTGAGTACCTGATTTGTAGAAAAGCTCTATTGGTGGCGAATGGGAGCAACAAATTGGTTCAAAGTCATATTGTGTAGTCAATTTTGAATCAGGCATTAAAAGCTGCAGGGCCATTTACAAGTCCTCGGGTGCCATTTCCATGCAAATGACAAAGCACGCAAAATGGGAAAAAGCTTGAACTGCAGCCAAAAAAAAGGAAGAGAATTTTTGATTTGATTTGATTCATTATTGTCACATGTATTAGTATACAGTGAAAAGTATTGTTTCTTGCATGCTATACAAAGCATACCGTACATTGAGAAGGAAAGGAGAGAGTGTAGAATGTAGTGTTACAGTCATAGCTAGGGTGTAGAGAAAGATCAACTTAATGTAAGATAGGTCCATTCAAAAGTCTGATGGCAGCAGGGAAGAAGCTGTTCTTGAGTAAGTTGGTACGTGACCTCAGACTTTTGTATCTTTTTCCTGACGGAAGAAGGTGGAAGAAAGAATGTCCGGGGTGCCTGGGGTCCTTAAAAATCACAGCAGCTTTATTGGTGATTCTCACCATGGGGTACAAATCCCCTACACATCGGGAGTGTCCAAAAAAGACAAGGAACATCATGAAGATGGCCACCAAATTTCCCGGAATGAATTGGGGGTCTATAGATGTCCTATCTGAATTTAGGCTGTTCAAACAAAGGATAGGACTATGCTTTTTAGATTTATTAGTTGCAGAACTGGATAAACAAGTAAACAAGTAAACAAGTGAAAATAAAGATAGCCATTGGGAATGAGGGGTTGCATCGAGTGAACATCAGGCCTGCTTGAGCAGGATCAGAAGGACCCTGTCAAACTTGGAACATGCTGAAGGATCAGAGTCGTATAAAAGTGAACTTCAGGATTCACCATTAGGGTCTGATAGCTTACAGACAACAGGCACAAGAATCAATTGATCAGTTTACCAGCAAGTGCCATGATAAGGGCAAGGACTGTGATTCTTTTGGAAGCTGAGGTGTCTGGGTGGATAATGTAGCTAGTTATAGCTTCAACACTGATCGCCTTCATAAAAGACTGTAATGACTTTAATCAGGCAATTGAGGTTGGCCTGCTTGAATATGAACTCCCTGATTAAGGGCCAAATTAATGGTCCATGTTTTGTACTTAAACAGGAGTGTCAGTTCCTCTGGCACTCTGGATGGAAACTGCACACTGAGAGCATTCTGTATAGTGTTGTTGGATCTTGTAAATAAAGGACTTCTGGTGAAGGGACTTCTGCGTCCGAGGACTTATTACAAAGACCTTTTGGAGAAAGGGAGAAAAGAAAGATCATGATATTGACTCTACTGATACAAGATGGCAGAAAGTATGGAGGCATTGTGGATGAACAACAACACCTGCAAGTGTTAGGTGTAACCATTAGTATTAGCGTGGTGGCAAGGATGCAGAAAGCAAGCAAGCTGTGTGGGAATTGCGGTCTCCTGCACCCACCATGAATACATTCCAAAAAAAAGACTGGTAATGTTTTGCTAGACTTACAAGTAAACAGTGTAGACATCAAAGTAGAAGATGTAATTCAATGTCGATCTGATGAGTTTTGGTCAACACACATGCAACCACCTTCAGCAGGAGACAGCAAATGATCCGTGACTGAATGCATTATGGACAGTCATTGTAGAAGGTTGGCCTGATAAGATACAAAAAGTGCCAGACACTCTCATATATTTTTGGCTGTGCAGAGATGAATTATGCATTTCCAGAGACGTGATTTTCAAAGGAAAATAGGTGCTTATACCTGATGCTCTTCACTAGGATATATTGTCACAGTCATACCAGAGGCAAATGGGAATAGAGCGAACGCCCAAGGCCCCTGACTACGGGAACAGTATATTAACCAGGGATCAACAACAAAATCAAGAAGGTACTGAAGAAGAGTGAAGTATGCTAGAGTCACCAACTACCAACTCAAAGCACCTCTGGATCCTCATGAGATTTCATCGTACTCTTGGTCTAAAATTTCAACAGATTTATTCACTATCCATTGTGACGATTTTCTCCCGTCCCTGATTGCTTTTCCAAGTTTCCAATCATCAGACAATTAAAGGATATCTCAAATACATTTGTGGTGGACATAATGAATGCAATATTCAGTTTGTTTGGTATGTCTTAAGAGATCATATCAGACAACGGGCCATAATATATTGGCGGATCTTTTTTGTGCTAAATGGTGGCATAAACCATGTGACAGCCTCACAACACTATCCCAAGTCCTATGGTTTTGCCAAGCAAATGATTTGCACCATTAAAGCATTAATCATGCAGGGAAACAAACCAAGAACTTAAAAGCAATACCTTTAGACATGGACTCACCGTCACCAGCAGAAATCATGACCCAAAGGCAGGTTAGGGAGGATAAAGATGGCACAAGACCAATATGCAGGTGCAGAACTGTCTAGTCTGAGCTTAGGACAAATGGTTCAGATCATGCATCCTACCCAGGGAACCTGGTCAACCACAAAAAGTATCCAAAATGCACAGTGAGCCTAGACCCCATGAGGTCATAACACCACGAAACAGAAGTCAGTTAAGGGAATTGCAGAACATCCAAACATAAGATTGGAAAGTGAAGTTGTGGAAGACCAACTTGAAAACAATCAGCACTCCAATAATACACAGGATACCAATTCACGTAAAAGCTAAGAAAACGTAAGTGATAGGTCGAGATCTTATTAAGGTCATACCATCGCGAGATCCAAGAGGATGAGTAAGCCATCTCTATGCTATACAGACTCTTAAACAGAGATCTATCTTTAGTGTAAATACTTTTCTCAACCTACTGTGCAATGTATCTTCACTCTTAATGTACGTAATCTTGAGGGGGGGGGGGGTGGGGGGGGGGGGGGGGGGAAGGGGGATGTTGTAACAGCACTTTAAAGGAATATATAAATGAAAAGGGATCCAGAATGTAAAGCAACATGTGACCAACAGCTAGTAGTGTGTGTAGGAATTTGGTTTGATTTATTATTGTCACATGTATTGGTATACAGTGAAAGGTATTGTTTCTTGCATGCTATACAGACAAAGCATACCATTCATCGAGTACAGAGGGGAGAAGGAAAGGAGGGGAGAGGGTGCAGGATCTAGTATTGCAGTCACAGCGAGGGTGTAGAGAAAGATCAATTTAATATAAGGTAAGTCCATTCAAAAGACTGATGGCAGCAGGAAAGAAGCTGTTCTTGAGTTGGTTGGTTCATGATCTCAGACTTTTATATCTTTTTCCTGACAGAAGAACATAGAACATAGAACATAGAACATTACAGCGCAGAACAGGCCCTTCGGCCCACGATGTTGCACCGACCAGTTAAAAAAAAAACTGTGACCCTCCAACCTAAACCAATTTCTTTTCGTCCATGAACCTATCTACGGATCTCTTAAACGCCCCCAAACTAGGCGCATTTACTACTGATGCTGGCAGGGCATTCCAATCCCTCACCACCCTCTGGGTAAAGAACCTACCCCTGACATCGGTTCTATAACTACCCCCCCTCAATTTAAAGCCATGCCCCCTCGTGCTGGATTTCTCCATCAGAGGAAAAAGGCTATCACTATCCACCCTATCTAAACCTCTAATCATCTTATATGTTTCAATAAGATCCCCTCTTAGCCGCCGCCTTTCCAGCGAAAACAATCCCAAATCCCTCAGCCTCTCCTCATAGGATCTCCCCTCCATACCAGGCAACATCCTGGTAAACCTCCTCTGCACCCTCTCCAAAGCCTCCACATCCTTCCTGTAATGTGGGGACCAGAACTGCACACAGTACTCCAAGTGCGGCCGCACCAGAGTTGTGTACAGTTGCAACATAACGCTACGACTCCTAAATTCAATCCCCCTACCAATAAACGCCAAGACACCATATGCCTTCTTAACAACCTTATCTACTTGATTCCCAACTTTCAGGGATCTATGCACACATACACCTAGATCCCTCTGCTCCTCCACACTATTCAAAGTCCTCCCGTTAGCCCTATACTCAACACATCTGTTATTCCTACCAAAGTGAATTACCTCACACTTCTCCGCATTAAACTCCATCCGCCACCTCTCGGCCCAACTTTGCAACCTGTCTAAGTCTTCCTGCAAACTACCAGAAGGTGGAAGAGAGTACGTCCGGGGTGTGTGGGGTCCTTAATTATGCTGGCTGCTTTTCTGAGGCAGTGGGATGGAGTCAATGGATGGGATGCTGGTTTGCATGATGGACTGGCGTTGTAGCTTCTTGGGGTCTTGGTCGGAGCAGGAGCCATGTGATATATCCGCAAAGGATACTTTATATGGTGCATCTATAAAAATTGATGAGAATCATAGCAGACATGCCAAATTTCCTTAGCCTTCTGAGAAAGTAGAGGCGTCGGTGGGCTTTCTTAACTATAGCGTCAGCATGGAAGAACCAGGACAGGTTGTTGATGATCTGGACACCTAGAGACTTGAAGCTTTTGACCATTTCCACTTCATCCCCGTTGATGTAGACAGGGGCAGGTGCTCCACTATGCTTCCTAGAATTGTACATGGACTGTCAATATGAGTAATGATTGATAAACAACTAAAGTAGATCTGTCGCTGAGCCATCCTGTAATGTTTCTTCAAATAACTGAAACTTTATTAAGATTGGTGATTTTGTGTAATGAAGACATAGAAGCACAAGAGGGTGCTGGACTATCAAAGTTTTAAACCAAGGCATTGACTGTTCTCAGGGTAGATAAAGGATCACACTCTTTTGAACAGCATGGGAGTTACCCCAAGTGCCCTGGCCAACATTAATGTTTTAGTCGACATCACAATAAATGTTATCAGGTTTTTATTACATTGCTGTTTGCTGGAGCCTGTTATGCTCAAATTGGCTGCCATATTTCCTGGATTCAAAGGTGACTACATTTCAAAAGCACTTCATATTAGCACAGTTTGGCGATGGTCTGAAGCCCTGCCTTTCTTTTGGCTCTCACCCAAATGAGGAGAAGGGGGACCTGTTGCGAGGTGACATAGGGCCAGGAGGAACCACAGCAGCAGCAAAAGGATCAGATTGCTGGCAAACAGGATCCACTGAAATGGTGAGCAATGGCCAGACCACTGGCATATCGCAGGTGGTGCAGCCCTTGATGAATGAGTGAAAGGCAATGCTGGAGGTGTGATAGAACATCCTGGAATGTAATTGCACACACCTGCCAACTTCTCCATGACGACCTGTGACCACAAGAACTTGGACGGAATCCCCTGCCAGGGGCACTGAAGATCACCGCCGCCTTAAATTTATTTTCCAGGGCTCCACTGGGGGCCTATGCGGCATCTCCCAGTCAGCGAAACACAAGTGCGTAAGGGGAGTGACAGATGCCCTATTCAAGGGAGCACACCAATTCTGCCTGGATCCTGAAAGTCAGGCTGCAAGGGCTTTGGGATTTGCAGCAATCACATGTTTCCCACAGGGTGCTATTGACTACACACACGTGGTCTTGAGAGCTCCTTGGTGCACACCTTACCCTGGTCTTGAGAGCCAGTCACATTCATCAATAGAAAGGTGTTCCACTCTTTGAATGTGCAGCTTGTATGTAATCATAGAAGGCAAATCCTGCATGTTTGTGCTTGGTTTCCAGGAAGATCTCACAACACATCCATTTCAACTCACTCTCAGGTGTTGCAGGTTTTTGTTAAGGACCTTGGCGATTGTAGGGCTGACTCCTTGGAGGCAAGAAGAGCAGGATGATGATGATGATGATGCCGGTTTGCCGCCATACGTTGACTGCTGCTGAGAGCTACAATGCTGCACATACCTCCACCAGGTCCATGACTGAGTGGCATGGTGACACAGTGATTAGCATTGCTGACTCACAACGCCAGGATTCCTGGTTCGAACCCTGGCTTGGGTTACTGTCTGTGTGGAGTTTGCAAATTCTCCCCGTGTCTGCATGGGTTTCCTCCGGGTGCTCCGGTTTCCTCCCACAGTCGAAAGATGTGCGGGTTAGATGGATTGGCCATGCTAAATTGCCCCTTAGTGTCAGGGGGACTAGCTCGGGTAAATGCATGGGGTTATGGGGATAGGGCCTGGGTGGGATTGTGGTCGGTGCAGACTCAAAGGCCTCCTGAAACTGAGCTTCAGCTAAAGCAGGGCTCTCCAATACTCATTACAGTGAGTGTCCTGGATCATCGATACCTGCTGCATCATGCACAGCCAAGTGCCAAAAAGGGGATGTCCTGGCTGAGGGAAACATGGAGGACCAAGATGTCTCCTCCAATGATGAGCATGGTGAAGGGGATGGAGCTGACTAGGGCCAGAATGTCACTTAGCCATATGTAGAGACCATAGTGGAACTTCAGCATGGCCGACAGGCCTGTACCGATCTTATAGCTACCAGGTTGCAGGCAACGTAAGCTGCCGACGCATTTCTTTAACTTCTTAGTTTTCTATCCTATGTTGACTGAAAGGCCCTAGCTCCTTTTTGGTTACAGACAATATACTTTTGGCTAATGTACCTGGATTTATGATAGCTGAATTAAATTGCCCTGGTTACCATCTGTCTGCTAGTTGTTTGATCCTTTGCATGCGCCAAACTACGCTAGTATGCAAAACCCAGCACTAAATGCACATGTTAGAACCTGCACAGCACTCTATTCTCCTGTGATCTTGAACATCTACCTGCAAGTGGAATTGTGATTTTACCCATGTCCTCACAAAGTCCATATGCATTGCAAATCCTTTCTCTGAGGTCTACTGCCATCCTTGATAAGCAGACGAGCAGGCCAAATAAACCTCCACGTGAAGTCTGACAAAGAGTTCAATCAACTGCACACACCCCTCTTAAATCCTACACTCAAATCCCTCTTGCGGTCAAGGCTAATTTTCCTGTTGCTTCCTGACATTACAAATCACCAAGGAAGGTCATTAACGATTGGATGTGTCCACGATAGTTTCTCCTGGCATGTAGGGCAGCCACTCATTTTCTACTCTTAAAAGGACAATGTAGAACTCCACTCTGAGCCCTGAAACTGCATCTGCAGTGTTCCTTGCCAGTCACATGGCAGATTTGATTCCCCTCGAGAACTTGTGGCATCCACCTACATCTGACATCAGGGCTTAAATGTTAGTGCACAATGGGGAAGCAACGGTACATTTGTGTGAGAAGGTGGCGAAGGAAGAGGGTGCCCCAGGCGCCTGCGGACAGAAGATTGCTAGAGACCAGAGTCATGTGAGTCTAAGGCAGATGATGAATCTCTGGAGTCATCCATTAGGCAGCAGAACTTGGATGTCCAGCGGGAAGATCTGATGGAGATCCATAAGGGTCTGCATATCGTGCTCTCTGATATGGAGGAATCCATGAAGAGCATGTGCACTGCATAGACACTGAGCACTGACGGCACAGCCTCCTCCATTGAGGAAATGGTGCCTCTCATCGAGAGGGAGCTCCAGGAAATCAATCAGGTGTTCCATGAGTTCTGCAAGCCCATACACTGACAGTGAACTCAGGTCACAGTCAGTGTGAGAAATGGTTGCAGCATCTAGTCTCTGTTAGGTGCCTGCCCTCAGTGGTGAGCAGGGAGGTCACAAACCTACCTCACACTGGCGGAGGAGCTGCCCGTCATCTCTGTGTGTTTCTCTCATAGTGCGATATCTCCTCTGCCCCAAATTTGAACATTTCCTCTGTAATATATTCTTTTTGTGTAACTGTGGTACCTATTTTATATTTTGTTCCTTAATTGCACCGCTGGTAAAAATATAAATCAAGATGTTGTTTCAATGCCCTGAGTGCCCTTCATGTTTTCTGTAAGTGTAGGTCTCATCAGTGCCTCCTGACAGATGGCAGGGGCTGCAAACTTTATTAGAGGTTGTGAGGTGACATTGGGGTCATGTCATTGTATCGTGTGTGAAGGAGGTGGCGCCCTTGTACTGAGATGAGAGGCAAACCTAGCTGAAGGAGTGTTGAATCAAGGCCTCCCTGCCACCTGAAGGTTCATCATGTTTATCTCCTTGGCCTCACTCTGTACCCACCTGGGCTCCTCATCAGATCTATCTGTAGAATCTTCCTCTGAGGTGTGTGGAGTTACCTTGGTATCCTTGTCTCAAGTGTGTCCCCTTTTGCCATTGCCAGGTTGTGCAGCTGATTATGACAATAAGTGACATTCGCTCTGGAGGGTATTGCAGGACACCCTCTGGAGTGGTCCAGGCAGTGGGACCTCATCTTCAGTAGCCCTATCATCCTCTCAGCCACCACCCTTATGGAAGCATGACACTGCTTCTGTCCTAGGGGTGCAGTAGTGGCATCATCAGCCGCCTTTTTAACAGATACCCTTTGTCCCCAAGTATCCAACCTTGGCACTTGGGAGTGTTGCAGAATGTACGCATCATGGGAGCTGCTTGGGTACCTTGCACAGACTTGAGGAATCAGAGTCCTGTGGTTGTACATTATTTATACATTCATGAAGTGGTAACCCTTCCTATTCACAAAGGCACCCGGTTGATCCCTTGGCGTCTTAATGTCACATGAGTGCACCAAGGATATGGGGAACCCAGCAATAGCTGGCTTGTTTACCCTGGCTGGCTCGACCCATTCAGCAATGAATGAATGTGCAGACCAGTCTGAACAGAGCGTTGGTTACAAGCAGATTGGGACACGCCACATAGATTCCCAATAAACCCCTGGAAAAATCTGGATGTGTAAAAATTGAGGGCTACTATGACCTTCAGAGTACCGGCAATGGTTGCCCAATGCAGCATAATAATGTCATAGGGCAGGGTTTTATGGCCTCGCTCATCCAAAATCATAAAATCCCACCTGAGGTCAACGGAGCTTCCCATGCTCCACCCCTCGCCTGCTCCGATTTCTGTGGCAGGCGAGGCGATAAAATTCCAGCCATGGTGTCCGTAGAGAGGTGTAGCCTGCTGAGGCATTGGACCTTGAGCATGTTGAGGTAGCTGGATCACTGTTCACACACTCCTGCAGCAGGATAGTGATGTCTTCTGCGGTTCCATTCACCTTACTCTCCCTCCTGGCCCTGCACCCCATGTGCCAGCGCCTCCCCTCCCACAGGTTTTTCTCTGCGTCACTGCCTGCAGGTACGTGGTTTCCTCTCCATTCAGCCCCTCCCTTCCTCCTCAGAGGAATGCCCCAGCAGACTACGCAATTTCCATCTGCTGAAATACAGATGGAATTGCCCGGTGCAGTGAAGGCTGCATTGGGTAGAAATGCTCCAACAGAGCTGACAAAACATAAAGTGCTTAGAACAAGGCTAATAAGGCAAGTACGTCAAAAGAAAACAGAGGAAAAGGTCTGAAATTTCAAGACTAAAGCAATAGCAAACTCACCTGAACTAACAACTCACTCAACCAATGCTCCAGACCCTCTTATCCTGCTCTTGGATAAGTACAAAAATGGGATGGCTGGCTGCCAATGTTGCCTGTGTATTGACCTGAAAATCACGCAAGCAATGTAAAATTCCTGTCAATTGCCCTTTTAATTGTCTTAACTGGCTGAGTGTTAGCGGTACTACTGACTCCACACATGTCAACCAACTGAACTATCACGTGAGGATGTGCATCCAATGTTTTCTTTCATGATTTCACATCAGGTGTGCGCTTGCTTAACCAACTCTGGCCATTGTTCTTAAACCATGCAGGTCTCGTAAAGGTCCACGTGCGCATTGACGTTGGCTGTACTTCGGGATAATATTCCTTGTCCGAGAGTGTCGTTCCCATAGCACTTGTTGCCCTGGTGACTGCTATTGTTCCGTTTCAGTCATTGGGGACACATGGGCTTGTGGGATTGATGATGGTTCTGTACTCTGTACTGGTGAGTTCCCTTCTCGCTAACCAGCCTGTTGTGGTGAAGGTGCAGCCTTGCTTGGTGATAGTATATGCCTGCAGTTACGCATATATGTGTGGTTGAGTTTTTTCAGCTCCCACTTTGAATTGCCAACTATGGAATCGTGGGTCATTCTTTCCTCCTGGCACCTTTGTGTCACCTCTGAAATGTCTTTGTTCCAATCTCGCATAGCTTGGTTCAGTATTGAATGAATATGCAGACCTGTCTAAACAGTCAGTTACGAGCAGATTGATAAAACTTGGAGGCTACTGTGACCTTCAGAGCACAGGCAATGATTGCCTGGTTCATTGATTCATTTTCATTAGTAAATACTCAGCTGGAATCTCGACCTTCAAATCTTGCGGTTCAGCTTTGATATGAACTTTTCCTGTAGAACTGAGTAATTTACCTGCACCGTGTACATTTGATTGTACTGACATAGTCAGCAAACATCTTGTGGTTTACTTGAATAATGTCTCTTTCTCTCTGGGGTCTTCTGTTTCACTTGCTCTGGGGTCTTTTGTTTCCTTCTGAGTTCTTTTCCTGCCTTTTCTCTGGGGTTGATTGCTCCTGCTGAGTTGAGAAACCATTATGTCTCATATATGATCTGGAACGCAAGATCTTTCTGCCATTGCATTGGGCTGCTAGGCTAATTTGCTCTCTTGGTATGAGTATCATGCCATTGTATAGCCTCAAGCTTACTTTCAAGGGGTTCATTTTTGGATCTCCATATTAAGCCACTTCACACAGATCTGTGATGGTCATTATGTTGCATGATGCATCTGTGTCTATCTGACATTTCTCTTTTCTTGATACTCTCCCTCTGCGGTCATCATTGTAACATTCGTAAATACTGTGGTTACAAGAGCAGGTCAGAGGCTAGGAATCCTCTGGCAAGTAACTCACCTCCTGACTCCCCCAAAGCCTGTCCACAATCTACAAGACACAAGTCAGGAGTGTGATGGATTACTCTCCACTTGCCTGGATGACTGTACCTCCAACAACACACAAGAAGTTTGATAAAACAGCCAGCTTGATTGGCACCTCATCCACAAATGTTCACTCCCTCCACCACTGACACACAATAGCAGCAGTATATATCATCCACACGATGCACTGCAGGAACTCACCAATCTAGAAGGACAAGGGCAACAGATAAATGGCAATACCACCACCTGCAAGTTCCTCTCCAAGCCACTCACCATCTTGACTTGGAAATGTATCTCCGTTCCATCACTGTCATTGGATCAAAATCCTGGAACTCCCTCCCTAACAGCACTGTGGGTGTGCCTTCACCACATGGACTGCAGCAGTTCAAGACAGCAGCTTACGATTGCCTTCCATGGGCAGTTAGGGATGAGCAATAAATGCTGGCCTAGCCATTAAAGCCGACATGAATGATGAAACAAAAGTCACAAATCGGCATGGTGGAACAGTGGTTAGCACTGCTGCCTCACAGCACCAGGGACCCAGGTTTGATTCCAGCCTTGGGTGACTGATTGTGTGGAGTTTGCACACTCTCCCTAAGTCTACGTTTCCTGCGGATGGTCCAGTTTCCTCCTACAGTCCAAAAATGTGGTTGGGGGATTAGCGGGGTAAATGCATGGGGTGACTAACTAGATTTATAGTTCAGGCTTGCTAATTAAGTCTGTTGCAATTTCAGTTTTGCCATTGTGGGTGGAAAAACTGCCATTTTTACCACATATCACTGAACAATGTTCCTGGAAAATTTACTGCAGCCACTTTTACTCTAGCCTTTGTTTGTATTTCTTTTGTCCTTTCACATCTGTATTTCCTTTGTCCTTTTGCAGTAGCTATCTGCAGAATTGAACTCTTCTGTGTGCCTTTCTGTCTTCTCTGTAGCCAGTATTTTCCTTGCAACTTTTCTTTTTGTCCTTTTTAAAGCAGCTTTTTGGTAGATTTAATCCTTTCTGTGTTCCTGGGTTCTCAGTGGTTTCTCTGCATCATTTCCAAACATCTTCAAACAAAATTCAAACATCAATTTTTTTCTCCATTTTCTTACACCTGGGCCATTCACCCCAATGGGATTCTCCAGTCCCACCGGCATGGGGTGATATCAATGCAAATTCCCACTGACAGTGGCAGGACCAGAGAATCATCGCGCCACCTCCAGCCAATGGGAAATTGTGGCTGGGAGACCGGAGAATTTCGCCCCATGTTTCATGTATAAGGATCACAGTTTTCATGAGTGTCTTGTCTCAGTGAGAAGCTTTATTGAATGCCTTGAGATGCCTGCCTTCAGAAGCAGCCTCATGGTATAGTCACATGACTACAAAAGGCCAGATGTAACAAACAAACTGGTCCTATTTCAAAACCTAAACATTGGGGGAACAGCAACTCTCCCCTTTCCAGGATGGCTTAGAGGAGAGTTTCAATCATAGAGCTGCACATTGTTTTCTCCTCTAGGACATTCTCATTCATTTTTGACTGACAGCCAAACTGAAGTTCCTGGTCTGAAGTGAGTGAACGGCTGTCAAGGTTCCCTTTAAATATGGTGCTTGGACCTTCGACCCCATGAATGATGGGGATGGCAACTTCCTGCTCACCCCTGCCATGAGATTTGTTCCACCCTGCATGAAAGATCACACATGGTCAGCAATCAAGTACCCATACTGGAAATCACTGACTTCCGTTCCCGGCATTGAACCTACACTCCAGAACAGAAGATTCCAACCATCTGTTTGCCTCCACAGATGCTGCCTGACCTGCTGAGCTTTTCCGGAACTGCGGTCCATGCCACCTAGAGACAGCTCTGGAAGGCTAACTCTTGCCTAATTCCTTTAATCTGGTCACAGCTGAAACTTGTGTACAATTCCTATTGTAGGCTGGGGACTAGAGCAAACATTCTGGATAACAAGGAGCTGACAGCCTACAGAGAACAGGCCAAGAAGTGGCTGAAGAGGCACTCACTTCTAGTCTAGATGATGAGATTGGTGGAACAGCATATGAAGCAGATCATAGTCACCAAGCCTTTGAACCAATACACAACCTGACGCTTCCTCTAATATTATATTTTTGTACCTGATTTTTGATTTTGATTTATTATTGTCACATGTATTGGTATAAAGTGAGAAGTATTGTTTCTTGCGTGTTATACAGACAAAGCGTACCGTACATAGAGAAGGAGAGGGCGCAGATGGGTTGATACTCACCAATCTTTGTTTGAGACAGATGCTGTATTCTTGGATTCTTGGTAACAAGCGATATACAATTTTAAAAGCCTTCAAGAAAATAAAGGAGTTTTTAATAAATTAATTTATTTCGCAACACTTCAGTGGAGAACAACAGGAAACCCTTAAAGGCATAACGCAGAACATGCAGGATAAATACATATTCTAGGATCAGCATGCAGACAAAACAAGCATAATCCCAAGTGGATTCATCTCTTAATCAGAAAGTAAAAAACAGTGAAAACAACAGCAATTGATCCCATAAGGGAGAGAGGTAAATGGTCCACTGGAATGAATATACAACTTGCCTAAAGATATAATAAAAATGCTGAACACAGGAAAGAGGAGCCAGGAAAACAGCAGACTTACTGATACTGACACAGAGTGGATGATCCATCTTGGCCTCCTCCTGAGGACTCCAATACCACAGTTGGCAATTTCCAGCCAATTTGAATCATTCCACATGATAACAAAAAGTGGCTGAAGGCATTGGATACTGCAATCGATGCCTGAACAACATCCTGGCAATTATACTGAAGACTTGTGCTCCAGAACTAGCCAGGCCCAAGCCAAGCTATTCCAGTACAAATACAATGCTGGCATCTATTTGGCAATGTGGAAAATTGGCCTGGTATGTTCTATCTACAGAAAGCAGGACAAATCCAATCTGACTAATTAACACCCCCCCCGGTCCACTTTCTGTAATAATGTTTTTTTTTCATTCGTGGGACATGGGCGCTGTTGGCTGGCCAGGAATTGTTGCCCATCCCTAGTTCTCGAAGGCAATTGAGAGTCAACCACATTGCTGTCGTTCTGGAGTGACATGTAGGCCAGACCAGGTAAGGACGGCAGATTCCCTTCCCTGAACCTGATGAGTTTTTCTGACCATCGATAATGGTTTTATGGTCATTGTTAGATTCTTAATTCCAGATTTTTAAAATTGAATTCAAATTCCACCATCTGCCGTGGCAGGATTTGAACCCGGATCCCCAGAACATTAGTTGAGTTTTTGGATTAATAGTCTAGCGATAATTCCACTAAATCATTGCCTCCTCTGTATTTCTATTAAACATAGAAACATAGAAAAACTACAGCACAAAACAAGCCCTTCAGCCCCACAAGTTGTGCCGAATGTATCCCTACCTTTTAGGCCTACCTATAACCCTCCATCCTATTAAGTCCCATGTACTCATCCAGGAGTCTCTTAAAAGACCCTATTGAGTTTGCCTCCACCACCACTGACGGCAGCCGATTCCACTCGCCCACCACCCTCTGAGTGAAAAACTTACCCCTAACATCTCCCCTGTACCTACCCCCCAGCACCTTAAAAATTAAGAAAAAGAAATGTCAGATGAAAGCTGGCGGTTACTAAATTGTTAGACCCAAAACTGGCTTAAGTTCTTAATTGACATCACTTTTGCTATAATGAAGTCTTAGTGAATAGTTCATCAAACTATAATGTCCCCATGGCCCGATCGCGGCCCTCCTCCCCCAAATCATTCCCAGGCCCAGCCCCAACCCCCCTCCCCCTGTCCCGGCCCAATCACCAGTCCCCCCCCCCCCCCCCCCCACAACAGTTCCTCCACCCCTAGCAGTCCCAATTCCTCCCCAGGCAGTGCCAACCCCTCAGCAGCCAGAGCCCCCCCAGTCCACTCCAAACTCCAGCACCCCCATGATGATCCCCCTCAACCCCCCGCAGTGCAGACCCCCTCCTCCCCCCCTGCCCTGCCCCTGTTCAGGCCTTGCCCCCATAGGCTCCGCCCCCTTGGCACTGAAATACTCTGGCAGAGTGAGAGATGCTAGCGGGCCTGGAAAATTCAGTCCTGGGCCCGCTAATTATATTAAAAACAGATTTAAAATATTATTAAAATCACTTACCTAGTCTTCCCGCCAGTTTCCAGTGTGGATCTGATGGCACCGGAATTCTGACGCTGAGAGATGTGCTCGTGGCGGTAACGCATGCGTGAATCGTGTATATGCCCGTCCGTGAGATTCTCCCACCCCACTGCGCCAGAAAATTAGCACAGCGGGGTGGGAGAATCACCCCCAATGTCTATGGGAACTAGTGTCTGCTTCAGTTAATATCTGAATAGGTTTGTCGTACACAAGGTGTCATTTATTTCAAGAGTATAATTTGAAACTATTAACAAATCAATTTTATATGCATAGAATTCTTTTGAAACCATTTTGTGGAAAGAAAAAAGAGCTTGCATTTCTAATAGTGCCTTTCACAACCTCTAGTTGTCACAAAGCACTTTCGAGCCAATTAAGTTGTGATGTAGGAAAACAAAGCAACCAATTTGCACACAGCAAGGTCCCACAAACAGCAATATGGTAATGACCAGATATTGTATATACTAGAGTAACAGCTGATCTCGTGTAAAAGTCGACTCATGATTTTTCACCAAAAAATCCTTAACTTTTCATTTATTTTGCGTACAAGTCAACCCTAGTCTTTGAGGCATAATAGGGGTAAATCAAGTCTATAAATAAACTATTTGTAAAATTGGTGGTCAGGACAAGAACTAAAACCAATAAATTGCAACTGGGGGCAAAAGAAAACAAGCTGGAATTGACATCAATTGTTATTGTTACGATGCTAGAGAAAACTTGGAGTAATACATGAAAATATTAAACTTCAAAAGGACCTGAGTTGTATATGTTTAAAACGGGTGGCACAAAAGATGGCTGATGAATGTCTCATTAACCACTAACAGGATTGGCTGCAAGGAGTCTCTATAGAACAATGGGACACCTTCCTCTGCTGCCAGACAATTAAGGTATTTGTAAAAAATATTCTAAGACTGATTCTCATTGAATGGCAGAGCAGATCCAATGAGCTGAATGGCCTACTTCTACTCCTATGTCTTATGTATTACCATCGCTGGAAAACAAAGGGACTATTTCATCTCAAGCTCCTTGGCTATAATGGCCTACAACTCGGCCAACGTTGTCTACCTGATACGCTGCAGGAAAGGATGTCCCGAGGCATGGTACATGGGGGAAACCATGCAGACGCTGCGACAACGGATGAATGAACACCGCTCGACAGTCACCAGGCAAGACTGTTCTCTTCCTGTTGGGGAGCACTTCAGCGGTCACGGGCATTCAGCCTCTGATATTTGGGTAAGCGTTCTCCAAGGCGGCCTTCACGACACACGACGGCGCAGAGTCGCTGAGCAGAAACTGATAGCCAAGTTCCGCACACATGAGGATGGCCTCAACCGGGATATTGGGTTCATGTCACACTATCTGTAATCCCCACAGCTTGCCTGGACCTGCAGAGTCACACTGGCTGTCCTGTCTGGAGACAATACACATCTCTTTAGCCTGTCTTGATGCTCTCTCCACTCACATTGTTTGTATCTTAAAGACTTGTTTGGCTGTAAGTATTCGCATTCCAACCATTATTCTGTAAATTGAGTTTGTGTCTTTATATGCCCTGTTTGTGAACAGAATTCCCACTCACCTGAAGAAGGGGCTTAAGGCTCCGAAAGCTTGTGTGGCTTTTGCTACCAAATAAACCTGTTGACTTTAACCTGGTGTTGTTAAACTTCTTACTATAATGGCCTAGACAGATGAGTACATAACAGACCATTGGAATACACATCTGGGGGTTAAAAGCTAGGCTGCCTGCCTGCCAAGGGGCATTCTTTTGTGACACTCTCTCTGTCTGTCTGCAGTTGTTCTGTCTGTGTGTGTGCTGAGGAACAGTAGCTGGAAGTTACTACACACACTAATGGTAATATCAAGAGTGACCAAGACAGGGCCAGCACAGGAGTGCAGTTTGGAAAATAGCTGAAATCTCTATCCAACTACAAGACGCCTGAACCGAAAACTCAACTGTTCATCAGCAGAAGTCAACTATAACAAAGTCCAGTTGTCATGGCTGCAATGCATCATCTTCTACCACTTGCATATAACTTTTTCTTTATATTTATTTCTGATCCGTATGAATGTAGATGCATGTGTTTTACTATTTCTCCCTATCCTTTTTTTTTAGTAGTTAATAAACTTACTTAAGAATGCCTAGTTGAATTGTCTCCTTTTTAAATATAATTATTGAGTTTGCAAAAGGTACCCAAAGGGAAGGGATCCTTGTTAGATTAAACCTTTGTTGCCACCGTGATGTGGAGATGCCAGCGTTGGACTGGGGTAGGCACAGTAAGAGTCTCATAACACCAGCTCCGAAAGCTCGTGCTACCAAATAAACCTGTTGGACCTTAACCTGGTGTTGTGAGACTTCTTACTTTGCTGCTACCAGCAGAGGATGGGTTGGATGCAACTACATCACTTGGGCTGTAGCAGTTCAAGAAGGTGGCTCACCACCACTTTCTCAAGAGGAATTAGGAGTGGGCAATAAACGCTGGCCTAGCCAACGATACCTACATCCCATGAATGAATAAATTAAAACAAAGGCTATGTCCAACATCACTTCAGTCGAAGAATAGAAAGCCTTAAAGGCATAATGTTGAGCATGCAGGATAAACATATACAAGGGTTTAGCGAATCTAGACCAAACCAAGCATAGCCCCAAATGGATTGACAAATTAATCAGAAAGAGAAAAGGAAGGAGAAAAACAACTGCTACGCAATCCCAAAGGGAGAAAGGAAAGATGGTTCATTGGGATGAATTTGGGGATGTGAACAAACATACTGAAAGTGTGCTGAGAGTGACAAATAGGAACCTGGTCAAGAGCGTAGCTACAACACAGGTGATAACACTAAGAATTTATTTCCGCACCATAATGGAACAGAGATTATAACTATCAGGAAAGACTGAGCAGGATGGAGTTCTTTTCTCTAGAAAAAGGAGTGTTCAAAAGTAACATAATCGAGGTCTTTAAAATTATGAATGGGTTTAATAGGGCAAAAAGTGGAGATGTTTTCACTTGTGGGATATCCAAAACCACATGTCAAAAAAAAGATTGTCTTAACGAATTCAGGAGAAATTTGAAGAATGTGGAACTTGCTACCACAAGGAGTTAAGGCAAAAAGCACAAATACATTTGAGGGGAGGGTCAGTAGGTATCTGATGGAGAAATGAATAGAAGGATATGCAAGTAGCTTTAGATGAAATAGAATGGGAGGAGACTCATGTAGAGCATAAACACCAGCACAAATAAATTGGTTGAATAGCCTGTTGCTGTGCTGTAAATTATATGTAAAGTATAGAACTATATATATAAAGCTATAGAGTGTAGCACTACATAGATTCATTAGGATGATACTATTGAGGAGAGACTTACGATACTGGGTATATTTCCATTAGGGCTGAGAAAACTCGAGCAAATTGAATGTAGATTTAAAAATTATGAATGGCTCTGAAAGCATCAACATAGTTGAGAAATCAGAAGAATTTAAAATCCTTGTTGAAAATAAAAAGAAAGATTAAGAGAAGTTTAATACAGAGTCCTGCAGGAGTATAGCATGTGTTGTCACAAGACAGGAACTGTGTAATAGAATAGTGTGCCTTAAGGCAAGAATAAATAATTAAATGTTTGAAGTAGAGTACTGTGGGAAGAGAAATGGGCACTGAAATTAATTCTGGACTGTTGCAGAAAAAATCAAACACAGACATAATGTGCTAAATTGCCCCCTTCTACAGTGCGATGTCTATGATTCTAAGAGATGAGAATCTTAGTGTTGCTGAGGCCAAAAATGAGAGTAATTATAATAGTTAATAGAGTAAATAATGGCTTTATAGAAGTGATATTACTATCATACTACAATAAAGGTAGATTTGGCTTACAAATGTTCACACCCAATGATACAACTTTTTGTGACATTTAAAACCAACCAAAACCTACATTTGCCAAAGATATTTAGACTGTGGGGATAGGGTGACTGGATAATGTTAACATGCTATTTAAAGAGCGATATAATAATCTTGTAGATTTTCTATAGCACTTCCCCAGGACAAGGAATGCTGTTTATGATGCCTACTAGTCTTGCTTCTTCGACTTTTGTTTGTTGTTATGCGATTCAGACTGTTAATCCATAAATAATTACAGTTTTGGGAACATTTTGGCAGGTTTCCTTCCCAGTTCTTCTGTCATTTGTTTTCCATCGTTCTTCCTTACTTAGTAGATCACTTAATGTACAGCAACATTTGTCTGTAGTGCTATCAGGCTTCTACTTGCTCTTTCAGCCTTCCTATGGAAGATTTTCCTTTTCTACCTTCATGTTTGCTTGGGCCTGCTCGCTGCTTTTCATCAACCAATTTTGGATTTCCGGATGAACTACCACTTGACAGCGAATACTTCCTAATCATTTCAACCTGTTAAAATTTCAACCTTTCCTTTGCATGTGAGGGCACAAGAGGCTTATTTACTTAAAGGGAACAACAGGGAATTTTGTTGTGTTGAGATCTTTCATGTAATATCATAGAATCATAGAATCCCTACCGTATAGAAGGAGGTCATTTGGCCCATCGAGTCTGTACTAACCACAATCCCACCCAGGCCCTATTCCCTTAACCCTACTCATTTACCCCGCTAATCCCCCTGACACAAGGGTCAATTTAGCATGGTCAATCAATTTAACCCCCACATGCTAAAATGCTAATGCTAAAGTGCAAAGGGACTTGGGAGTCCTAGTCCAGGATTCTCTAAAGGTAAACTTGCAGGTTGAGTCCGTAATTAAGAAAGCAAATGTAATGTTGTCATTTATCTCAAGAGGCTTGGAATACAAAAGCAGGGATGTACTTCTGAGGCTTTATAAAGCACTGGTTAGGCCCCATTTGGAGTACTGTGAGCAATTTTGGGCCCCACACCTCAGGAAGGACATACTGGCACTGGAGCGGGTCCAGCGGAGATTCACACGGATGATCCCAGGAATGGTAGGCCTGACATACGATGAACGTCTGAGGATCGTGGGATTATATTCATTGGAGTTTAGGAGGTTGAGGGGAGATCTGATAGGAACTTACAAGATAATGAACGGCTTAGATAGGATGGACGTAGGGAAGTTGTTTCCATTAACAGGGGAGACTAGGACGCGGGGGCACAGCCTTAGAATAAAAGGGAGTCACTTTAGAACAGAGATGAGGAGAAATTTCTTCAGCCAGAGAGTGGTGGGTCTGTGGAATTCATTGCCACAGAGGGCTGTGGAGGCCGAGACATTGAGCGTCTTCAAGACAGAAATTGATAAATTCTTGATTTCTCGAGGAATTAAGGGCTATGGGGAGAGAGCGGGTAAATGGAGTTGAAATCAACCATGATTGAATGGTGGAGTGGACTCGATGGGCCGAATGGCCTTACTTCCGCTCCTATGTCTTATGGTCTTATGGTCTTATCTTTGGAGTGTGGGAGGAAACTGGAGCACTCGGAGGAAACACACACAGACATAGGGAGAACATGCAAACTCCACACGGACAGTGATCTAAGGCCGGAATTGAACCTGGGACCCTGGCGCTGTGAGGCAGCAGTGCTAACCACTGTGCCACCCCTTTTATTATTATGTAATGATAGGTATTATCCTATTATCATTAATTAGACATAGTGTTAAGCTTACAGTACCCTCTAAATGGACCCCTTTGGAGTCTTGGGCTCACTTTAAAGTTTTTAATATATAATAAATGAGTTCAAATCAAGTACATCAATGAAGGAACAATGTACAATGTCTAAAATCAGAGATTGAGTAACAGTGAGGCAGAGGAAAGTAGGAATGTATAGAGACATGAGGGAGGAGCTGGCCAGAGTTGATCGGAAAGAGAACTTAGCAGGGAAGACAGTGGAACAGCAATTGCGGGAGTTTTTGAGAGTTATTCGGGAGGCACAACAGAAATTCATCCCAAGGAGGAGGAAACATGCTAAGGGGAGGACGAGGCATCCATGGCTGACAAGGGAAGTCAAGGACAGCATAAAAGCAAAATAAAAAGCATACAAAGTTGCAAGGATTAGTGGGAAGCCTTTAAAAGTGAGCAGAGGACAACTAAAAAAGTAATAAGGGGGGAGAAGGTGAAATATGAGTGTAAGCTAGCTAGTAATATAAAAGAAGATAGGAAGAGTTTTTTTCAATATATAAAAGGTAAGAGAGAGGCAAAAATAGCCATTGGACCACTGGAAAATGAGTCTGAAGAAATAATAATAGGAAACAAAGCAATAGCAGAGGAACTGAATAGTTACTTTGCATCAATCTTCATGGTGGAAGACACCAGTGGGATGCCAGAGCTCCAGGAGAGTCAGAGGGCACAGGTGAGTATAGTGGCCACCGCTAAGGAGAAGGTTCTGGGGAAACTGAAAGGTCTGAAAGTGGTTCAGAGTTCTAAAAGAGATAGCTGAGGAAATTGTGGAGGCAATGATGGTGATCTTTCAGGAATCGCTGGAGGCAGGGAGGGTACCAGAGGACTGGAAAGTAGCTAATGTAACACCGCTGTTTAAGAAGGGAGGGAGGCAGCAGACGGGAAATTATAGGCCAGTTAGCCTGACTTGGCAAGATTTTAGAGTCCATTATTAAAGATGAGATTGCAGAGTACTTGGAAGTGCATGATAAAGTAGGACTGAGTCAGCATGACTTTGTCAAGGGGAGGTCATGTCTGACAGATCTGTTAGAGTTCTTTGAGGAGATAACAAGGAAGTTAGATAAAGGAGAACCAGTGATTTATTTAGATTTCCAGAAGGCCTTTGACAAGGTGCCGCATAGGAGACTGTTAAATAAGTTAAGCGCCCATGGTGTTAAGGGTAAGATCCTGGCATAGGTAGAGGATTGGCTGACTGGCAGAAGGCAGAGAGTGGGGATAAAGAGGTCTTTTTCAGGATGGCAGCCGGTGACTAGTGGTGTGTCTCAGGGGGTCAGTGTTAGGACCACAACTTTTCACAATATACATTAACGATTTGGAGGAAGGAACTGAAGGCACTGTTGCTAAGTTTGCAGATGATACAAAGATATGTAGAGGGACAGGTAGTATTGAGGAAGCAGGGGGGCTGCAAAGGGACTTGGACAGGTTAGGAGAGTGGGCAAAGAAGTGGCAGATGGAATACAATGTGGAAAAGTGTGAGGTTATGCATTTTGGAAGGAGGAATGGAAGCATAGACTATTTTCTAAATGGGAAAATGCTTAGGAAATCAGAAACACAAAGGGAATCATTGTTCAAGATTCTCTTAAGGTTAACGTGCAGGTTCAGTTGGCAGTTAGGAAGACAAATGCAATGTTAGCGTTCATGCTGAGAGGGCTAGAATACAAGAACAGGGATGTACTTCTGAGGCTGTATAAGGCTCTGGTCTGACACTGACCCCTGAGACACACCACTAGTCACCGGCTGCCATCCTGAAAAAGACCTCTTTATCCCCACTCTCTGCCTTCTGCCAGTCAGCCAATCCTCTACCCATGCCAGGATCTTACCCTTCACACCATGGGCGCTTAACTTATTTAACAGTCTCCTATGCGGCACCTTGTCAAAGGCCTTCTGGAAATCTAAATAAATCACTGGTTCTCCTTTATCTAACTTCCTTGGAATATTGTGAGCAGTTTTGGTCTCCATATCTAAGGAAGGATGTGCTGGCCTTGGAAAGGGTCCAGAGGAGGTTCACAAGAATGATCCCTGGAATGAAGAACTTGTCGTATGAGGAACGGTTGAGGACTGTGGGTCTGTACTCGTTGGAGTTTAGAAGGATGAGGGGGATCTTATTGAAACTTACAGGATGCTGTGAGGCCTGGATAGAGTGGATGTGGAGAGGATGTTTCCACTAGTAGGAAAAACTAGAACCAGAGGGCACAACCTCAGGCTAAAGGGACGATCCATTAAAACAGAGATGAGGAGGAATTTCTTCAGCCAGAGGGTGGTGAATCTGTGGAACTCTTTGCTGCAGAAGGCTGTGGAGGCCAGGTCATTGAGTGTCTTTAAGACAGAGATAGATAGGTTCTTCATTAATAAGGGGGTCAGGAGTTATGGGGGAAAGGCAGGAGAATGGGAATGAGAAAAATATCAGCCATGATTGAATGGCGGAGCAGACTCGATGGGCCAAGTGGCCTAATTCTGCTCCTATGTCTTATGGTCTTATGGAGTGGTCAGACAGAAAGAATAAAAGCAAGAAGCTGACATTAAGAAACAGTGGGAATAAGAAAAGTTTATGGAAGACATACAGTGTGAGAAAACAATATGAAAATAGATAGAGGGACATAAAAAATTAAGTGTGGTAAAGAATTGTTGAAACTCTAATGACTTCCATAGCTGTGGACAAGAAAGGGTTGAGGCCAGAGGCTGGATTTTCCCTCTGGGAGGGTGAGAAATAGGGGCCACAATTTTCTGACCATGTTGCGCCTGGTGCAGATCGTGCTAATCCAGGAAAATAGCATATGGGCGTTTGGCCTGGCGCCAAACAGTTTGCAATCTTCCCGATCCCTTTCTGCTGGCACAAACCAGATCTCACCCAGAAAGGGCATGAGGCTGATTAGCATGAGATTGATTTTGACTTCCTGCTGTCTTGGCAAAGCAGCCAGCATAATCAAAGACCCCACACACCCTGCACGTTCTCTCTTCCACCTTTACCTGGCGGGAAAAAGATATAAATGTCTGAGATCACGGACCAACCGACTCAAGAACAGCTTCTTCCCTGCTGCCATCAGACTTTTGAATGGACCTACCTCGCACTAAGTTGATCTTTCTCCACACCCTAGCTATGATTGTAGCCCTACATTCTGCACTCTCTCCTTTCCTTCTCTATTTCCAGTATGCTTTGTCTGGTCCTCTGTCCCAAGAGAACCGGGCAAGAAACAATACTTTTCACTGTAACCCAATACATATTACAATAATAAATCAAATCAAAAATCAATCTCAATAGTGAGTTTGGAATGCGATCATCCCTGCTTCCGGAATCTTCCCATGCCCCCCCACCCTCCCCATCACAAGTGGGAAGTCACATGGCTGCAAATCACTAATGGGACTTGAAATGTGTACCAAGCGACATGGATTACAAGGGCGAACAAGGAGGCCAGTACTGCTTAGCATTAACCTCCAGGGTGCAGAAGGATAAGTCAGCCGCTTTGATTTGATTTATTATTGTCACA
The DNA here is from genome assembly GCF_964213995.1 of Mustelus asterias. Taxonomy (NCBI): domain Eukaryota; kingdom Metazoa; phylum Chordata; class Chondrichthyes; order Carcharhiniformes; family Triakidae; genus Mustelus; species Mustelus asterias. The sequence goes on from NC_135805.1 coordinate 138,130,990, forward strand.
TGTATTAACATACAGTGAAAAGTGTTGTTTCCTGCGCGTTTAACAGACAAAACATACCGTTCATAGAGAGGGAAATGAGAGAGTGCAGAATGTAGTGTTACAGTCTTAGCTAGGGTATAGAGAAAGATCAAATTAATGTAAGGAAAGTCCATTCAAAAGTCTGACGGCAGCAGGGAAGAAGCTATTCTTGAGTCGGTTGGTACGTGACCTCAGACTTTTGTATCTTTTTCCCGAAGGAAGAAGCTGGAAGAGAGAATGTTCAGGGTGCATGGGCTCTTTAATTATGTTGATTATGTTGGTTGCTTTGCCGAGGCAGTGGGAAGTATAGACAGAGTCAATGGATGGGAGGCTGGTTTACATGATGGATTGAGCTACATTCATGACTTTTTGTAGTTCCTTGAGGTCTTGGGCAGAGCAGGAGCCATGCCAAGCTGTGATACAACCAGAAAGAATGCTTTCTATGGTGCATCTGTAAACGTTGGTGAGAGTCGTAGCTGACATGCCAAATTTCTGAGAAATTGGAGGCGTTGGTGGGCTTTCTTAACTATAGTGTCGGCATGGGGGGAACGAGGACAGGTTGTTGGTGATCTGGACACCTAAAAACTTGAAGCTCTTGACCCTATCTACTTTGTCCCCATTGATGTAGACATCAATGTTCTCCTTTACGCTTCCTGAAGTCAATGACAATTGCCTTTGTTTTGTTGACATTGAGAGAGAAATTATTGTTGCTGCACCAGTTCACCAGATTCCCTATCTCATTCCTGTACTCTGTCTTGTCATTGTTTGAGATCCGACCCACTACGGTGGTGTCGTCAGCAAACTTGAAAATCGAATTGGAGGGGAATTTGGCCGCAGTCTTAGGTGTATAAGGAGTATAGTAGGGGGCTGAGAACACAGCCTTGTGGAGCACCGGTGTTGAGGATGATCGTGGATCACCGCTGCTGTGGTGCAAGGTTGGGTGGATGGTGGGGGAGGGCTTGGCAAGACTAGAGATCCGCAGGTCGGGTCCACCACTGGTTTGGGGCACATGTGGCGATTATTCTCACTGGCTGCTGAGAGGCCCTTGAGGGACTGCTTATGATGGCACTTGTAAAACTCACTAATGTGCCCTCCACAACCTAGCGCAGCAGCGGGGCAACATTCTGGAGGTGGACCATGTGTATTCCTCTGAGGATGAGGGAATGGAGGAACAGCTTGAAGAGGACCCAGAGGATGGAGGACAGACGGTCCAGCATGTCAGGAGAACCAGGGGGGCCCTCATTGCTGCCAGATGCTCCGATTAGGAGACGTGGAGTCCTTCAGCTCCAGCCCAGCAACCACCCCCCGTCCCCCTCCTCCTCCCCCCGCTGCCTCTTCCGACGAGAACCTATTTCCCTTCCAAGAACCTTGTTTACCCTGCCCACCCTTTCAAGGATCCTGTCCACCCTACCAAAACCCTTGCCTACCCTTTCAGAATCCTTGTCCAGACCCCCCAGAGTAGCACTTCCAACTTCCCCCCTCCAAAGGTCTCACTGACATCACACCAAGGTGATGGGACTGGTTGGCTGTGTCGGTGATTGACTTGTCAGGGTGGAAGGGTGATGGCGGCTCGCTGTGAGGCAAGCTGTGGCGCTGCTCTGGTGCTGCCTAAGTCTGACTCCTACCTGTCTTCTGGGCTCATGTTTGAGTGAGGCCCTGGGATGACCTCCAGTGCTTCATCCTTCCATGGGCCTCTAGGATACTCCATGGGACAGAGGAACAGATGGAGTGAGTTCCAGAAACCTGTGTGTTACCTGGCACTATCAGTCCTGGAGGCCCAGCATTGCCTGCATCATTGTGTGAGAGCCCTCAGCAGTAGAACACTGCATCTGGAACAGTTCTGGACCCCCTGTGCAATTGCCCTCTGTGACTGGACCATGCTCTCGAAGCCCATAGCCATGGCCCTCTGTGTCTAAAGCATGCTCCCAAAGTCCTCAGCCATGGTCCTCAGACTCAGCCACGTCTTGGACTCTGCCACCCATGGCTACAAATGCCTGCCCCAGGCTTTCCAAAGCAGTTGCTACCCTTTCAGTGTTAGCCTGGGTGCCATGCAATGCCGGCACCATCCCTTCCACCTGAAGGCTGTGGAACTCCTCCAAGCTGCCTTGCAGTTGCCGGAATGTTGCTAACACCCCCTCCTGCAATCCTCAGCTCTGCCTCTGCGTTTCCAGCAGGCCTGGGAGAACTTCTTCCAGTGGCCCCACACCTGGTTGGGGACCAACTGTTTCCTGGGATCCATCAGACCTCCACCTGCCCAATCCCTTGGACGTTCCCGCCTCCACCTGAGGTGCATTAGCAGCTGTGTGGTGCTCACCAGATAGTGACCCCAAAACCTGTCTGCTAATTCCACCTACCGAGGTGTGTGTTTCTGCACTCGTGGATAGCACAGGTGATGTCTGTGATGCCTGGTCAGTGATTTCCTCAGAGCTTTCCACTGAGGTCCAGGAGAGGAGGTGTTTTTTGGAACACAGTTTGGGACTTTGAGCAAGGTTACAACAAAGTAACTATTTTAGTTACATTATAAACACCCTTATTATTCTCAACCCACCCAACCTTTGCTTAAGAAGCATGGTCAATTTTGATTATGTTTCGAAGTAAACACAAATCTTGACTTTGGTCAGCTGAATGGTTGACATGTACAGAAACTTACTGCTATGCTAATGTTTTCAAAGTAAGTGAATGATAAATTTGCAGAAGTGAAATTCCTGTATTCCTAACAGAGAATGCACAGTATCTGCTGCCCTTGTCCTGCTATGGTAGCAGTTGCAGGTTTAGAAGGTACTGTTGAAAGAGGCTTCGTGAGTTGCTGCAGTGCATCTTATAGATGTACACCCTGCTGCCATCGTTGAGTGTAGTGCGGGGAGTGAATGATGAAGGTGGTGGATGCCAATCAAATGGCATACTTTCTGGTTGTGGGATCGCTTAGCTCTGTCTATCGCATGCTGCTTCTGCTGTTTGGTATGCAAGTAGTTCTGTGTTGTAGTTTCAGCAGATTGACACCTCATTTATAAGTATGTCAGGTACTGCTCCTGCACTCATAGAAATCACAGAATCCCTACAGCACAGAAGGAGGCCATTCAGCCCATCAACCACAATCCCATCCAGGTGCTATCCCCGTAAATCCACACATTTACCCTGCTAGTCCCCCTGACACTAAGGGGCAATTTAGCATGGCCAATCAACCTAACCTGCTCATCTTTGGACTGTGGGAGGAAACCAGAGTGCCCAGAGAAAACCCACACAGACACGGGGAGAACGTGAAAACTCCACAGTCACCCAAGGCCAGAATTGAACCCGGGTCCCTGGCTCTATGAGGCAGCAGTGCTAACCACTGTGCCGCCCCTCATTGCACCAGGATTGATTTCCCCCCCAATTTGAAGGTAATGGCGGAGTGGGGAATACGCCAGACCACAAAGTTACACATTATACTTGTATACAATTCTACTGTTGCTGATGATCCACAGCACCTCAAGTATGCCCAGTTTTGAATTTCGAGATCTGTTTGAAATCTATCCCACTTAGCATGATGGTAGTGCCACATAACACAATGGAGGATACCCTTGATGTAAAGACAAGACTTAATCTCCACAAGGACTCTGTTGTGGTCACTCCCAACTGCGACAGGTAGATTGGTGAGGATGAAGTCAAGTAGGTTTTTCCCTCTTGTTGGTTCCCTCACAACCTGCTACATACCCAGTCTAGCAGCTATCTTCTTTAGGACATGCCAGCTCAATCAGTAGTAATGTTACCAAGCCACTCTTCGTGAGGACATTCTATCCCCTTGTCATCCTCAGCGCTCCTTCCAAGTGGTGTTCAAGATGGAGGAGTGCCAATTCATCAGCTATGGGAAGCAGTGGGTGGTAACCAGCAGGAATTTTTAAAAATTATTTCACAGGACGTGGGCATCACTGGCTGGGCCAGCACTTTTATTAACCATTGCTAATTTCTGTTCAGTTGATGGTGGTGGGCCACCGACTTGACCACTGCAGACCATGTGGTGTAGGTACATCCACAGTGCTGTTGGGGAGGTAGTTCCAGGATTTTGACCTAGCATCAGTGAAGGAATGGTGATATGATTCCAAGTCAGGATGGTGTGTGACTTGATGTTGTTCCCATTCTTCTGCTACCCTTGTTCTTCTAGGTGGTAGGGGTCACAAATTTGGAACATGCTGTTGAAGGAGCCTTGGTGAGTTGCTATAGTGCACCTTGTAGGTGGTACACACTGCTGCCAGTGTACATCAGTGGTGGACAGAGTGAATGTTGAAGGTGATAGTTGAGGTGTCAATCAAGAACGTTGCTTGAATATTATTGGATCCAGGCAAGTGCTCCTGACAGGCTTTAAGGAATCAGGTGGAGAGTTACTATTTACATAATTCCCAGTCTCTGACTTTTCCTTGCCCATGTTTGTCCTTATGACATGACACTTCATGGGGTTCAGAGTCCATGTTGAGGACTCCCAGGGCAACTCCCGCCCAACTGTACACCACTCTGCCACCACCTCTGGTGGGTCTGTCCTATCGATGGTTCAGGGATGTTGAGAGTGGTGTCTAGGACATTGCTGTCAGGTATCATTCTGTGAGTATGTCAGATTGTTGCTTGACTAGTCTGTGGGACAGCTGTATCAATTTTGGCACAGATGTTTGTAAGCAGGATTTTGCAGGGTCGATAATGCCATTGTTGTTTCTGGTGCCTAGGTCGATGCTAGGTGGTCCATCAGGGTTAGATCTTATAGCAATTTAATACAACTGAGTGGCCTGCTTGTCATGTAATAATCAACCACATTGCTATGGATCTGGAGTCACATATAGGCTGGACCAGGTATGCATGGCAGATTTCCTTCCCTGAAGGATATTAGAGGATTTTTATGACAATCGTTTTGTATTAAACTAGCTTTTAATTCGAGGTTTAATTAATTGAACTGGCAAAATGGCTGGCATGGTAGGATTGGAACCCATATCCCCAGAGCCTGGGTCTTTGGATTACTAGTCCAGTGACATTACCACTTCACCACTCACAACAGTACCTGAGAAAATTATGGATGTCTGGTCACAGTATTTGTTTTTATATATTTGCAAGATGAGGGCATCACTGGCTAGGTCAGCATTTATTGCCAGGTCTAATTGACTTTAAAGTAATGTGCTACTCTCTTGAACTTCTACAGTGCATGTGTTGAAGGTATTCCCACAGTGCAATTAGGAAATCGGTCAAAATCCTGAAATTCTAGCAACAATGATGGAACAGAGATATATTACTAAGTCAGGATGGTGTGCATTTTGGAGGGGCAAGGAGAGGGAACTTGGAGGTGGTGATGTCCCCATGCATCTGCACCAGCTGCCCTTGGCCTTCTAAGCAGTAGAGGTTGCAGGTTTGAAAAGTTCTGTCAAATTACTGCATTGGATCCCTGCCAAAATACAGCAGCAAAATACTCTTGAACACAAGAAATAGAAACAGGAGTAGGCCACCAGGCCCTTCAAGCCTGCCACACCATTCAATACGATCATGGCTGATCTTTGCTGGCCTCAACTCTTTTTCTGTGTCATTTCTCCAAAGCCCTCTATTTTTCAATCTATCAAATATTTACCCACCTCCATTGCAAGAATACTGGAAGAAGGAAAGCATTTGAAAGGAGGAGAGCATGATAGGATATCTCCTAAACACCATAATCATGACCATCTTAAAAAAAGACAAGACCCATTGCAGCAACAACAGAGGGGTAACTCTGCTATCCGCTACAGGGAAAGTAATTGCCAAAGGCCTTCTCAATTGCCTTCTCTCTGTAGCTGAAGAGCTCCTGCTGGAGTCACAATGTGGATTCTGTCCATTAAGAGGCAAACTGGACATGATCTTCACAGCAAGACAGGTCCTAGGAAAATGCAGAGAGCTGCAGCAATCTTTATTCATGGCCTTCTTTGACCTCATTTTCCAATGTTATTTCTGTCCTTTTTCTCTGCTTGCAGCAGAGCTTTGTCCCTGTCCTTCAACTTAGTTTCACAGTTAGCCAGGTCAGTCTCCAGCAAAGCCTTGGCTTGTTTCAGTTCTGTAATCATGCTAGTTGTGGTTTCATTATCTGCTCGAAGCTTGGAAAGCTCTACAACTTTACCTTCTATCGGAACCAGATGGCTTAGCGCTGCCACCTGATGTTGCAATTTGAATAATGCGACAGCCTTTTTAAAAAAAATCTACTTTTAAGCTCCTCTTTCCTCTTCAGCTCGTGCATTTCATTGCACTGACATGATCCGTGACCATCATGTGGTTTGGTTTTGTATCGTCTTTACCATTTTGTTGCTTTATTGGGGTTGTTCTATCCTTTTTAAGTCTGCATACTCTGCAACTTAAAAATTAAAATACTTTCAAAAGCTTTTAATATCTCATCAAAGCTGGTTGAGGATTTATCAATGCCTTGTATTAGGATTATTTCATCAGTAAGTTCATCAAAGACATATAAAATTATATTAACTCAGACTTCCTCTGATTTCCTCCCTAATCCCAATGTACTTATGCAATCTACAAAACTTCTCCACGATGCCCAATTTTGCACCTAGTTTGACCTTTGCATTAGCTTAAATCGGTCTGGTAGTTTTAATTTATCATCCATAGCTATTCTCCATAAGAGGGGAGTACAAGTTTTACTTTCGCTCTTCCAAGGTGGTGGTACTGTAACCATCCTGTCAATGCTCCTTCCCTGGTCTATCAGGCCTCGACAGGCTCCCATAATGATCGAGGGCCTGACTCTTCAAACCAGTCGACTCTTCATTAAGTCTTCAAAACAAGTCATTTGGGCCAAACAGCTCATTTGCAGCTCTGGCTGCTGTTTTTCTTTCTTCATCCATTCGCGCCCAGCCACCATGCGTTAGGCTGCTGACTTTGTAATAGCTACAGCATTCTATCAGCTGCACTGGTTAAACACTCAGTATGCTGTGCCTGATTAATGCTCTGAGACTTTTAAAGGTAGATCAACCTATTTTACAGAAATTTGCTCACCCTTCCAATTTGGCTAGGTTCTCTGACTCTACATTGGATCAGATTTGACTTTTCCTCTGCATAGTGTGTTTTTTTCTGCCCTTCAGCGTTTTCCTTCTCTTTGAAATTTTGTTCAGCCATTTGTGATCGGGGTAGGTCCTTTGACTCTGCATTCCATCAGGTCTGGCGACTGAGCTTTTTAAGGCAATCTCCCTTTGGTTCAGGCGCACTTCAGTCAGGTCATGAGACGCAAGGTTGTGCATGAAACGCAAAAGCCTAGTCTGCAGGTGCAACAGGTGATCAAGAAGGCAAATGGGATGTTGGCCTATATCGCAAGGGGGATAGAATATAAAAGCAGAGATGTCTTGCTGCATCTGTACAGGGCATTGGTGAGGCCGCAGCTGGAATACTGTGTGCAGTATTGGTCCCCTTATTTGCGGAAGGATATATTGGCCTTGGAGGGAGTGCAGAGAAGGTTCACCAGGTTGATACCAGAAATGAGAGGTGTTGATTATGAGGAGAGACTGAACAGATTGGGTTTGTACTCATTGGAATTTAGAAGGCTGAGGGGGGATCTTATAGAGACCGATAAGATAATGGAGGGGCTGGATAGGGTAGAGGTGGAGAGATTCTTTCCACTTAGAAAGGAAGCTAGAACTAGAGGGCACAGCCTCAAAATAAAGGGGGGTCAGTTTAGGACAGAGTTGAGGAGGAACTTCTTCTCTCAGAGGGTGGTGAATCTCTGGAATTCTCTGCCCACTGAAGTGCTGGAGGCTACCTCGTTGAATATGTTTAAATCACGGATAGATGGATTCCTGATCGGTAAGGGAATTAGGGGTTATAGGGATCAGGCAGGTAAGTGGAACTGATCCACTTCAGATCAGCCATGATCTTATTGAATGGCGGGGCAGGCTCGGGGGGGCTAGATGGCCGACTCCTGCTCCTATTACTTATGTTCTTAGGTCAGGATTTCATCAGACTGGCACGATCTTTTAGGTACATCTGCTGCCGCCTCCAGCAATGAAAACAAAATACTGTGAATGTTGGAAATTTGAAATTAAAAAATTGAAAATGCTGAAAAAAAACCAGTTCAATTCCTGGCTTGGGTCACTGTCTGTGCAGAGTCTGCACGTTCTCCCCATGTCTGCGTGGGTTTCCTCCGGGTGCTCCCATTTCCTCCCACAGGCTGAAAGACGTGCTGGTTAGGTGCATTGGCCGTGCTAAATTCTCCCTCAGTGTACCCAAACAGGCGCTGGAGTGTGGCGACTAGGGAATTGTCACAGTAACTTCATTGTAGTGTGCATGTAAGCCTATTTATGACACTAATAAATAAACTAAACTTTTTAAGCTTGGCTTTGTTGTTTTGCACTCTGTTTTCGCCCAAATCGCGGTCCAGTTGAAGGATCTTCTGCCCCTCGGTCCGTGCCAGGCTTGTGAGGCGGCGGTTGGCCGGAGGCAGGGTCCGGAGGAGGGGGGGGGTGGGTGGGAGATAAACACCAGCTCACAGCTCGAGCGCCCAACGGCCGCTGCCGCGTGAGCGGGAGCCCGGGTCACGTGGGCCCCGCCCCCCGCGCGGTGGCGGCTGGGAATGGCCAGCGCGCGCTCCTTTCCCCCAGCACAAGGGCGCGCGCGCGTTCGGGCAGGTTGTCGGGAGAAGGAGCGCAGCGCGCGAGCAGCAGGAGGGCCGCTCGGCCCCACAGTCCCGTCCTCTCTTGACTTCACCCCACCACTGGTGAGTGGACACTGTGCGGGCAGGGAGGTGGGCATGGAGGGGGGAGGGAACCGCTGGGCGGGATTATACCCAGCTGCATAGCTTCCAGATTCGGAGGGCAGCTGCAGCCACTGCCACCGGCCCAGATCAGGCCCGGCTCACTCGCTGCTGCACATCCCGGGGCTGAGCTCATCTGTGAGGGGTCAGGAGGAGCCCGGGCCCGGCGCTGATGGTGTTCTCCAGAAAAATAATGTCCCAGATATTCCTTTCTCTTCTCCCACACCCCCTCACTCCTCGTCCCCCTTCCCCACCCACACACCCCCCCACTCCTCGTCCCCCGTCTCCCCCCCGACTCCTCGTCCCCCTCCCCCCCCCACTCCTCGTCCCCCTCCCCCCCCCACTCCTCGTCCCCCTCCCCCCCACTCCTCGTCCCCCTCCCCCCCCCACTCCTCGTCCCCCTCCCCCCCCCACTCCTCGTCCCCCTCCCCCCCCCACTCCTCGTCCCCCTCCCCCCCCCACTCCTCGTCCCCCTCCCCCCCCCACTCCTCGTCCCCCTCCCCCCCCCACTCCTCGTCCCCCTCCCCCCCCCACTCCTCGTCCCCCTCCCCCCCCCCACTCCTCGTCCCCCTCCCCCCCCCCACTCCTCGTCCCCCTCCCCCCCCCCACTCCTCGTCCCCCTCCCCCCCCCACTCCTCGTCCCCCTCCCCCCCCCACTCCTCGTCCCCCTCCCCCCCCCACTCCTCGTCCCCCTCCCCCCCCCACTCCTCGTCCCCCTCCCCCCCCCCACTCCTCGTCCCCCTCCCCCCCCCACTCCTCGTCCCCCTCCCCCCCCCACTCCTCGTCCCCCTCCCCCCCCCACTCCTCGTCCCCCTCCCCCCCCCACTCCTCGTCCCCCTCCCCCCCCCACTCCTCGTCCCCCTCCCCCCCCCACTCCTCGTCCCCCTCCCCCCCCCACTCCTCGTCCCCCTCCCCCCCCCACTCCTCGTCCCCCTCCCCCCCCCACTCCTCGTCCCCCTCCCCCCCCACTCCTCGTCCCCCTCCCCCCCCCACTCCTCGTCCCCCTCCCCCCCCCACTCCTCGTCCCCCTCCCCCCCACTCCTCGTCCCCCTCCCCCCCCCACTCCTCGTCCCCCTCCCCCCCCACTCCTCGTCCCCCTCCCCCCCCACTCCTCGTCCCCCTCCCCCCCCACTCCTCGTCCCCCTCCCCCCCCACTCCTCGTCCCCCTCCCCCCCCACTCCTCGCCCCCTCCCCCCCCCACTCCTCGCCCCCTCCACTCCTCGCCCCCTCCCCCCCCACTCCTCGCCCCCTCCCCCCCCACTCCTCGCCCCCTCCCCCCCCACTCCTCGCCCCCTCCCCCCCCCACTCCTCGCCCCCTCCCCCCCCACTCCTCGCCCCCTCCCCCCCCCACTCCTCGCCCCCTCCCCCCCCCACTCCTCGCCCCCTCCCCCCCCACTCCTCGCCCCCTCCCCCCCCCACTCCTCGCCCCCTCCCCCCCCCACTCCTCGCCCCCTCCCCCCCCCACTCCTCGCCCCCTCCCCCCCCCACTCCTCGCCCCCTCCCCCCCCCACTCCTCGCCCCCTCCCCCCCCACTCCTCGCCCCCTCCCCCCCCCACTCCTCGCCCCCTCCCCCCCCCACTCCTCGCCCCCTCCCCCCCCCACTCCTCGCCCCCTCCCCCCCCCACTCCTCGCCCCCTCCCCCCCCACTCCTCGCCCTCCCCCCCCCCACTCCTCGCCCCCTCCCCCCCCCACTCCTCGCCCCCTCCCCCCCCCACTCCTCGCCCCCTCCCCCCCCCACTCCTCGCCCCCTCCCCCCCCCACTCCTCGCCCCCTCCCCCCCCCACTCCTCGCCCCCTCCCCCCCCCACTCCTCGCCCCCTCCCCCCCCCCCACTCCTCGCCCCCTCCCCCCCCCACTCCTCGCCCCCCCCCCCCCCACTCCTCGCCCCCCTCCCCCCCCACTCCTCGCCCCCTCCCCCCCCCACTCCTCGCCCCCCTCCCCCCCCACTCCTCGCCCCCCTCCCCCCCCACTCCTCGCCCCCCTCCCCCCCACTCCTCGCCCCCCTCCCCCCCCACTCCTCGCCCCCCTCCCCCCCACTCCTCGCCCCCCTCCCCCCCCACTCCTCGCCCCCCTCCCCCCCCACTCCTCGCCCCCCTCCCCCCCCACTCCTCGCCCCCCTCCCCCCCCACTCCTCGCCCCCCTCCCCCCCCACTCCTCGCCCCCCTCCCCCCCCACTCCTCGCCCCCCTCCCCCCCCACTCCTCGCCCCCCTCCCCCCCCACTCCTCGTCCCCCTCCCCCCCCACTCCTCGTCCCCCTCCCCCCCCACTCCTCGTCCCCCTCCCCCCCCACTCCTCGTCCCCCTCCCCCCCCACTCCTCGTCCCCCTCCCCCCCCACTCCTCGTCCCCCTCCCCCCCCACTCCTCGTCCCCCTCCCCCCCCACTCCTCGTCCCCCTCCCCCCCCACTCCTCGTCCCCCTCCCCCCCCACTCCTCGTCCCCCTCCCCCCCCACTCCTCGTCCCCCTCCCCCCCCACTCCTCGTCCCCCTCCCCCCCCACTCCTCGTCCCCCTCCCCCCCCACTCCTCGTCCCCCTCCCCCCCCACTCCTCGTCCCCCTCCCCCCCCACTCCTCGTCCCCCTCCCCCCCCACTCCTCGTCCCCCTCCCCCCCACTCCTCGTCCCCCTCCCCCCCCACTCCTCGTCCCCCTCCCCCCCCACTCCTCGTCCCCCTCCCCCCCCACTCCTCGTCCCCCTCCCCCCCCACTCCTCGTCCCCCTCCCCCCCCACTCCTCGTCCCCCTCCCCCCCCACTCCTCGTCCCCCTCCCCCCCCACTCCTCGTCCCCCTCCCCCCCCACTCCTCGTCCCCCTCCCCCCCACTCCTCGTCCCCCTCCCCCCCCACTCCTCGTCCCCCTCCCCCCCCACTCCTCGTCCCCCTCCCCCCCCACTCCTCGTCCCCCTCCCCCCCCACTCCTCGTCCCCCTCCCCCCCCACTCCTCGTCCCCCTCCCCCCCCACTCCTCGTCCCCCTCCCCCCCCACTCCTCGTCCCCCTCCCCCCCCACTCCTCGTCCCCCTCCCCCCCCACTCCTCGTCCCCCTCCCCCCCCACTCCTCGTCCCCCTCCCCCCCCACTCCTCGTCCCCCTCCCCCCCCACTCCTCGTCCCCCTCCCCCCCACTCCTCGTCCCCCTCCCCCCCACTCCTCGTCCCCCTCCCCCCCCACTCCTCGTCCCCCTCCCCCCCCACTCCTCGTCCCCCTCCCCCCCCACTCCTCGTCCCCCTCCCCCCCCACTCCTCGTCCCCCTCCCCCCCCACTCCTCGTCCCCCTCCCCCCCCACTCCTCGTCCCCCTCCCCCCCACTCCTCGTCCCCCTCCCCCCCCACTCCTCGTCCCCCTCCCCCCCCACTCCTCGTCCCCCTCCCCCCCACTCCTCGTCCCCCTCCCCCCCCACTCCTCGTCCCCCTCCCCCCCACTCCTCGTCCCCCTCCCCCCCCACTCCTCGTCCCCCTCCCCCCCCACTCCTCGTCCCCCTCCCCCCCCACTCCTCGTCCCCCTCCCCCCCCACTCCTCGTCCCCCTCCCCCCCCACTCCTCGTCCCCCTCCCCCCCCACTCCTCGTCCCCCTCCCCCCCCACTCCTCGTCCCCCTCCCCCCCCACTCCTCGTCCCCCTCCCCCCCCACTCCTCGTCCCCCTCCCCCCCCACTCCTCGTCCCCCTCCCCCCCCACTCCTCGTCCCCCTCCCCCCCCCACTCCTCGTCCCCCTCCCCCCCCACTCCTCGTCCCCCTCCCCCCCCACTCCTCGTCCCCCTCCCCCCCCACTCCTCGTCCCCCTCCCCCCCCACTCCTCGTCCCCCTCCCCCCCACTCCTCGTCCCCCTCCCCCCCCACTCCTCGTCCCCCTCCCCCCCACTCCTCGTCCCCCTCCCCCCCCACTCCTCGTCCCCCTCCCCCCCACTCCTCGTCCCCCTCCCCCCCCACTCCTCGTCCCCCTCCCCCCCCACTCCTCGTCCCCCTCCCCCCCCACTCCTCGTCCCCCTCCCCCCCCACTCCTCGTCCCCCTCCCCCCCCACTCCTCGTCCCCCATCCCCCCCCACTCCTCGTCCCCCTCCCCCCCCACTCCTCGTCCCCCTCCCCCCCCACTCCTCGTCCCCCTCCCCCCCCACTCCTCGTCCCCCTCCCCCCCCACTCCTCGTCCCCCTCCCCCCCCACTCCTCGTCCCCCTCCCCCCCCACTCCTCGTCCCCCTCCGCCCCCACTCCTCGTCCCCCTCCGCCCCCACTCCTCGTCCCCCTCCGCCCCCACTCCTCGTCCCCCTCCCCCCCCACTCCTCGTCCCCCTCCCCCCCCACTCCTCGTCCCCCTCCCCCCCCACTCCTCGTCCCCCTCCCCCCCCACTCCTCGTCCCCCTCCCCCCCACTCCTCGTCCCCCTCCCCCCCCACTCCTCGTCCCCCTCCCCCCCCACTCCTCGTCCCCCTCCCCCCCCACTCCTCGTCCCCCTCCCCCCCCACTCCTCGTCCCCCTCCCCCCCCCACTCCTCGTCCCCCTCCCCCCCCACTCCTCGTCCCCCTCCCCCCCCACTCCTCGTCCCCCTCCCCCCCACTCCTCGTCCCCCTCCCCCCCCACTCCTCGTCCCCCTCCCCCCCCACTCCTCGTCCCCCTCCCCCCCCACTCCTCGTCCCCCTCCCCCCCACTCCTCGTCCCCCTCCCCCCCCACTCCTCGTCCCCCTCCCCCCCCACTCCTCGTCCCCCTCCCCCCCCACTCCTCGTCCCCCTCCCCCCCACTCCTCGTCCCCCTCCCCCCCCACTCCTCGTCCCCCTCCCCCCCCACTCCTCGTCCCCCTCCCCCCCCACTCCTCGTCCCCCTCCCCCCCCCACTCCTCGTCCCCCTCCCCCCCCACTCCTCGTCCCCCTCCCCCACACCCCCCCACTCCTCGTCCCCTGTTTCCCCCCCACTCCTTGTCCCCTGTGTCTCCCCCCACTCCTCGTCCCCTGTCTCCCCCCCCACTCCTCGTCCCCTGTCTCCCCCCCCACTCCTCGTCCCCTGTCTCCCCCCCCACTCCTCGTCCCCTGTCTCCCCCCCCACTCCTCGTCCCCTGTCTCCCCCCCCCACTCCTCGTCCCCTGTCTCCTCCCCACCCCCCCCAACTCCTTTTCCCCCATCTCCCACCCACCCCCACCATTCCTCTTCCCCCGTCTCCCGCCCATCCCCCCCACTCCTTGTCCCCTGTCTCCCACCCACCCCCACCATTCCTCGTCCTCCATCTCCCACCCACCCTCCTTGGGGTTGGGGTGGGAGACGGGGACGAGGAGCAGTGGGGGGTGGGGTGGGGGACGAGGAGCAGTGTGGGGGGGGGTGGCGGACGAGGAGCAGTGTGGGGGGGTGGGGGACGAGGAGCAGTGTGGGGGGGGTGGGGGACGAGGAGCAGTGTGGGGGGGTGGGGGACGAGGAGCAGTGTGGGGGGGGTGGGGGACGAGGAGCAGTGTGGGGGGGGTGGGGGACGAGGAGCAGTGTGGGGGGGTGGGGGACGAGGAGCAGGGTGGGGGACGAGGAGCAGTGTGGGGGGGTTGGGGGACGAGGAGCAGTGTGGGGGGGTTGGGGGACGAGGAGCAGTGTGGGGGGGGTGGGGGACGAGGAGCAGTGTGGGGGGGGTGGGGGACGAGGAGCAGTGTGGGGGGGGTGGGGGACGAGGAGCAGTGTGGGGGGGGTGGGGGACGAGGAGCAGTGTGGGGGGGGTGGGGGACGAGGAGTAGTGTGGGGGGGTGGGGGACGAGGAGCAGTGTGGGGGGGGTGGGGGACGAGGAGCAGTGTGGGGGGGGTGGGGGACGAGGAGCAGTGTGGGGGGGGTGGGGGACGAGGAGCAGTGTGGGGGGGGTGGGGGACGAGGAGCAGTGTGGGGGGGGTGGGGGACGAGGAGCAGTGTGGGGGGGGTGGGGGACGAGGAGCAGTGTGGGGGGGTGGGGGACGAGGAGCAGTGTGGGGGGGGTGGGGGACGAGGAGCAGTGTGGGGGGGTGGGGGACGAGGAGCAGTGTGGGGGGGGTGGGGGACGAGGAGCAGTGTGGGGGGGGTGGGGGACGAGGAGCAGTGTGGGGGGGGTGGGGGACGAGGAGCAGTGTGGGGGGGGTGGGGGAGACGAGGAGCAGTGTGGGGGGGGTGGGGGAGACGGGGACGAGGAGCAGTGGGGGGGGTGGGGAGACGGGGACGAGGAGCAGTGGGGGGGGTGGGAGACGGGGACGAGGAGCAGTGGGGGGGACGAGGAGTGGGAGGTTGGGTGGGAGTGGAGGGGTGGGTGGGAGTGGAGGGGTGGGTGGGAGAGGGGGAAGAGGAGTGGCGGGGTTGGGGTGCGAGACGGGGACGAGGAGTGGGGGGGTTGGGGTGGGAGACGGGGACGAGGAGTGGGGGGGTTGGGGTGTGAGACGGGGACGAGGAGTGGGGGGGTTGGGGTGGGAGACGGGGACAAGGAGTGGGGGGGTTGGGGTGGGAGACTGGGATGAGGAGTGGGGTGTGGGAATTCGGGGATGAGGAGCAGTGGGGGGGCGGGAGACGGGGACGAGGAGCAGTGAGGGGGGCGGGGGACGAGGAGCAGTGGGGGGGGCGGGGGACGAGGAGCAGTGGGGGGGGGGCGGGGGACGAGGAGCAGTGGGGGGGGCGGGGGCGGGGACGAGGAGCAGTGGGGGTGGGAGATGGGGACGAGGAGTGGGGGTCGGGGGCAAGGAGTGGGAGGGTGGGGGATGGGAACGAGGAGTGGGGGGGCATGGTGGGAGACTAACCCTCAATTTCCATTCCATTCTCAGATTCTGAATCCTTAGTGTAACTCTTTTGATGTGCAGATGCTGGTTGATTGAAGAGCGCAGTGATGAACTACTGCCGAAATTGCTTTCGAATTAAGTCTTGATTTTTGAGGTGACCAAGAAAGCTGATCATTTCCATCCTGTGGGTCTCAACAACACGCTCAAGCCATGGATCAGTCAAACAATGGCTTGCCTCCCTATGCACAAGGGTTATCATCGCCAACAGTAAGTTCACTGCAACTTGCTGACACCTCTCCTGCACTACAAAGTTTGTAGCAAGTGACACCCCAAGAAGTTGAGGGGAGGTGTCTGCAATAACTTTAAGGAAATTTGACGCTGAAACGATGTGGCAGTGATATTTAGGAGTGTGACGGAAGGGGCTGTCACTGGTGAACAGGAGTAGGAGTGCATATATGGTAGATTAGAGTCAGAAGTGGGTGGTGCATTTGTAATGTAAGCCTGGTGGAAATTGTAGGACCACAGTGGATGAATTTAAGGATGAGGACAAACACTTTGGAGCATTGCAAGGACAGGGATGCTGGTTATTTGGGGTAAGATGCTGGTGATAAGGTACCCAATTACTTTGTGTAAGACCAGTGGGTAGAGCATGCAAGATATTAAGTGTGAAAATGTTGTTGACATTGTATGTTATTACATTGCCTGTAGGTTTAAATCTCACCTCTGGATTGGGTCATGTACCTAAATTGCATGTTATTGGGTACTGTAATTAAGCAATGGTTAGTGGATTGGCTCCTCTCAGAAATTTCTCCCTTCTAACGTGATGCTTTGGATTTGCTGGTGTAACAGTATACTGTGGCAATAAGATGGAGTTTGAGCCTTAAATTACAAAAAAGCACCAGAAAAGCTTGGGTCTGTCAGCATTTGCGATGAGAGAAACAGGGTTAGCATTTCAAATCCATACGACGCTTTGGGTTGAGTTTTAAAGTAAAGTTAAAGTTTATTAGTTACAAATAGGCTTACATTAACACTGCAATGAAGTTACTGTGGAAAATCCCCAAGTCGTCACACTCCGGTGCCTGTTCGGGTACACTGAGGGAGGATTTGGCATGGCCAATGCACCTAATCAGCACGTCTTTCAGACTGTGGGAGGAAGCTGGAGCACCCAGAGGAAACCCATGCAGACTCCGCACAGACAGTGACCCAAGCCAGGAATTGAACTCGGGTCCTTGGCTCTGTGAGGCAGCAATGCTAACCACTGTGCCACCATGCCTCCCGCTTAACTGGTGTATTTATGAAGGCTGATTGATGTCCATGGGAGGCAACCTATTTATAACAAGTAGCAACAGATCAAGGATGGAGCTTTAGAATATACAAGAGTTGACCAGGAGAAACCATTGATTGAAATGAGTAGGAATGGAACAAGGAGAAGGTGACATGATGATGAATGAAGCAGAGTTAGAATTGTCCACTGTATTGAAGGTAGAGGATTGACTGTTGCACATGATACCATTCAGCACATTTAACTCAACATTTTATTTGTGCCTGAGAAAAAAAGGTGTATTATAAACCCCAATAATCATTTTATGATTTAATGTTTTAAGTTTCCTTTTGACTTTGTTTTTTATTTAGGCTGTTCCCCCTCCTTTTGGGGAGCTGCCCCTTTTAATTTGTCCCTAAGTTAATTTGAGTTCATTTATTAAGTTGGTACCTTAAAAGAGATGCACAGCTTCCCACAGCTTCAGGGATCTGGGTTCAATCTCAGCCTCGGGTCACTGTCTGTGTGGAGTTTGCACATTCTCCCCTGTGTCTGCATGGGTTTCCTCCCACAATCCAGAGATGTGTGGGTTAGGTTGATTGGCCATGCTAAATTACCCCTTCGTGTTAGAGGGACTAGCAGTGTAAATACATGAGGTTATGGGGATAGGGCCTGGGTGGAATTGTTGTCGGTGCAGGCTCGATGGGCTGAATTGCCTCCTGCATTGTCGGGATTCTATGATGCATTTTACCACTTCAGAGGGAAAGTTATTGTCTAGATTTTGCTTTGAGGATCATGGGAAAGAAGAGTTCCTTTGAAATGTTAAGTTGTATTTGTGCTGGATAATGTCAAAACCAAAGGATACCAAACCTTCCATTTACCCGTGCCTTTATCTGGGGTAAACGTATTCAGACTCATAATAGAATTCTTCATCAAATTAGTACTTGACTTGTACCAAGTGCATTTGTTCATTTTGTGAAGTAACATGGTAATTTTGGCAGGTGAAGACCTTTGATCCATCAACCTCTCCTTAGGTTATGCTATGATTTTAAGAACGAATAGCACTGCATTCTCTGGAACTGTAGAATTTGCAGTGTGAGGAAGCTGTTGAATTAATTTTGTCTGTGGTAGATCTTTTCTAGAAGAATCCAAAAGTGAATTATTTCTGCGCTCTCCCCATAACATTGTATTTTCATCCTAATGGAGACCAGCAGGCATGTGTTGGAATAGTCAAGCCTAGAGGCCACAAAGGCTTGGATGAGGGTTTCAGCAGATAACATGCAGAACAGACATGGAAAGTAATTTGCAATGGTAATTGAATCCATGACTCTTTCATTTAAATGGTTTCATCAGTCTTTTGTCAGAGTCAAATTAGCAAGAGTTACATACATACAATTCTACAGTGCAGAAGGAGGCTATTCGGCCCATAGAGTCTGCACCGACTCTGACAAAGCATCTTACCCTATTCCATAACTCCTTGTATTTACCCTGCTAATTCCCCTACACATATTGGCACACTGAGGGGCAATCGAGCATGGCTAATCCACCTAACCTGCACATCTTTGGACTGTGGGAAGAAACTGTAACACCCGGAGGAAACCCACACACACACACAGAAAAACGTGCAAGCTCCACACAGGTAGTGTAACACCCGGAGGAAACCCACACAGACACAGAAAAACGTGCAAGCTCCACACAGGTAGTGACCCAAGCCGGAATTCGAACCCAGGTCCCTGGAGCTGTGAGGCAGCAATGGTAGCCACTGTGCCACCATGCTGCCCGAGTTGTTTGAGCATAACTGATGCAGTGGTATTAAACAGAGCTGTCATCTTATTATTTAACTATAAACAACAGTGGACTATAATTGGTCACAACCAAGACCCTAGTTTGAGTTTTTGTTAGGCAAAGGGTTATAGAATCAGGGTAGGTGATAGTTAAGGTACATTCAGACATAATTGAATTGAATGATGGAACAGGGCTAAATGGCTGCCTCCTGTTCCTATGGTTTGACTGGGTAAGTCTAATTCTGTTTTTTTAACCTTGGATTCTCAGAGACTTCATGAATGCTTTGGAGATTACATTGCACAATTTTGACTACTTTGACTAGAATATTGACTTGAGTCACATTCTTTTTTTAAAATTAATGAATGTCCAGAAATTTCACTATAATTTTGAGGAATTCCATTCCTATCAATGTCTCAATCCGTCATAGCATTTAAGTGCATCTGCTATCTGTATATATGAGCTTACCTTTTTGCCAGATTAAGGAATTGAACTCAAAATGGCTTTGCTTTGAGACCCTCGTCTTTTCTGCTGGTTCTTGGTGTTCAGTCCTACTGTAATCTTCATCTAACTCCAGTATTGCCGTGCTAAATTTTATGCATTTTACTACAGCAGTACCTTTCATTTATATCAAATAAAATTTGACACCTAGCAACATGAGATATGATCAAAAATTTGGTCAAAGAGGTAGGTTTTAAGGAATGTATTTGAAACTGAGAGGCATAGAGGTTTAGGGAGGGAATTCCAGCCTTTACACCTAAAGGTGCAGCTGCCAATGGTGGAGTGATGAAATGTAGCACTGGAGGAGTTTAGAGAGGTAGGAAGTGATGAGACTATGGAGATTTAAATTTTAATATTTGGAAGTATACAATGTAAGTATGATTTCCAATTATTTTTTCTCTTCCTTCCAGGGTGCCATGACGCCAGGAGTGCCCATGTTCAGTCCCATGATGCCGTATGGCACTGGCCTGACTCCACAGCCCATTCAAAGCTCCAATAGCATCTCTCTGTTGGAAGAGCAGCAGAGGCAACAGCAGCAGGCAGCTCAGCAATCCACAACATCTCAATTAGCAACGCAGGTTACTTCCAGCCAGCCACCACAGCTGTTTCATTCACAGACAATGACTACAACTTCTTTACCAGGCATCACGTCGCATTACCCCTCACCAATGACTCCCATGACACCCGTAACACCTGCTACCCCTGCTTCTGAGAGTTCAGGAATTGTACCGCAGCTACAGTAAGTGCACTTTTAAGACATTTTTTGGAGGTACTTGGAATTATTTATTATGATAGTAGATATCATTTGTATGCTTACTGAGCCAGTTGCTATCATTAAGCATTCCCAGATAAAGACTATTGAAAATTAGTGGAACTTATACTGGGTAAACCATCACCACTGTCAGCTGGATGTGCTGTAATTTCAGTTTCTGAAAAATCCTTCAATCGCAATGCTGTGATCTTACCTGAAACAGCATAGGATGACTAGCACCAGAATTTGCAAAATGTACTGAACTGTGGTTATCATGGGCCCCTTGTAGGTTAGTTTCATGCAGAACAACCAAAACTGCTCATGGTTCTGTCTAAAATTGTAAGCACCAGAAATTGGAAGTAGAAAGCATTACTTGGTTGTTTTGAATTTTTTAAATGGAGACCCTGCTGGTACAGATTCTTGGACACAGCTACTTTGGCATGATTAGAAAGTAAACTTTTAAAATTGTTTTTTTTCTCTTTGTGTTTTGTTGACTTTAAGTTCCTTTTTATGATGAAAATAGATTCAATATTAACTTCCAAAAGGGAATTATATGTATATTGCAAAGAAAAATTGCAAATCTCTAGGAATAGTACAGAGACTAATTGGCTAACTCAAAGGGTCGACACAGAAGCAATGGATCGGTGGACTGTTGTACGATTCTGTCGTGGTGACGAAGTGTCTTTCATCAAAACTAGCTTTTTGGATATCACTTAATTACTAAATTTGCAGAGACATATTTTGTTCCTTTTAAATCATGGAAATTGCAGATCTTTGACATCCAATGATCTTTGATTGAAAGGATGAGCAAAAGTAAAATTGGAGTGAGTGATGCACTAAAGTTGAGATTTGAAAATTGCTCCCCGAGGAATTCTTGCAATGGATTTTTTAATAAAACTCCGTGATGTTGGCATTACACTTCAACAGTGATCACAGGGATTTAAAGCCTTGGCTCACAAGATCTGTGCGCATACTGGTTCTCCTTATGGTTGATTGAATGTGTTAGTGCTACAGCTTCAAAATCATTTGGCAGGAGTGCTTTGCTCTCTCCTTCCTTCCTAAGATTCACCAATTACGTGTCGGTGTTAATCAGAGCAACACAGCAATTAGCTTTTAGTTTGCCTCCTCCAATGTTTACAATTGCACTGTATTGTTCAACATTATTGGGCAAACAGCCATGGACTCAGCCCTTGGCTTTCTTGAGGAAAATTGCCGGTGCCGGAATAAAACATTGATCTCTGGAGAATGTGTGATTGGGTCAAGATACTCAGTCACAGGTTAGATGTTACTGACACAAACCTGAGACTGGGTTGTTGTGATTGCCACCAGGATAGAGTAGGCAGCAGATAACGTGGCCAATGATTTCCTTATAAACCATAACTAAAGCTTGTTAGTCACTTGCCCACTAACACAGCAAGGTGTTGTAACAGCAGGGAGAATCTGGACTGTTAAGTGAAAGGAAAAGACCACTGAAGCAGTTCCTGAATCCTGTCGAGAGTTGCTGCAAAATTGTATTGTGTTATAATTTGCAGTGAGCAGCAGCACTGGATTGTGTTTACCCAAAAAGGACAAGAAATAACACATTATTTTTCAATTGGCTGATGCCATGGTTGAGTTTGGTGCTATCCAACAAACCTGGGAGACTCTTAAAGTCAAAAACGGACATTTGATTTGATTTCTGATCCACAGGGCATCTGCATATGGATTGTTGAAGTTGGTAATGAGAGTTATATGGATAAATGAGTTTTTGGGGGTGCTAAGCTGGATTCTGCATTCAATTGTTTAGCTAATGCCTATGCCTACTGCATCACATGTGACTTTGAAAAACTGCTTTAGATATGAGTAGTAAAGGGGTGCAGTGCACTTTGACCAGTGACTGAAATTACCAACTTGCCTTGGAGTCACCTCCTGCACAGATCTATTTGAGGTATGTTTACTCAGTTTTTACCCAAAAGAAGAGTCAGAGGTTTACAGCATGGAAACAGGCCCTTCGGCCCAACTTGTCCATGCCGCCCTTTTTTTCTCAAACCCCGAAGCTAATCCCAATTGCCCGCATTTGGCCCATATCCCTCTATACACATCTTACCCATGTAACTGTCTAAATGCTTTTTAAAAGATAAAATTGTACACGTCTCTACTGCTACCTCTCGCAGCTTGTTCCAGACACTCGCCACCCTTTGTGTGAAGAAATTGTCCCTCTGGACACTTTTGTATCCCTTCCCTTAAATCTGTGCCCTCTAGTTTTAGATTCCCCTAACTTTGGAAAATGATATTGACTAGCTGATCTGTGCCCCTCATTATTTTACAGACTTCTATAAGATCACCCCTCAGCCTCCTACGTTCCAGAGAAAAAAGTTCCAGTCTATCCAGCCTCTCCTTATAACTCAAACCATCAAGTACCGGTAACATCCTAGTAAATCTTTCCTGCATTCTTTCTAGTTTAATAGTATCCTTTCTACAATAGGATGACCAGACCTGCACACAGTGTTCCAAGTGTGGCCTTACCAATGTCTTGTACAACTTCAATAAGACGTCCCAACTCCTGTATTCAATGTTCTGACCAATGCTGAATGCCTTCTTTGCCACTCTGTCCACCTGTGACTCCACTTTCAAGGAGTTATGAACATGTAACCCTAGATCTCTTTGTTCTGTAACTCTCCCCAATGCCGTACCATTAACTGAGTAAGTCCTGCCCTGGTTCAACCTACCAAAATGCATCACCTCACATTTGTCTAAATTAAACTCCATGTGCCATTCGTCAGCCCACTGGCCCAATTGGTCAAGATCCCGTTGCAATCGGAGATAACTTTCTTCACTGTCCACTATGCCACCAATCTTGGTGTCATCTGTAAACTTGCTAACCATGCCTCCTATATTCTCATCCAAATCATTAATATAAATGACAAATAACAGTGGACCCAGCACTCTTCCCTAAGGCACACCGCTGGTCACAGGCCTCCAGTTTGAAAAACAACCCTCTACAACCACCCTCTGGCTTCTGTCAAGAAGCCAATTTTTTTATCCATTTAGATACCTCACCCTAGATCCTGTGAGATTTAACCTTGTGCAACAACCTACCATGCAATACCTTGTCAAAGGCCTTGCTAAAGTGCATGTAGACAACATCAACTGCACTGCCCTCATCTACTTTCGTGGTTGCCCCTTCAAAAAAACTCATGTGACTAGGGTGATCCTAGTGGTTGTTGATGTATTGTGGAAATCGGAAGAACTGCATGTCTTAGGCTCTATTATCTGGATTCTATATCCCTAGGTTTGTACAAAGATGGATACAGCAACTCCAAGTCTACCTCTCGAAAGACGGGTGCAGCAAAAATGTCCAGTGCCTGCATCCTATTTAACATACTTGGATGGTATAAGGGATAGCATACATGTTCAGATATTTCCCAAAGTATTATGGTGTTCTTTTCAGTTGGTAGCATCACCTAGAGATCTAACGTGCTCTTTTGCATTGCATTGGATAATGATGGTGTATAATAGTTGTTACCTCAAAAGTGTGATTTATGGCTTTGTATAGCTTGAGTGAATTTAAAAGGTATTGTTTGGATGGTGCAAGAGCATTTTTTCTAATTAATTCAAATAGCAAACACTATGAAATCCTAAATATTGCAAGAAAAATATTAATATCTGATGTTTATTGTGACCCTGAAAACTTCATGGGGGTTTCTCTGACCTCCAAATAGATCTTGGGGAAGCCCCGGAGGTCAGAAGAACATTTGTGAAATTTCCAAGTGTATGGCGATAAAAGCCCTACAATGCACTGACATTATTGTCTGACATTTAGATTATATAATCATTGTAATGGACAGCTGTGGAAAGAAAAATTAAAAGTTTATTTATTAGTCACAAGTAAGGCTTACATTAACACTGCAATGAAGTTACTGTGAAAGTCCCCCAGGTATGAAAGCAGAAAATGCGGTAAAAAATCAGCAGGTCTGGCAGTAACTGTGGAGAGAGAAAGAAAAGTCTTGGCATTGGTGCGTGATGAGGGATGTTAGAGAGAAGTCACTTTATATCTTCAGTTTTATTCTTATTCTGAAAGAATATTTAAGAATTATTCTTAGTCTGAAAGACGTGCTGGTTCGGTGCATTGACCCGAACAGATGCCAGAGTGTGGCGACTAGGGGAATTTCATTCCAGTGTTAATGTAAGCCTTACTTGTGACTAATAAATAAACTTTACTTACTTTCCTTTATTTCTTGAAAGAGTTGCTGAACATAGCTTGCCATGGTGAGCTGTCGAATGGCGCATGCTGTCCAGGAGTCATTCCAACCCTCCCACCAAAACATTGAACACTGTTTCGGATTTTTCATTTGTGTGCCTTCAGACAACCTCTTAAAACATGAAAGGGGAGCACATTATTTCTATAAAACGTGGAAATACTGAAGGAGCATGTCATCAGATTCACGTGGCATTTACATGGCACCTGAATCAGGTCATACTGTGAAAAACCAATTCCCTTGTAGTCTATACATGTACAAATGCCAAATTCTTGAGTCCATAACAGGCATAACTGATGGCTGTGGCAAGAGGATTGAAGACTACATCCCTAATCTTTGAAGTAAGATAAAAGGTGCAACAACAAAAACTGGGAAGATGCTTGTTGAAGCCCAAGAAGAAAATGCATCTGTGTTTCTGAAGAGCTGCTCCACACCGTACTCCTCTAATCTTCCAAAGATCGACAAAGGCTTGCAGATGTATACCATCAGTATTCCAGTTTCGTTTAGAAAATGTGTTGAGGGAGGATCTGAAGGAACTATCAAATATAGAGTGATTGATCAGTGATATCAATATAGGGGCAAACCCTCACAAAAACTGCCTTTTGGCATTTGGATACCTGCTTCCTTTGTAGTTTGGAACCTTTAGTTTTGCCAATGACAGATATTAATACAAGAAACAGAACAGTTTGACTGAACAACCTAGAATTGATTTCCATGTTTCTATTTATTATCCAGGTTTATTACTGAAATTTGTGAAACATTCAGACTTAATATTTGTGGTTTGCGAGAACAATTATGATTTATCCTTTCTTGCTTTCTCTCACCTGTTCTGCTCTTTGCATCTTTTTTTCTTTTATGTCTTTGGGTGAATCACTTGGCGATTGAATTGCTTGAAGTCAACCATATACAGACTCTTTTAGTGAATACAGGACCATATTTTCTCATTTCTTGTTGCAGTTATTATTCCTGATGAATTTTCATGCAGGTTAAAGTAAACATACTGGTCTAAGTCTTTGGCAAGTAGCAAAAACTAAGCATTCAAATCATTCACGTTTTTGAGCAGAAATCCCATTCATTGAATCAAACTATTTTCTTTATTAGATTAGCTCAAAGCAGCAGTTAACTAAATACTTTAAATGAATCTTGCGTTACAGACATGCAATATCCTAAAATGTGAAGTTTAAGGATTTAATTTTGTAAGGTGTGACATTTCCCTTTTGCTGAAACGGCACAAAGTGAAGAGATTGGTGGCATGTTGCCATTATGTTCTTGATCATTTTAATTAGTTATTTCGTAACCATTGAATCAAATGTGAATGTCAGTGATTAGCCCAATTCTGTAATAGCTGAGTTGATATTTAATTTTCAGAACTTGCATAACATTTGGTACAGGCCCATGTGTTTCACTGTAAACACATTAGCACCATTTAATTTAATTTGATTTATTATTGTCACATATTGGGATACAGTGAAAAGTATTGTTTCTTGCGCGCTATACGGACAAAGCATACTGTTCATAGAGAAGGAAACGAGAGAGTGCAGAATGTAGTGTTAGTCATAGCTAGGGTGTAGAGAAACTTGTCGATGGTGATGAAATGAGCAATGTCAATATTTTGTGCACTTGATGATGCTATTTTTAGTTGGATTATACTATGCTGAGATTATGCAATTTGGTCAATGGGAGCTGTATATACTTGTTGAAAAAATACTATCTCTAAAATTTGATTTCCAAACTAAGTGCTTAAAAAGAATGCAATATAATTTTAATTGCATAATTCACAAAACAGTAAAATCTGAATAGTCTTTTGTAATACCTTCATTGAAGTGGAAACTTCCGCTTCTGCCAAAGCCCTGGGTTTGGGCCTTTTACTTTTGTCCAGAGCTGTTTTTAAATGAGATTGGATTGTATAATCTTGAGTTATGCATTGTTCCTAATTTCCTAGGATGCATCAACTCTAGTTGGTCGGCTGTAGTGATGAACTATTTTCCTTTGCCTCAAAGATCTTTGTACAGTAGCTTTTTCAAATTTTCAAAACCTACATGGCAAATTGTAAAAGCTTTATTAAGGTAAAATCTATTTGTGAAAAACAGGCTGTGTATGAAAAAAATTTGATTACACCTGTTGCATTATTCTTTAATCAGTTTGGAACAATATATTAAGCTAAGGGAGATAGATATGCAAGATTCCTTTTTCATTTAATGTCAGTTCAATTTTTTCAGGTTGAATTTTAAAGTCAACTATTCTCTTTTGGAAAAAAATGAATGATCTGAATTGGATTCTAATACTTGTGAAACAGAGGTAGAGATAAGTGGACAAGAAGTCTACTTTTCATTTTGTTTGGAAGAGTGATAGAGATATACAGCATGGAAACGGGCCTTTCGGCCCAATTTGTCCATGCCGACCAGGTTTCCTAAACTGAACTGGTCCCATTTTCCTGCATTTGGCCCATTTCCCTCTAAACCTTTCCTATCCATGTACCTGTCCAAATGTCTTTAAGTGTTGTAATTGTACCCACCTCTACCATTTCCTCTGGCAGCTCATTCCATATATGCGGCCACCCTCTAAGGATTATCAGTAATGAGAATTATGAAAAGTAATGCAAAGCTAGGCCATAAAGAAGGGATCCCAGATCATTAAGCCAGTTCAACCCAAACTTGATTATCTATTGTGACCAATGTTTATCCCTCAACAAACATTTGATTTCACGTTATGAAAAATTGCTGTGCATAAATTGACTGCTATGTTTCATGCATTTGCAACCAGGATTAATACTTTATATATAAAAGAAAAGTACTTTACCTGGTATAAAGCATCTTGGGATGTCCTGAGACCATCATGAAAGGTGCTAAAGAAATGCACATCTTATCAATCACGCTTTCCATCAGTTGATTGGCTGCCTTTACGGAACAATATATTCCCTTCCTTAACAAAAGTTGAGGATTTTGCTATAGCTTTCATGTCACGTTAGATTTTGGGTCTTTTTCCTAACCTTACCTGTTGAATTTTGGACCTAAACATATTAAACTGACATTTATTTTTACACCTCTCACTCTTTCTCTTCTCCCTTGAGATTTCAAATTGGCCACTTGTTTGAATTATTTTTCATGTCAGTTTGTAACCATAAAAACTTGAACTGTATTAAAATTAACTTGGTGTGGGGAAATGAGCTGCTCTCGTGTTTTGTTTAACTGCTTATGTACTGCGATTGAATTGAATGTGATACAATCACCAACTAAAATTGGACAAGTTAATTTCTTCTGAGTGTGAGATTGAGGAATTGGTCCATAATTACTTTTAGTATTGGTTTGCCTAGGCAACTTCAAATGTAAAATATACAGAAAAATGTTGACTCTTGAATATTAAATCAGTGCTCTAATGAAAAATATTAAGTTTGAAAGGACTGCAATGTTTTTATTAAATTAAATGGTTTATTTAATGGAACAATTTAAATACTTTTTGTATCTAGAAATATAGTGTCCACAGTCAATCTGGGTTGCAAACTGGACTTGAAGACAATAGCTCTTCGAGCAAGAAACGCTGAATATAATCCAAAGGTGGGTGTTTGTGTAAATGCATGTATGTGTGTATGATTTAGCAAAGTGAAGTATTGAATCTGCTTTCTTACATGAACTCAGTATTTAAAGAGGGAGGTTTATAGTGTTATAGTGAGAAGAAAGAGAGGAGGAGGTGGTTTTTTACATATTTTCCTTTCCCCAGTGTTCAAAGTGCTCTCCCTTATTGCAGTATTTTCTCCTCCTTTTCAATACAACAAAAGTTTGCAAAATTCATGTTTACATGACAGACACCAGATAGAGTAATTAAAGCTGTCAGCTTGAGAACATTAAACTCAGTTCTTGGAGATGAAATTAGAGGCTATGATATCTGAAGAAAGTAGAATTCCAACAAAGAAAAGCTTGCACTGGTATGGGTCTGGAGTCTTGACCAATCCCTACCCCCAGCAACATTTTCTTTAAAATTGTGTACATCACAATGACTACTATTGGTGACTAGAACTATTTCCATTTCAATAACTCATTGATACATGTAGAACTCTTAAGATGGTTTGAGAGGGTAGGAGCTGAGTGGCTGCTTCCCCTGCCTGGGATCCTAGAACATAGGGTCATAATCTTAGAGAGTGAGATGAGAAATTTCTTCACCGTGTTGTGACCCAAACATTTTCTATCCCAGGAGCTGTGCGTGGTCAGTCAATGCAAAGTCTGTTGGTAGGGGCAGGGAGTGGTTACCTCAAATTTACTGCATTGAGTGTTGTCAGGCTATAGATTGCTTCCCTCTGTGCTGCTAGACCTTGGTATTCCAAGTGTTACTGGACTGTAAGAGAAACTGCTGGGCAGCAGTCTAAACCAGTACTTATCTCTGTTATAGCGTTTTGCTGCTGTCATCATGAGAATCCGGGAACCTCGTACAACTGCGCTTATTTTCAGCTCTGGGAAAATGGTGTGCACTGGCGCTAAGAGGTAAGGACAAATCACTTGATGCTGTTCTTAACCAGCTTTAAAGTTCATGCTTGTTGATGCTATGTAAAGATAGTCCCCTAGTGGATACTTTTGGCAACTCTAATCTCCTGTTTTCTCAAGAGGTAGCAACAACTATCAAAGAACACTAATGTTAAGTCTCAGTAAAAATAATTCCCTTAGTACATGTTCCTCCTCCTGCGTAAGTGCCAAAATGATCATTATGTATTTACAGTTAAGGCAAGTGTTGCCTTAATGAAAAGAAAGATCCTTTCTCCCCTTGATGGAAAGGGAAGGCCTTTTCTCACAACCTACTGATTTTTTGCTGTCATTAAATAAACTTTATTTAATATTTAATGTTAGAAAGGGATTGGTATGGTTGTTTCAAAACAGTCGTTTTTACAACAATTTAAGAGGTAGGGTAGTTCATCCTGAAAGGATTTCTTGACATGTTTTTGAAGAAGGATTTGGTTTAAAGATGCTTGTGGGAATTAAAAGTACACTGTGGTTTGGCCCATTGCCCTTTTTGTCTATACTCTTCCATTTTTTTTCTGTTTAATTCCTTTTTGTGCCACAACTGACTTTCTGATAGACACTTGCTCTGATGCATTTTCAATTCCAATGCTCTCTTCAATGCAAATATGCCCATTGTACATCTACTGTGCCTTGTGTTAAGAATTCATGTGGAGATATAATTATTTAACCATGCACAGTTTTCATATTTTGTGTAACAAATGCAAGCACGAGAACTTGTTATTAATGTTGATAGTCCTAACTGCTTGAATTTGGCAAATACCACAAAACCCTGGATACTCTCATATTATACCCCCACCATAGAAAGTAATCTATTAAAAGTGGATCTGCTGCAGGGGAACCTGGATCTGTTGTGTCCACTCTACTGTTGGCCTCCAAGTGAACAGGACGGTTTAAGACTAAGTCATAGAATCATGATGTGGAGATGCCGGCATTGGACTGGGGTAGGCACAGTAAGCAGTCTCTCAACACCAGGTTAAAGTCCCAACAGGTTTATTTGGTAACACAACCTTCCGGAGTGCTGCTCCTTCATCAGGTGAGTGGAGAGTTGCGTTCACAAACAGGGTATATATAGACACAGACTCAATTACAAGGCAATGCTTAGAATGCGAGTCTTAACAGGTAGTCAAGTCTTTACATAAACAGACAATGTGAGTGGAGAGAGGGATAAACACAGGTTAAAGAGGTGTGAATTGTCTCAAGCCAGGACAGTTAGTAAGATTTTGCAAGCCCAGGCAAATCGTGGGGGTTACAGGTAGTGTGATATGAACCCAAGATCCCGGTTGAGGCCGTCCTCATGCGTGCAGAACTTGGCTATCAGTTTCTGCTTGGCCATTCTGCATTGTCGTGTGTCTTGAAGGCCGCCTTGGAGAATGCTTACCCAAAGATCAGTGGCTGAATGCCCTTGAATGCTGAAGTGTTTCCCAACAGGAAGGGAACACTGCTGCCTGGTGATTATCGAGCAGTGTCCATTCATCTGTTGTCATAGCGTTTGCATGGTCTCGCTGATGTACCATGCCTCGGGGTATCCTTTCTTGCAGCGTATCAGGTAGACAACGTTGACCAAGTCGCATGAGTATGTACCATGTAACTAGTGGATAGTGTTCTCACGTGAGATGATGACATGCGTGTCGATGATCCGGCACATCTTGCAGAGATTGCTGTGGCAGGGTTGTGTGATGTCATGGTCACTGTTCTCCTGAAGGCTGGGTAGTTTTCTACGAACAATGGTCTGTTTGAGGTTACACAGTTGTTTGAAGGCAAGTAGTGGCGGTGTGGGGATGGCCTTGGCGAGATGTTTGTGTTCATAGATGACATGTTGAAGGCTCTGAAGTTGTTGTAGCTTCTCTGCTCCAGGGAAGTACTGGACGACGAAGGGTACTCTGTCCACCGTGTCCCATGTTTGTCTTCTGAGGAGGTCGGTGCGGTTTTTCGTTGTGGCACGTCGGAACTGTCGATCGATGAATCGAGTGCCATATCCTGTTCTTACGAAGGCGTCTTTCAGCGTCTGTAGGTGTCTGTTGCGACCTCCTCATCTGAGCAGATTCTGTGTATACGGAGGGCTTGTCCGTAGGGGATGGCTTCTTTAATGTGTTTACAATGGAAGCTGGAGAAGTGGAGCATCGTGAGGTTATCTGCGGCCTTATGGTACAGTGAAGTGCTGAGGTGACTGTCCTAGATGGAGATGCATGCGTCCAAGAATGCAACCAATTCTGGAGAGTAGTCCATGGTGAGTCTGATGGTGGGATGGAACTTGTTGATGTCATCATGTCGTTTCAGTGATTGTTCGTCGTGACTCCAAAGGAAGAAAATGTCATTGATATATCTAGTGTATAGCGTTGGTTGAAGGTCTTGTGCGTTGAAGAGGTTTTGTTCAAACCTGTGCATGAAGATGTTGGCATATTGAGGTGCGAATCTGGTCCCTATGGCTGTTCCGTGTGTCTGCATGAAAAACTGGTGGTTGAAGGTGAAGACATTGAGGTCCAGGATGAAGCGGATGAGTTGTAGAATTGCGTCTGGAGACTGGCAGTTGTCGGCGTTGAGTACTGTGTATACAGAGTACTGTGTATACGGAGGGCTTGTCCGTAGGGGATGGCTTCTTTAATGTGTTTACGATGGAAGTTGGAGAAGTGCAGTTGCAGCAATGCCGTCATCGTAGGGGATGCTGGTGCAGAGTGCTGAGGCATCTATTGTGACGAGGAGTGTTCCTGGTTCAACTGCTC